>NC_137826.1:48092464-48149964 GCF_963921795.1 Nannobrachium achirus | reverse complement strand
TTAAAGCATCTGTTAACAGGAAGGGAAACATAACTGCCACACCAGAACATGGATCATGGTATTTATGGTGTGATCTGGAGGGTGGGAAGTACACTTATGAGGATGATGGTGAAGCTATCCCAGTCCAGAAGAATCCTCAGAGGATCAGAGTCCAGCTGGACTATGACGGGGGGGAGGTGTCCTTCTACGACCCTGAAGACATGACTCACATCTACACTCATAAACACACTTTCACTGAGAAACTCTATCCTTATTTCAATATTGGACGCTCTACCATTGATGTCAAAGTCTGTCAAGTAGAGACATCTGTCTCTGTGATGTTACAGTGACAGCAGTAAGGTGTGCATGCGTGCATGTCCGTGTGTTTGTTTGAAATACAGTCTATTGATCTATAGATCCTCTTATAGTTGAACATTGATATCACAAAGCTATATGGCGATTTTATTTGGTTTGATTACATTATGTATTATGGTTTATATGGTAATTATGTCTTTCTACTGTGTTGTATTTGTTTTATTTCTTCATTTCCTTAATAACTTTTCATTGATTATTTGCCTGCTTTAGTAGATTTACTGCAATAAAGGCACAATTATGTAAAATTACCAATGAGACTTTTTTAAATGTCAATACATCAATTGATAACTGTAAATGTAAATGTATTGACACACATTTAATACCATGTGATTTTATACCTTAAATACAATTTAAATTCAACTTGAACTTGAACATATGTTTGCTGCATTATATTGGTTACACTTTGACTGAAGAATGTTTTTGATATTTTAACCACCTATATAAATAAATATGATTTTAACCCAATGGTTTGTTTTCTTAAAGGACATTTCTATTTTTCTCCCCCTTTTTTTACACTATTTGTCATTAATTCACGATAATATACTATAGAATTCATTCAGTGGTGGAAGCGGTATAAGATTTCTAGAAAGAAAGAAAGAAAGAAAGAAAGAAAGAAAGAAAGACAATAGCATAGTACAGAGCCGTGACAGCCAATCATCGGTGTCTCATTCAGGCCAAGATGGCAGTAGCGCTGGTGGGAGCCTGCTTGGTGCGTATAGGGCGACCGGCTCTGCTAAATAAATCTATATGTAACTAACAACATGACAAAGTTTGATGAACCACTGACAGTGGTGTTCTTGAAAAATTATTATATGACAATAATACACATCTCGGGATTACCATTACTTTTTTGATACAATACAGAAAAAGGCTTTCACGCACGTGGGTGCGTTCAAGAGTATCGAAACGAGGTACTATTGCTTTAAAGTAATTCATTTGTAATGCCAATCCGTTAATGTGTAAAACCCCTACCATGTCTAATGATTCTGTTGTCTCTTCAGAGACAACTATCTGAAGAAAGGGAACTTTGAATTGAATACATTTCCAAAGGAGAACAAAATTGAAGAACTTAAAACTCAGCCGTTTCTGTATTTGTGGTAAACAAAAGGGAAGTGATCTGTCAGTGTGTCAATGTGTGCCGTACATGAAACTGGATTAACCCATTAAAACTGACATACTGTAGTTTAGAGAACTGTTTGTGCTTGTGCTTTGATACATTGGTCCAGCCTGTTCAATTTCCACTCATGTTTTCCCACTCCCACTCACTGTTTAGCAGTGCTCTGCCCCAACCCATGCCACTACTATAACACTGCCTTCATACATGCTGCTATGACACCTTAAAAGGTATCATACAGTATGACACCGCCTACGTGCTGTTTGATGCATTTCCTTATCGATAGAGAACTACAGTCTGTTTGACGTTTCTTCTATATTTTAGCGGATTGGACATGGCTTGGATTGGACCCTCCCTGCCCCTTCCTTGTATATACTTGTATACTTGTATATTCCTTGTATATACTTTCTGTTTGTTTAGATTTACTGTATATTCCTTGTATATACTTACTGTTTGTTTAGATTTACTGTTTTCTTTTCTTTTTTTCCCCCCTTTTCTTTACATATCTACTGCATAGTACTGTGTTCTATTTGTCTGTCATTCAATGTTATATGAGATACTTAAATGGTTTCCTGTTGAAATAAGCTTAGTCTTTTCATGGATCTCCTTTTAGTAGACCTTGTACCAGTGAACTGTACCGTCATGAATCTGTACATTTTCCTATGCAAACTTCTAATAAAGCCTTCAATCAATCAATCAATCAATCAATCAATCAATCAATCAATCAATCAATCAATCAATCAAAAACTCCTAAAAGGCTCATCTTAGACGCTCTTAACTCAGTTAGCGCCGGGCGACTTTACGAGCGACTAGTTCACTATGGCGTTTGGTGCCGAGCGACTCGGAGCGACTTTTATATAAAAGCATTGTTTAAGCTTTTAATATGTGTTTATAGACGGAGCGAAATGGTTAGCTTACCTCAGCTAATGTCCACACGTAAACCGTGAAAAAAAAGGATACGATTATGACGTCACCTTTAAACCAGGGCTTCCTGTTGACAACAGGCCTCTGCTAGCGTTAGCCTCAATGCAACCATCCGACCCTCACGTAGCTTCACTAGGTCGGATTTTGATTCTGAAACTTTCTGTGTGGCATCTATATACGTCCCGATGCCCATACCAATGGTGGTTTGAGACGATCAAGCACGAATTGAACAGTATTGAGCTGAAATGGTGACCGGCGGTCCGTCCATGTTAAGTCAATGAGGACCAAGTCAGCGTCTCATCCTGTTATGTGGATTTAAACAGGCTTAACATGGGACCATGTCAGTGTATGGTGTATGGTGGTCTCTAGTGGTCATCTGGTGGTATGGTATGTTTAACGTGCATTCGTTAAGGTGGTCTGGTTAAGGTGGTCTGGGGGGATACAAAATAGCTATTTCCTGGCGTTATAAGCGCACATTCATATTCATATTTTGGAAATCTGGCCCTGTATGAGTTAAGGATCTGGGCAGGTCAGAGCTGGAGGAATTCTGCAGCGTTTTGCTTGATCTCAGAGAAGAACCACGCATTTATAAATGTGGCATCGAGGATAAGAGTAGAACACAGATTACTGATCAGTTAGTTGAAACTTTCGCTGAGGACGGAGCCATGGAAGTTACACTGAAGATTATGAAAGAGATCGACTGCAACAATATTACCAAGGATCTGGGTACGTTTTTACCTTAATGGAGGACTTTGTGTAGGCAGTGATGTTTGGTTTGTTTGATTATAATTACAAAGAATAGAGTCAGAGATTTTATATCGTATAGACCAGTGGTTCTCAAGTTGAGGTCTGGGGATCCCCAGGGGTACTTAGGAGGGTGCCAGGGGGTCCCCATCCAAAGTATAGTTAAAATAGCATCACGGCTATTTAATCCACTTCATCAATTTATTAAGTTGGATATAAAAAAAATTGTCCTCAGCACAAAACAGTTTCAGATTAGCCTCGTAAACCGCCCTGTCGTTTACTGGGCTAGTTTCAGATGGGGGTCCCCGGCCAAATACATAACCATTTGGGGTCCTTGACATGAACAAGTTTGAGAACCACTGATTTATTCAATTCAATTCAATCTTAATTAGCGGACTCACGTTCATAGAGTACAAGGAATAGCCATAAAAGAAACACAACAGGCAATAAAAATCATTACGAAAATGTAAAATATATAGTAGGGGAGACGGGTGTAGGTGGCACCAAATTCTGGGCCATGGGTACAAGGATTCACTGTGGGCCCCCCATGAATGTTCTTAGGGGGAGGGGGTTTAACCCTTTTAGACTGGGTGCGCATTATTACTAATTTGAGTACAGGTATTTTGTGCTTTAACTATTGAAAAATAGCAGATATACAAGATCACAGCGCGGCACCGAGTGCCGCACTGCAAGCTTGTAGATCTGCTATTTTTGAAAAATTGTGAAGATTAGTGCAAGTCTTTGAATATTTCAATCCTTCTAAGGTTTTTTTAAAAACCTATATTTCTGTCAGTGGTGCTCAAACCTTAAGGATCCTAAAAATGATATGTATTTGGCCACGGACCCCCATCTCAAAATATTCAGTTCCAGGGAACCCCTAGAAGCAAAGTTTTAGTTACAAATGTTCGCTTAAAAAATACATATATTCGCCCCTGAGGGGAGAGCTGGCTCAAAGTAAAGTTCTTCACGTTTAACTTTTTTACTCTAATCCTTTTACCTACATATGTAATATGTTTTAGGCAAATGTCTTTAGCCACTTTTTCAATTGATAAAACAGGTCACGGGTTATTAAACCGAAAGTGAACGCTGTTCCGATGTTACATTTTAAGACCACAGGGGACTAATTGTTACACATTTTCACAACAAGGGTGTTATACAATACTGTATCAAACATAGGAATTTATTAAATATTAACAGATGTACCAGTTTGAGAGGTTGAGTGAATTCCATGGTTGATTTATGGAATTGTACAACAATGAACCACCCTAATCTGATTTAGAATACACTGTGATTGAATGACAGCTGACCAAAAACAATATTGCCTGCTATATCTCAGTCTAGCCTGTATGGCAAATTACTTCATACTTCCTGGGCACGTTCATTACAGCACTGGTCACATACTGATGACGTCATGATGGCATTGACCAATCAAGAGATAACGGGTGCCATGGCATTGGTCCGAAGGTTCATTAGTCCGAAGGTTCACCCTAACCTCAGTAACCTTAACTAAATTCGGACTAATGAACCTTCGGACTAATGAACCTTCGGACTTATGGGCAGTCCCCGAGATGACGTGCATTTCACAATTATGACGTGTTACAATCGAGGACTGAACTTACGAGCAATAGTGTCTGCTTGAGCATACAACTTTCGACACTGTGTGTAGATAACATCATCATTTGATCAGTAAGAAAGTGACTAAGATATTTGATTCTATTCCAGATTTCAAGACTATTGTCTGATAATTTGAACACAGGAAATTTAAGATGCTTGTCCTCTTTAGTTCTACTTATTAAAACAGCACTTTTGCTGGCATTGTATTTGATGTCATGTTACACACCATACATATAAAATGTCCAGGAGCTGCTGTAAACCAGCACTACTGGGACTGAGGACCACCAGGTCATCTGCATACATCAGGTGGTTCACAAGTGTTTCACCGACCATGCAACCAGTATTACAGCCTCTCAGTTGAGCAGACAAGTCATCCATACTGTATAAAAGTTAAATGAAATTGGAGACACAATTCCTCCCTGCCGGACACCATTGCTAACCCGATATACTTCCACCACATTTGACACGCAAAGTCTGGTGGACATACCAGAAGGCCTGGACCCGCACAATATATCACCCCGGGGTGTATATATATATATATATATATATATATATATATATATATATATATATATATATCCTCCTTCAAATCAAACTTTGTTCTTTATGATTGTATGATTTTATCTTCCTTCCTACAGAACAAGCAGTCAACCTGAAGAACCAACTGCAGTCTGACCTCAAGTCTCTAAAGGACACCAGGAACAAATACAAACAGTTTCAACAGACATACAACCTTGTGATTGAACACAATAAGGAGAAGGTGGAGACCACAGAGAAGCAGATCAGAGCAGAGATTGAAAAGCTCCACCAGTTCCTGAGAGACGAAGAGAAGACCAGACTGGAAGCTCTGAGGGAGGAAGAGAAGAAGAAGGCAGAGACTGTCAACAGAGAGATGGAGAACATTTAGAGGAAGATCTTGTCTCTCTCAGACAAGATCTCTGCTTTAGCACAAGAGCTGCAGAAATCCATTCGTCACAGAGTCCAGTGTCCAGTGTCAAAACCACAGCTGTTGTCAGGAGTGATGATAGACGACTCCAAACACCTGGGAAACCTGACCTACAGAGTCTGGGAGAAGATGAAGGAAAAGGTCAAGTTCACTCCTATCATTCTGGACCCAAACACAGCAGGCCCCTGTCTCCGTCTGTCTGAAGACCTGACCAGTGTGAGACGGACAGACACATATCAGCAGCTTCCTGACAACCCAGAGAGGTTCACTTATTATACCAGTGTTCTGGGTTCAGAGGGTTTCAGTTCAGGAAAACACAGCTGGGAGGTGGAAGTGGGAAACCATCCCAGATGGGCTATAGGTTTGGTAAAAGAGTCCTTTGACAGGAAGGGAGAGAGACCTGCTACACCAGAACCTAGAGTATGGCGTTTAGGTCTGGAGGATGGGAAGTACAGTAATGGGCATGATGATAAACCCATCGCAGTCCAGAAGAATCCTCAGAGGATCCAGCTGGACTATGACAGGGGGGGAGGTGTCCTTCTACGACCCTGAAGACATGACTCACATCTACACTCATAAACACACTTTCACTGAGAAACTCTTCCCTTTTTTCTGTACTGGATTCTCTACCATTGATGTCAAAGTCTGTCAAGTAGAGACATCTGTCTCTGTGATGTTACAGTGACGGCAGTAGGGTGTGTGTGTGTGTGTCTGTGTGTTTGTTTGTGTGTTTGTTTGAAACACCCCATCTTTATGATGACATTATTAAATAGTTGAATAATGATCAAGTTTAAGCTCATAGGCCCAGGGACGGATTAACCCCCTCGAGGGCCCCTGGCCGATAATCTTTTAGGCCCCCCCCACCCTCCACCATAACCCCCCCTCCCTCCCGACGTGCAGCTCGGATTGTATGCCATGATGATCATCTGTGGGCTAAGAAAGCACCTGTGGGCCCACATATTTGATATTTAATTAACGTATACATTTAATAGTAAATTGTCAATGACCACGTGGCCCAGTGTCCTCAAGGGCCCCTGAGAGCCAAGGGCCCCTGGCAACGGCCCCACCGGCCCAATGGTTAATCCAGCCTGAGACCACTTTACTACCTGTCAGAAACAAACTTAAATAAGAGACATGTATCAAGAGAGCCTGAGAGGTGGTGTAGTGGTTTAATTAGTAGTTCTTCGGCTCAGAGGTGCCATGTTCAATCCCCAGTCTTCTCATAGTTCAGTGATGCACTGTTTTGGAATTTTCTATGCAAACATATAGATGGGTGACTCAAAATGTCTTTATCAATGCATTGGGCGCACACACATTCTAGTTATGGAATCTCTGTTAGAAAAGCTCTTAACTCACCAGCAGATCATGGGATCAAATCCCAGCACCTCTGCATCTGAGCAATTGACACTGATGGCTTGTTTTTTCTCTCCTTTAAAAGGCAAATGTCATTGACAATGCATTGGGCACTTTAAGAGCAGTGGTGGCTGAGTGGTTAGTGTCCACACCTAGGACTCCGGAGGCCCCAGAGGTCGCAGGTACGATTCCCTGCTTTGGCTATCACTGCTCCCCTTCCCCCTTGCGCTCCTTGTGGGCATCACTGGGTTGAGTTCAGCTGGGTTAAAGCTGATAAAAAAAAGCAGCTGGGTTGGGCTGCGATACCTGAATTTCCCTCGCGGGATGAGTAGGTAACTATCATATCATTATCAAATATTTCAAAAACTACAAATTATTTCAAAGTACTGCAGCTGCCAATGCAATCCCAATGAGAGGCATCGTGAAATAACATAATTTGAGTGGTTGACTACTGAGGCCGTAGCGTGTTCTAATAAAGTGTCCCATGTGTTTAATTTGGCCTTTTTAAAGTGGCATATCTGTCATCTTGATACACTACCTACACTATACTTTAATATACTTCATCAGTGAGTCAAAAGTGCTAGCATTGGAAATGAGCATAATTATTGATTTACTAACTTAACATAAATGGAGCGCAGGATATTTTAGCCTATCTGTTACATTACAATCTACTAGTATTATTATTTTCATATTAATTACACTTTAAATGTAGTCAGAGTGTTTGATCTCTTAATGCCTATGTTCCCACGACCCTATGTTCCCTCACTGAGGTTAAGGTTAGGGTTAGGGTTAGGCATAGTGGTTAACATTGAGGGAACATAGGGCTGAGGGAACTTGAGCATGGACCCGATTGGTCACGCCATGGAGACTAGAGTTCAAAAAGGTTTTAGTTTTTTGTCGCATTCCTAAGACAAAAATGTGATACCAATAAATGTACACCCATTCGTTCCGTGGCGTGACCAATCAATAGAAAAAAGGTCATTTTGGGGGTGAACTAGGGTCCATGCTCAAGTTCCCTCAGCGTTCCGGATGGGGACCCGTTTCGAAACGGGTCCCCATCCAGAATCAATGGGGGTAAATTTACTCGAATCAAATTTTTGTCCTAGGAATGTGACAAAAACCAAAAAATATTATTGAACTCTAGTCCCCATGGCATGAGTAATCAATAGAAAAAAAGTCATTTTGGGGGCGAACTACTCCTTTAACCTTGAGATCATCAAACATCAAAGACAAGAGGTTTGTCATTTCACTGACAGCTGCACTAACTAGTTGTCTAAAGCACCAGGTCCACTAGGGGGCAGATATGCAGCTACTTGGTCAGATATGTGTTTATACCTATCTTTTATACATTGGGTATCCAGGTGTCAATCAACTCTAGACAACCTAGCAGGTGTAAGAGGGGGTGGGGCTGAAAGAAGCAGGAAGAGAAACAGTCTGTGAGTGAGAGAAACAGGTGAAAACAGAGTTGTTTTTAATAATCTGTTAAATGTTGTCACCAAATGAAGAACCAGGGATAACACATATCAGTGTGGATATATCAGCATGTCTGTGTGTTTGGAGCTGGGTTGTCACTCAGTATGTCTACCATAACCAGCTAACATTAATACTACCAGATGGACTGTGGCTGGTCAACACACTAGCCTGGAGGAGAAGCGTGTGGGAGAGATTTCAACAGGTTTCTGAGTGAGTATGAACGCTATCTGACAACTTTAGCCCTAGAATGGCTGTGATGATTTCACTTATATTTCAGGAGGGCATAGGAGTGATCTATGGCTTTATACTGTATATGAAATACATACATTAAAGGAATCAGTGGGACCTTTAACAATGTTGTGGTGATTTGGATAGTGTGCTTCAGGACCTGCTACCAAAGCTTAGCCGCAAATTGCAACACTAGATTTTATTTTAATCGGATGAATCTAGGGTTGCAATACCTCCCATAGGCAGCCAATGCATCAAAACATTTTTTTTGCTATCTGATTGTATTAAACGGCGTCAAACTCACCAATATTGGGGCTGTATGGAAAGCTTGGAGTATCCTCTTTCTATCTGCAAAGTGTTTGTTTCATAAAAATCCACCGTAGACATGTTAGGAGCTACTTTCTATCAAGAAATTGGCTTCAGGGGATTATTCTTTCTAAGTGCTGGAGTTTGGAAGCGTTTGTGGGAAGTCACTCAGCGGTCCTGTGTACCAGCTGGTTCTAAATGTCACATAATGCAGGAGGCAGCGGGACGCTGCGTAATAGAAGACGAGCGCTTCCGAAGTTCAACACTTAGAAAATAAACCAGGTCTGCTCAGATTTTTTGACAGAAAGTAGCTCATAACATGTCTACGGTGGAGTTTTATGAAACAAACTCTTTGCCGATAGAAAGAGGATACTCCGAGCTTTCCATAGAGCTCCAATATAGGTGAATTTGAAGTTGTTTATTACAATCAGATAGCAAAAAACTGTTTTGATGCATTGGCTGCCTATGGGAGGTATTGCAACCCTAGATTCATCCGATTATAAAACAATCTAGTGTTGCAATTTGCGGCTAACCAAAGCTGTGCAGTAGAAGTGATCAGGACTTGTTACTGCACACCAGAGGATCCAGGCAGGGGTGTCACAGGGGGGAGTGGGACTGAGGGCCCAAGGTGGAGGGGCCTTAATTATTTTATGCTTTAGCTATTGAAAAATAGCAGATCTACAAGCTCACAGCGCGGCACCGAGTGCCGTGCTGCGAGCTTGTAGATCTGCTATTTTTTACAAGTCGTGAAAATGTGTGCAAATCTTTGAATATATGTGTGTAACTGATTCTCGGGGGTCCCTGGAACTAAATATTTTGAGATGAGGGTCCGTGGCCAAATACATATAATTTTGGAGGTCCTTCACATGAAACAGTTTGAGCACCACTGTGCTCAAAGTGATTCACTACTTCTTTCTCTTACATGTATGATGCTGCTTTAATGATAGGTAAATCAGTCAGTTTGATGTTATTGTTAATGTTTTGTTACTATTGGTTGGTTGAAATGTCACTGATAGGCATGTCACAATTACGATATGATAATCGCCATCATAATCGTCTCCATGTTGCAAAAAAAATATAGCTATGTATATCTGCATCGCAATGCGACACGTTGTGGGCTTGTTGTAGATCATCTATTTCCACAACTTTTAATTTTGACTAACATTATTAAATATGGCCTATAATTGATGTATTCCTTCCAATGTTCAAAGGACAAATTAAATTAAATTGTTGTGCAATTATTTGTGAAGTGTCATGATGGTGACGCTGACTGATCTAGGATCTGATATTTACTTTACTCCTTATTACCAGTAAGACTCCCTAAGGTAGGTTGTGCTGAAACAACAGAGATTGACACAATATGTCCATACATCGGCATTCCCAGATATGGGCTTAATATTGATGACATCAGGGACCTCCATATATGGTCATAAAAGGGACTGTCTTGGCCACATATGGAGCGTGACTGACGCATGCATGCACTCACATGATCTGCAGGTTTTCATACTACTAAGACGCCTCAGGGCGACATGCGACCTCAAGGTCGCACCAATTCTTGGCCATCTGGCCAGTGATGTATATCAGACCAGTTACCCATATATGGAGACCCCTGAATGATAGTCAACAATGTTATGTCAAAACATGCCCATATATGGGCATTACCAAATATGGGCATTCCCAGATATGTCCTTAATATTGATGACATTGGGACAGGGATCTCCATATATGGGCATAAAACGTATGTTAATTAGTAAAGCCAAGCAGGGTCTGGGTTTGATGCCTGGAGATCTCCATATATGGGCATAAGGGGGTACCCTAACAGGCCATCATCTGGGAATGCCCATACTGTATATGGACATTTTATTTATTTTACCCTTTATTAATATATACATAAACATATATGGACTTAATATTAAAAAAATAAATAAAAAAAAGTTGTCAAAAAAAAGTTATCAAATCTGGATAGCCTGTTTTGAGAACCCGTGGGATACTTTTAACCTTCGCCTTCAAAAAACCAGAGAAAGACACAACGGTCAGAAATGGGACTTTGTGAGGATAGAAGGTGCTAGTGGGACCCCAAAAAAAGGTTTTAAAATAGGAAAAGTGAAATTTCATGGTGTATCACCTTTAAAGCCTGGGATTGATGACATCAGAAATCTCCATATATGGGCATAAAAGGTATTTTGTTTCTGGGAATGCCCATATTTGGACTTTTTATTTTATTTTATCCTTTAATAAAAACTAGCCTACAGCCCCTTGGTGTGAAGCAGACAGACTGTGATGTTGCTCTCTCTGGAACTTCCCCCCTCCCCCTCACTCCATCTCTGCTTGCAGGCAGTTGGGACTGGGAGTGCGCTGCTTGTTGACGCCCATTTGTGATGTAAATCGCATCACAGGACAGCTGCCTACAGGCCAAAATTTGGGAAAATATTTTAAACATTTGGGGATTATGAGAAGTAGAGACACATCTGAAGGTGATAAAGTTGATGTTGGGCAAGGTACATGCGTTAATGATTTTTGTATTATGTTTTTTAGACAATTGAACAACTGCTGAACGTGGAGTTACAGATGGAAACACACACACACAAACACACTATTTTTTGGGGTGATTCTAATTAAGGTTGTGGGATATGTATCCATATACACATACAATATATTGTATGCCCATACATTCGGTCGCAATGAAATGTGACCTATGGTCGCAATTAGTTGATTGTAACCCTTCTCTCTCCACTCCTCTGTCACTCAGGTTGAAGAGGGCATCGCTGCATGTCTGGCTGACATCTCACAGTGGACGTTTTCTTCTCTCCACCTCAAGCTGAACCCAGACAAGACTGAGCTTCTCTTCTTCCCAGGTAAGTCCTGCCCCATGCAGGATCTCTCTGTTTCCATCTCTGGTGACTTTGGTTCCAACAACTTTCAAGGCACACATCCCAGACTCTATATCAAGGGTTCCCTAACTTTTCAGGCTGCAAACCTCAAATAATCAACTGGGGCCCCCACCACTCTGACAAGCACTTGGAATAAAAAACACTCAGGATAATCGTATCGTGGAGATTACATTTATCGTGATATCGTCCTCCATCATGCACTGGGATCAATTCACCTTTTATTTGCAGAGCTGCTTATCCGGTAGCCTACCACTTAAACCCTCTATAATTGGTAACAGGTACTTATAATATACGTACTTGATACAGTCTTTTTTTCACTCTCTATGCACTCAAATGCCTTTGCCAAAAACATAGCCCATCTACAAGCTCACAACGTGTCACAACGCACGTTGACGCGATAATATCGTAAACCGCGATTTCTTTTGTCACAATAATCGTGATATGAAATGTTCATATCGTCCCATCCCTACTGTTGAGTGAGAAAACAACATTTGGGGGCCCGGCTGGGGGTCCCGACGCCCAGTTTGGGAACCACAGCTCAGTAATATTGTAAGGTTCAGACTTCAGACCCTTCCTCACCCAGGAGTCAGCCCAGCTGACCAGCTCCTTATCCAGACCTCAGTCTCATCAAAACTACTGCTACTCACTACTCTGCCCCTCACTGGCCCTCCCAGCATGTTTGTGCACTGAGACCCCAGCAAATGCATCATGCCTGGTTTTCAACCAGACAAAGCTTTCACTCTAGGTCTAGGACAACATCAGGGACAACGCTCCACACGTCCCAGACTCTTCTACCTGTCCTGCTCACAAACTCTGGATCTACAGTAACTCCCCATTGCAGTTAGAACTGCAGAATCACTCCTAACTTTCCATCGTAGTCTGAAGACTCATCTTCAGACTCCACCTCAGCCCGTAACTAGGGGTGGGCAATATGGTGATAAATATCGCTGAGACGATACAATATCTACATAATATTCCTTTTCAGAGATATCGTATGTATCGTGATACAATGAGGGAGCCTTATTGAAAATCCCGTTGAATTGTTAATACAGAGATTCATTGCAGAATGCATTTAAACCTACATTTTGGTCTAAATCAGTAGTTCTCAAACTTTAAAATGTCACGGTCTCCCCTTTAACTAAAAATGAAACCAAATGGACCTATAAGGGTCCATTTGGTTTCATTTGTACACTGTCAGAGTTACATACTTGTAAGGGTCCATTTAGACCTCCCAAAAGGAACCCATAGTGTCCCTGGACCCCACTTTGAGGATGTAGATGGTTGTACTGTTAAGTAAATTGAAAAAATAACCATAAAAAACATGAAAAAGAATCATAATGAGATTGTGTATTGTGATACAGCTTGGAAGAATATTGTGATATTGTATTTTTCCATATCGCACACCCCTACCCATAACACTTCACTCTCCCTGTAACCCTTCACTCAGTGTTTCCACCATAACAGCTGACATTAGTGACTACAGAGTGGACTGTGGCTGCTCCACTAACACAGTGGTTCTCAACCTGTGGGTCAGGACCCCCAGGGGGGTCCCCACATGATTTTGGAGGGGTAAAAATAAATAAAGAAAAGCCTATCCTTACCTCCGGCTCCCCCCTGACCTGTCTACTGTAAATACCATTCATTTTTAATTAACTATACTATAAAAACTGGTCAAACATTGGCCAAATTGTCAAATAATATAAGAAAGAGGCAAACATTTTGAAAATGTCCGATCTACAAGCTCCAAGCATTTTGAGCTTGTCGATCAGCTATTTTCACAATATTTAATATCTGTGGAACAGAGTCAAACTAAATGTAATGCCTCAACTCCTGCAATTCCAAGTGCTTGTCAGGGTGGGGGGTCCCCACTCCCCAGTTCAGCTATGATTATTTTGGGTGTCACGGGTGAGAACCACTGGACTAACAAACTAGCCTGGAGGAGAAGAGAGCGTGTCCCTTCCACATTGTGCTGGATTGATGTTAGTGACTGACCTAGATATGACGACCATGCAGATGTACTGTATATGCTGGTCATTCTTGTGTTTTTGTTACTTAGGCTTGTTTTTCTTGACCACAATGTTAGAATTGTCATTTAGAAAGCATGTTATTCAGACTGATGCTAGGTTCATTGTTTACCTGCTATCCCATAGTTTCAGTGTGCAGATCAAACATTCTGATGGATTTCATAGACTTGTTTGACAGCACTGTCATCATCATTTTTGTGTTGTATTCATGTTCATGTGTATTTTCAGACATTTAACATGACCTTTGGCTACTTGTATTGGTTATGACATTGGTTTCACAAAATCACTGTGACGTGTTGTGAGCATGTAAATCAGCTATTTTTGGCGAATGTTCGCACTAGAATAGGGATGCTGGTTAAGTTATTAAGTGGTTAATGTAAAAAATAAAAGAAACAAAAAGGGTTCCTGTATTGTTTGTGACCCCCTCAGCAGTATGTGATCATATACTGACGTACTAACGCTGTCTCTAAGTGATCCTATAGTTTACTGAGGCACTACACTATCTCTCTGCATTCTATGTACTGTAGGGTAGGCCTATGTGTTTACCTTGCTTAATGTAAGTCGCTCTGAATGGAGGATTGTCTGCTAAGGGGGGCGCTCTCCATTCCAACATGTCGCCACTCCGACAGTGACTTCTTATTGTCGGAGTGGCAACACTTTCATAGAGGTTAGGGTTAGGGTTAGAGATAGGGTTAGTGTTGGAATGGAGACATGTCGGAAAGTAGCCCTGAATACATGACTCTCACATGCATGAGAGTCATGCTGTGCCCTTAACATGAGTGCAACGTTCATTACACGCCGCTGCCGGATTGTTGAATAAAAAGCATTTTTGTCAGAAATTATTTTGCTTAACATAGGACTTCCGCCTCTAGTGGACAGTCGCGTCATCGCATCATCTCCGTTCACTACAATGATCAACCGGAGATGACGCGACTGTCCACTAGAGGCGGAAGTCCTATGTTAAGCAAAATAATTTTGGACAAAAATGCTTTTTATTCAACAATCCGGCAGCGGCGTGTAATGAACGTTGCACGGCGTCAAATCGTTATCAAAGTTGGCTTGGGTAAGCACTTTATTTTTGAAATCTGACGTTCCTAGCGCAAACCGTTGAGGGCTCGATTCCCGACTGGTCCTCATGTTAAGGGCACAGCATGACTCTCATGCATGTATTCAGGGCTAGTCGGAAAGGAGACATGTCGGAATGGAGACATGTCGGAATGGAGAGATGCACTCGTCTGCTAAATGCCTTTATTGTAATGTCACTGATGTAGGTTTTAATCTATTGTTTGATTGGGATGTTATTTATCAGTGGTGTAGCATTACAGCCCCAGTGCAGATGGGACAGATGTTGTTTATAAGCGTGCTCCTGGAATGAGCTAAGCTCCAACATCTAGCTTTGTCCGGGCTCTGAAGCGTGGCCTACATCTGGCCTACATCTTGGCACAAAGCGCTCAATGTGTGTTGTACGCCCAGGGTCACATTGGCCAAGCTTTGCGGGACACTTAATGAAAACTAGAGATACTGTTCCTACGAAACAGTGTGGGCTCGCTTGTAAAAAAAAATGTTTTAAAAAGAAATAAAATAGAAATGCAAATTCGTAATTAAATAAATTGTCGGTTACGTTTGAACATTGTGTAACCTTTTAAATGGAAACGGTCACTAATAAATGATCCTTGTAGATGAGTTTCTGTAAGACATAATACATACTGTAGCTCATGATGATATCTTATATTATCGATATGAGGTGCTAGCCCTTCTGTGTTATGATGGATTATGGTTAGTGTGTCATGACCGTTGAGAGTTTGTGTCCTCTGAGCAATTGGCATTATGTTTTCAAAGCTGAGTAATTATATTTGTCCTCGGATGGATTATAGATATAACTGTCTATAGCTATAGTATCTGATCATTATTCTACTGTTGAAATGAATGGATTATAAATATAATTTTGCATCAGTTAATGACCTTTGTGTTTGACCTTCAGGGTGGATCCACTGTTGACGAAGTGGATCCTGATGCACAGAATTCCACCTTCTCTACTAGACCACATCCAGAGTGTTACCAGAGGGTAGGACTTTAACCCACACACCATACAAATATTGACCCTAACATCAAAGGGCCATTCACACTATAACTATGACTATGTATTGTATAGTGCTCAGTGTGAACTGCCCTCAACACCACAAATCAACACCATTTGGGACATTAAAAACGGGTTCTATATTGTTTTAATGTTATTTTAATTAAATGGTCAATTGGAAATGTTATTAATTAATGTATTGTTGATTTTGTTTTCCTGTAATAATTATATCTGTTCTCCTCCCAACAGACACACACACACACACACACACACACACACACACACACACACACACACACACACACACACACACACACACACACTACTCAATGGAAATCCTTTTGACAGGTGTTTATTAATATACATTTGTGTAAATAAAGAAATTAAATCAAAACCCACCTTGTTGTGTTTTTTGACGACATAGGCCTACAGTAGGGTTAGTTCATGGTTCATGTTTTTGATAGTATTATTACAGTAGCCTATATGTTGTGTCTTATGATATAGCCTATATGTTGTCTTATGATATGAGTTTCTTTACTATATATAGAGGGTATGTGCGTGACATCATCATCATACCCGGATGTTATGCGGGAACACCTATTGAGTGGCAAAAACGACTTTCTGGCCTTGACAGCCCATACATCAAAACAGAAAGGTCCTATCTGATTGCATTAAATGACGTTAAACTCACTTTTTCAACACCACTACCGCCAGGGGGTGTTGTTGTGTTCGGTCTGGTTTAATAACCAGGCAATCACATTGACACTCCATTTGCCGCTCAATTTGCCATTCACTTTATGCATGCGCATAGCCTTTATTAATGGTTGAGGCGAGGTTTTTATGTTGTAACAAAAACATGGAATTCAAGTGGTTGGAATCTATTTTATGTAGGTTTCAAGTCAAACAGGCAGAATGCTGTCTAGAATCAGTTAAAAAACAGGATGCTGTCTAAAATCTGTTAAAAAACTGAATGCAGTTGACATAGTTGACTGTGTCTCAGCTTATAATTGTTCATTAATGTGATATGCTGCATGCCATGACTGGGTGTAGTACGACACCGCCTTAAACTTCATAGCCATTAATTATTTTAATGCAAATACCAAAATGTTGCTTTATGATGGAAAAAACTGAACAATACATTAAATATGCGAATATTTAAATATTTGTATGTTTTTACCTGCCATCTGTTGCTTCGACTTTAAATATGACCTAAAACCTTTGTAGGTGTGAATGACCTGGTGGTGGAAAGCTTAAGCACAGGACTTGTAAGCAGAAGGTTGGTGGTTTGAATCCAGGTGATAGCAGTTTCAACTTTTGTCCATAAGAAGACTCCCTCAGGTGGGGCTTAAAATGTAAAAAAAAAAAAAAAGAGAGTTTTGTTTGCTTTTCCCCTTCTTTTTTGCCTCGGCCCATCTCGAGCCGTTGCTGTCCGCCTAGCCGTTGCTGTCCGCCTACCTCCGCCTACCTCGAGCCTTTGCCACCCATCTCGAGCCGTTGCCGCCCATCTTGAGCCGTTGCCGTCACTGCCCAACTCGAGCCTTTGCCGTAGTCACGCAACTGTAGCTGTTGCCGTTACCACCCATCTCGAGCCGTTGGCGTCACTGCACATCTCGAGTCGTTGGTGTCACCGCCCATCTCGAGGCTTTGCTGTCTTTGCCCATCTCATGCTGTTGCCGTCGCCGCCCATCTTGAGCCGTTGCTTTCGGAATCTCGTTAGTGTAGTACATATTACATGCTGATGTTTACTTTTTTTTCCATCTTTCGGTTCTGCTTTATGGGAATTTTCATTTTCTCTGGATTTTCCCTTGTGCCATCTTTTGCACTTTTCCTTCACCATTGGTGAGGTTTGAACTCACAGTCTTTGAACTCTGAGGCAGTTTTCTTAACCACTTCACCACTGTGGTCCTTACTAAATCAGTTCTCTTGCATGCTGTTAAGTGAAACATTAGAGGTAAAGGTACAAGAGCCAGGTAAAACTTTGAAAATCCCTATGCTAGGTTTGAACCAGGAACCTGCTGCTTGTTGGCACTGTATCTACTCCACTGCACCACCATGGCTCTTAAAGCTAAGGTTCTCTTGCTCAATTTCAAGTGAAGATTAGTTAAAAGTATAGGAAAAAACTTTGAGCATCATCCTTGACAGGATTGAACTAACAACCTTCTGGCCACTAAGCCTTCACCTTAACCACTACTCCATGAATGATTGCATTAATCTAGTTCTCTTGCTCAATTTCAAGTGAAGATTAGTTAAAAGTATAGGAAAAGACTTTGAGCAACATTCTTGACAGGTTTGAACTGATGACCTTCTGGCCATTAAGCCTTCACCTTTCCACTACTCCATGAATGTTTGCATAAATAGTGTTCTCTTGCTCAATTTCAAGTGAAGATTAGTTAAAAGTATAGGAAAAAACTTTGAGCAACATCCTTTTTTTTTTTTTCTTTTTTTTTTTTGAGCAACATCCTTGACAGGTTTGAACTGACAACCGTTTGGCCACTAAGCCTTCACTTTAACCACTACTCCATGAAAGTTTGCATAAATAGTGTTCTCTTGCTCAATTTCAAGTGAAGATAGGTTAAAAGTATAGGAAAAAACTTTTAACAATATCCTTGCCAGGTTTGATCTGATGACCTTCTGGCCATGGAGCCTTCACCTGAACCACTTCTCCATGAATGTTTGCATGAATCTTGTTCTCTTGCACGTTTTCACTAAAAGGTTAGGTAACGGTGCAAGAGTGAGATGAAAACTAGAACAATTCAGTGCTGGATTTGAACAAGGACCCTATGGATGGCCAGTCAGGGATCTTACCACTGCACTACTGGAACCATACAATAACTCATTTCAAGGTTACATAAAGCTAAAAGAACTAGATGAAATACAGAAAAGATTCTATCCTGGTTCTGAACCCAAAACCTCCTGGTTGCAAGGGCTGCATCTTAGCCTCTACACTATTGAATTTAATGTCTGGTCTGTCCAATTTTGCCGTTTTTAATGAAAGATCAAGTCACACGAGCCAGGCAAAACATGGGAAATGTTCTTGCTGGTTTCAAATCAAGAACATCCTGATTATCCACTGCATCAAAAAGCCAAATAAAAAGAAGAAATAAAGAAAGATAGATTATATAAACAACAAATGGTTCTGCTTGTGGTAATGCCGGTCTAAAACACACCTAGTGGCTTCGAACCCGGAACCTTCAGATTGTAAGTCCTGTACCTTAACCACAGCTCCACCATGGATCATCCTGGTAAATTTTCTCGCATGTTGTTCATTAAAAGATTACATAAAGGTAACACGGCTAGATAAAAGTGACAGGAAAATCTTTACCAGGATTGAACCAACAACCTTGTGGCAGGAAGGCCCATATCATAACCACTCCTCCAAGTATGGTTAACTACTGATTGAGTCTCTTGCACATTTTTACTAAAATATCAGAAAAAGGTGCATGAGTAATGTAAAAGGTGGAGAAATCTATGCTGGGTTTTAACCAAGGACTTTATTTGTCTCGTTTGGTCTCTTGTGTGTTCTTCAATGTAAGATTAGATAAATGTAAAATATCTAGGTAAAAGTTGGAGAACAGTCAATACCAGTTTTGAAATCAGGACCTTTTACATTGAAGGTTTGTATCTAAACCACTATACCATTGATTTACTGTAATACTTTACAGTTTTTTTTTACTTTTAGTAAAAGATTGGGTTACAAGCGCCAGTTAAAACTTGGGAAAATGTCTAGAGCCTTCTACTTCTCAGCCATGTTTCTTCGCCACTGCACCATCATGTCTTATATTTAAACAGTTATCTTGCATACTTTCCAGTGAAAGATTAGTTAAAGGGGCACCACCATGCTTTTCACAATATACATTTTATATAAACATTGTTCCATAACACGGTTTTATACAGGTTTTAGCTTAAACAACCACTCAGATATTTAAATTTCATGTTCTGTCTGTCTCTATTTCCAAGCTATTTCAGATGCTGCACCAATATGTCCTTTGTTGGCAGCGGGGCACTACCTTTGGTCTAAAATTGGAACAATACAGATAAGATTAGCATGGTACCTCAATGAAAACCAAGACAATTTTAGTACCACTTTACCTCATGGTTCCAACTCATATATATATATCGTGTCAATAGAATATAGCCTCCCAAAAAGTACCGCCCCTTCTCGAGGGGGCCCAATAGGAAATGAGCTCGATTTCAAAAGAGTACTGTTCAGACCTGCCCATTCAGAAAATCACTGACATGAATGGCAAGGCTTGCTGGTTTCAAACCAAGAACATACTGATCGCAAGCCCTGTATCTTAACCCCTGCTTTAGAAGAAAAGAAAAGAAAAAAGTAATCAACAAATAGTTCTGCTTGTGGTAGTTCCAGTTTGAATTTGGAAAAACATGCACAATGGATTTGAACCCAGAACCACCAATATATAGGACTTGCTTTTTAACCACTACTCCACCATTGTTCCTGACAATTCTGGTCTCTTGCATGATATTCACTAAAATATCAGATAATAGATGAAGGTAAAAGAGTTATATACAATTATTATACCCCTATGTGTCAGGATACTCCATGCCCAATTTCAGACTTCCATGTCTATTTATGTAATTTTAGTGAATTAATATTTGGCTTTACCCAATTTCACCAGAGAAATATACAAAAGGGGGATTTTGGGGTAGTAGGGACATTTTTACAACTTTTTAACATAGCTAATCATTTTCAGCACATCTTTTACTATAAGGAAACACTGGTTATAAATGTATTTCCGGGGGGTGCATGAGAAGGCCCTCAATCTACTGGACTAAACTCACTGAAACTACTCTTGTACATTTTTAAAGGGGCCCCACCATGCTTTTCATAATATCTTATATACATTTTAGTCCATAATACAATAGTATACAGGTTAATTCCAAGTAATTTCAGATGCAACAGGGTGCTGCCTTAGGGCTAAAAATCAAAAGTTAGAGATAATTGGCAATGTACATCAATGAGAAACACGTAAAGTCAATCCATTCAAGCCAATTTTAGTACCACTTTAACTCATGGTTCCGTCTCACACACACACACACACACACACACTCACAGAAATGAAAGGCAAGGCTTAAAGTTAATGAATGGTTTATTAAAATAAGATTTTTTTTTTAATCTATGCAAGGTCTTCAGAATTGCAAGCTCTAGATCAAAAGACAATTCAATACCGTTTTTGAACTGAGAACCTACTTCACTCAAGGACTGTTTTTTTAACCACTCTACCATTGAAGTTATGACTTTACTTTGTTATTTTGGCAAAAAATTTGGTTACAATAGTGTTACAAGAGATGATGACCTTAGAGTTAATTTGATACATGTAATATAATCAATTCATTGCAGTAACAAGACATTCCTCTTCTAAGAAAACCAGGTAGAAGGAGCTAAACCCTAACCAAGCACCGTAGCAGCTAGGGTTAGGGTTTAGACTGAAAATCAAATTCCGACGTGTGTCAGTCAGCTTGCCAAGGCATACAATAAATGGAAATTACACATTTAGCATTTGTATCTCACGAACGCTTAGAAAATGCCCCTGGAAACATAGAAGCATGCTTTTCCCAGCATGCTTTGCATAGCAGGTAACCAACTTATTTGAGCAATCAAGGGAAAGGGGTGGAGTCAACTACTCAGCTCTATAAAAAGTACTTAATACAATTGAGTTGGATTCAAACAATTATTCTCAGAATGATTTCAGCCTTAAAAACTACTCAATAAAATTGAGTTACATTCAGGTATCATTCTCAGAATCATTGTTTTATTTAACTAGAATGAGTGGATTATTGGAATCCACTCATTTTTCATAGACATTTTTTTATTTAATGTTAAAAATATTAGATAGAGGTAAAAATTGTTAAGATGTCTTTACTGGATTTGAACTGAACTTTTGAGATATATTTCCTATATCTTTACCACTGCACTACTGTGGTGCATAAACGTAATGTATTCTGTCTTGTTATTTATTGACAGTATAGATAAAGGTAAAAGCCAGGAAAAAGATGGAGAAAATGTAATACTGGTTTTGAATCATCACTTTCTGTGTTCAAGGCCTGCATCTTAATGACCTCTTATCCACACTGGTTGTAAATAGCCTAGGCTATTTTCAAAAGCACCAATGATAAGCTGCAGTTAGAGACAGTGTAGCGGTCTGAAGGTCAGACTCCCAGCATAGAGTTTGCAAGTTCACATCCCAGTCCTCCTACCTTGCTGAATTACTTTGACACAAGCAAACAAGTCAAACGCAACAGGAGATGGCTGTTGAAGGCTTTAAGGTGCCTTGGATCAGTGGTGTGGTGCACTTGAATGATCGTCTGCAGGTTCATATAGTTGGCAGGTTCAGACAGTTGGCAGGTTCAAGCCCCATGCCATCAAGGACTGTTGGGGGTCACTGTTATTCTTATTATTCCGTATTTTAGACTTAGAAATTCCATTCATACTTTTTATAATTCATCTAACTGTGGACACATGCTTGAACGTTTTACTTTGAAAGGTTTTGTAGTTTTGGAGATATTTAACTTTTAAAACTTAAATCTGAAAACTTTGGCACCTCACTGTTCCTACACTTTAACCGAGCAACTTGATTCACAATTCAAAAATTCCACCTTACTGTGGACATACAGGCTTGAGATTCTTACTTTGAAATAATTTGTAGTTTTTGAAATATTTAACTTTAAGCGCCCAATGCATTGTCATAGACAATGTACATTTAAGAGAGAAAAATCAAACCATCAGAGTCTGATTCTCAGATACAGAGGTGCCAGTAGTGGGATTTGATCCCATGACCTTCTGTTGATGAGTCAAGAGCTTTTCCAACTAAAGTACCATGCATAGTAGTACATAAGGACCGCAGGAATACACAAGAAACGGAGGGGGAGAGTGATTTAATCCAATTGCTCCGTAGGTCCGTATGTAATTGTCTCTGTCCACCTCCATGTTTTGTGCGGCCCAAACGGGAGCAGAATTGGAGCGGAGAGTGGGTCGGCACGTAAATAACGTAGAGAGGAACTATGCATGTCGACGGATCTACTGTACGTACTCTCTCACCGAAAAACGTACACAAAATCACGCATATGTAACTATAAACGGCCCTTAAGCCACCCAAACTCAAATGCTTTGGGCGCACAGTGCATTTTCAAAGACATTTTGAGTCACCCATGCATATCTTTACAAAAAACATTCTAAAGTACTCCATCATCAAACTACAGGTAGACTGGGTTTTAAATATGGAACCTCTCTGCTAAAAGTCAGATCATTAGACCACTCAGGGACGGATTAAAATCCCCCACCCTCGCATGTACTTGTGATGCATTTTGCATCATCAGTGATGCGTTTTGCATCATATGATGCAAAATGCATCAGTACATGCTGAAATACTAAAATATCTCAAAAAACAGATTGAACACAAAAAATAACACAGGATTGTGTTGATCGTGTCCCAAACAACAATAAAATAAGATAGGGTTGTCCCAGAGGTGAAGCCTGGCTTTCCAGCCTCTTTCACACACTTCACCACCAGGGGGTGTAGTTGGGTCGGGCGGGCACCCAGGCTATTATATTATGTCTACACTCAACCACAAGTCCATATCACTAGCAAGTATTATGGGAAGTAATGTGAATTACTATACGCTGACATTCATAACATTATTAACACTAAACAACTTGTAACGTGTATTTACTTTATGTGGCCTATTAAACAAGGATCTTTGAATATCGTTTGTCGTATCAGTGTTATTCATTATCGTTTGTTGCCAAAATTCATTAGCCCCTGCTCTAAAAAGGCCAGCACCCCCATAGCCCCCCTAGTCATAATTTTCTGGAGCCGTCACTGGAATACTGTGATAATATTTGGAATTCATCAATATCAGTTTAATCACTTAGACCTTCTATCTATGCTTAGTAAAACAGACGTGCTGAGTTGCGCTCGTGGGAAATCACTCACTGGTCCTGTTTGAAAACTTCTATTTATAGCTTACGTTTGTGTTAAGCTATAAATAGAGAAAGACCTACACGGTAATGCTTTGAGTCTTACACCTTATTCATGTCAGTTCATGTGGAAAAGGCAGAAGAAAAACACCACACACCAACAATGTGTTTGTAAAAAAGATATTTACTTCAATTATCACACCTAGGGTGCTAGTGAATAATAATAACAATAATAATAACAATAATAATAATAATAACAATAATACATAGTGAGTTTCATACAGTGATATTGCTTCTCCATATTGTATAAGGGTCTGTCGTACAGTGCTGAGAACAGAGCTTGTGAAAATGACTTTAAAATGACCAGAGACGTTTAAAAAAAGACACTCGTCGTAAGAGAACTTTTTTTTTTAAATGTCCATGAAGGAGGAATCACCCTCTCAATTGCTGATGACCTCGAGGTCTACAACATCTGAATATAAAAAATAGACCAGCCGATGACAGCGGCCTGGCGACACCTTGCTCGGTTCTAGAGGGGAGGCGAGGTGGCGGCGTTAGCGTTAGCGACACAAGGAATCTTCAAAAGAGCGATTTCCACCTGAGCTTTGAGAGATACGACTAAAGAACCATAGCGGACGTGGCGGATGAGTTCCTCACTTCAAAAAGAAAACGAAAACAAACAGGGTCAGCATAAAAGAAAAGAACACACAAAATTAGAAAGGGCCGAGTGCTTGGAGACTACGAGGGGAACTGTACAACGCTCTGTAACAAAACTAAACACACAATGCCATCGTGAAATTCCATAAAACCGCATTGGGCGCCTTCGCCAACGGTACCAATCGAAAGTAAAAAAACAAACCAAACAAAAAAATCTAAATGTGAATTAAAACTTATCAAACTTTTCATCATCAGGGACACTTGTTCTTGGTCAAAGGTGGTTTTCCTTTGTAATATTTAGGGGAACTTCAATGTGAAGTTTCGTTAAAGAAATCATTTCTCAGCCTTTACAAGAAATATCATTGCACAAATTGAATTTTCATGGAAGCTACTTCATAGCTGTACAAATTATGGTCAAACGTGTTATGGCCCTGGCCAAAAAGCTGAAATGAGGTCACGAATAAAGTTATTATTTATGGGACGCAAACATTTTTTATACATTAAACCAATGAAAGTATCTAAAATGATCTATATTTGGTATAAAATCTTTCCTCGTATATCATTCATTTACAAAGAAAACAAAGCAAACGTCAATGACTGATGTCTGAATGAAGTCTGGTAGATGGTGGTCCAGGCAACAGGCATTCTAAAAGTTAAATAAAGGACTTGGGGACTGCTGAAGACCAATCTGTATGTAGACATTGCAGAATACATCTGAATTCGGATGATAAGTCTCTGATCAACAATAATCTTCGCCACACTTTCCCCACAATTTGTCACCAGAGGAGACATGTATGGTACTGTAGATCAGGGGTTCCCAAACTTTTTTGTCTCAGGGCACCCCATGAATATCTTTTTCATCCGAGGCAGCCCTACAATATATCGTCATTGTCGGGTGGAAACCTTATATGTCCAAAACCTTCTCTTTTTGTATTATTTTAAAAACGATTTAAAATAGTGAAAATAGCCGATCTACAAGCACACAGTAGATCTGCTATTTTCACTACTTGTGTGAGACTTTTGTATGATGAAGTAGGGCTTTTATTTTACCAAAAAACATACACATTGAACCTTGGAGATACAAGGTTTTTGCCTGACAGTGACGATATTCATAGTTTTCACTCCCAGCACCTTATATTTATAGCATATGTTAGTGATTATGTTGTGAGGAAAACGTTGAGATAACAGCCATTTTGGTTAGAACTGACTGAAAATACCTTTCTACTTCAAATGATACTAAATATTTTTTTAAGTGTCAAAATAAATTCCAAATATTATCAAATTATCTCGCAGCACCCCTGGACTGCCATCGTGGCACCCCAGGGTGCCCCGTCACCCACTTTGAAATCCCCTGCTGTAGATGTGGGAATGAAAGTAAAGTCTTGGAACCCGACTTCAACTTCCAAAGAAATATCAAACAAATGTCTCCCCTTTGATCTTTTTAGATGCCTGTCATACACGAATCCTGCACAGCAAAATCTGTACTGCTTATTGAACCACTTTCAACATTTTGAAAAAAAGTTTCAGAAATGTTCAAAAATAGATCTACAATTTGGGCGTGTAGGTCAGAAAGTGTAACATATTTTACTGTGGTGACAGTAACAACAACAGCCCCGGCACCAAGTAAAAGTAAAAATGGTGGCAGAAACAGCTCGTCATTAAAACTGGAAGGTGACGTGACTTGACGTGCTACACCAACTTGTGACGCTTCTATGTAAATCAAGGCATAGGTCTTTATGTGTAGCTTTTTCTTAACAATATTAAGGTGTAAAATGAAAGGGTGGATTTGTAAGTGAATGTGAATCCATGACATACACACGGTATCGTGAGGACAAGCGCTAGAACTAGAGCTAAAACATCTGCGGGTTTTCTAACAAATGACCTTTAAAAATGTGTGAGGTTTTCTTAGTTTTGAAATGGGACAGAAAAACCAAAAGCTGCGTGAACACATCGACTACCGAAAATACTACCAATACTTTGAACATGAATACCAAAAGAAAAAAAAAGAAAAACATAGTAATGCTTAACAACTCGCTATGAGGATATAATTCATCTGTACAATTTTATATGACAGTGTATATAATATTGATAGCAATCTGCTTTAGTTCTTTAGAAAAATATTTGCAAAAGGCAAATTCCTGAAATTTGTCCGAAGAATCACAAGGATTCAACAATAGATCTTCCAACCGATTTAACTGAACGTCACACTTGAATGGAACATCCTGTGTATTTTTTTTTCTCCTTTTCTTTTTTCTTTAACAACAGCAAAAACAAACAAACATTGAAACACAGAAGGGAACTGAATGAAAAGCTTGAAAGACTGCACAAACACATGCAAAAAAAAATGCCCTTTGTATAAACCAGTGTTGCTTTGGGTGCTTTGCTCCAGGGTTTGGAACCTGGATAAATCCTGTCCCCCTCTGTCCTTCATGACACTCATAGCCGTACCCGGCGCAAACGAAACGATAACCCTTTCCCTGTCGACGGCAACGGCAGACACACTCACACGTTGATGCAGGCAACAGAAACGAGGATCAACCTCTTCGCTCTCTAATGCCTCACAACATAATTAATGAACATAAAGAAGATGCAAAAAAAATAAAAAAAGGCAAACAAGGACATCAAGCCTTATTTTGGTCCACTATGAATATTATTGCTCTATTGGGAGTGTAATGTCTTTTTTTCTTTTTTTTTTACCGAGTCATGCGTCATCGTAGACTCTTCTACTGAGGCTGGATGTGATCCCTTTGCAAGGATTCTTCTAAAACGTGACATCATGCACAGCGACGCTCTAATCTTAAAAGGAGTCAGGCTATAGCCATGGTAAAATGTAGCTTATGCAGAAGCCTTAATCTACTAGTATATTTTAAGGGTAATCCCACACACACACACACGATCAACACACTGAGTACTGAGAGATGCTTTGCATCGCATGGGTTTTCGATATGGAGGCTGCTCCAACACTTGCTCAAATCTCTCGCGCCTTTCGTCACTGTCGGGCAGAAACCTCGTATCTCGTATAGATTTTTTCGCAAAGCAAAGCCCTGCTTCATCACACGCACAAAAGTAGTGAAAACAGCAGATCTACAAGCACACAACGCCTCGCGGTGCGAGGCGTTGTGTGCTTGTAGATCGGCTGTTTTCACTAGTTTAATTTAACTCATTCTTAAAATGATAAATACAAAACAATTGGTTTTGGACGTACAAGGTTTCCACCCAACAACGACGCTTTGTTACTGCAACCTTTAAAAGGGAAAGGAGAAAAAAAAGAGAGTATCAGGGAATATTACTTTTCTGCATTCACCCAGCAGAAAGGCTGCTCAGATGAGCACACTGTTAAGTGTCTAAAGTGTCTTTCTTTCCTTGTGGATACCGTGGCGCGTAGACTTGGCGAGACGAGGGTTGCACCGGCGACTTTTCAATTCCCTCTTTACCTACTCAGCTATGGTCGCCCCCAGACTGTCCACAATGAGGACTACACTTCTGCACAACATCAGACAGACAGACAGACAGACAGAGCAACAGGCTACACCGCATCACCGCTACAACATTACCCCCCCAAAAAAACAGACATCTGGCATTGACGTTTTGGAGGGGCCAGAATTAAGAAAGAGAAGTCGCAATTCAAATTCCAAAAAAGGAAAGATGCATAATAGTAATCAGGCAATGTTCGCTGCATTAGATAATTGGCAATTTCTCAACACTATCAGCATGGCACACCAAGGCACTCTGGGGAGTGGAAGGTCACTCCTAGACATACGTAGAAGCTTAGTTTTCTTTTAGAGTCGGAAAGCGTTGTCTGAAAGATCACGTTACGATGACTGACAATCAATTACATTTTATGTCAAATGGATTGAACTTTGTGCTTATATCAACATACAAAATTATTTGTATTTTGTTTTTATTTTGTTTTTATTCAGTCTAAAATCAATGACCGGGGGCAAATGAAGGCCAGTTGAAAGGGACTGCCTTGGCGGGGCCTGCTTTGCGGCATGGCACTTAAGAAGGCCCGGTTTGGAACCGGACCGGATAGAATAATGGTAACAACAAAGTAAGACTTCTGAGTGCTCATTTAACTCGGAAAGTGTAAAACATTTGTGGGAGTTAAATAAACCCTTCGGCCTTTGCTGCGTACCAAAAACAAGTAGGCACCGATTCAAATTGGCTTAATGGGGCATGGGGGGCAGGTTCAGTGTGCCTTGGCATAGACTGTATAAGAATCTGAAACCAGGGGCGTCAATTGGGTATGGCAGGGGTATGCAGCTGCCATACTCTGGGTCCAGGGGGGGAAATAAAAGTTACATTTCAATATAAAAACATGAATGTCTCTTTGTCTATCTGTGCTGGTTATTATGTTGTTAAATTACAGTAAAATAACTACAAATGCGAAATTTTACAAAATGGTCACTTTAACAAGGTATTATAATTATATTCTCCACATTTGTATTCTCCCCATCTTGACAAAATGGTATATTTCCAGGTTCCGCAGGTCAGCTGCACAGGTACAATGCATCATTGTTAATTGTGGCACGTTTACTAACATGCCAAGTTTAGCTGCACTTGAACAACCATTCCAGGCTGCCATATCCAGCCCAAGAAACCGTAGAAACACGGGTAAAAAAACGGACAAAACCCGCGCATGAGGACTCCTGTCTTTGCCATACCCTAGCATTTGCTGAACTGACGCCACTGTCTGGAACGGCAGAGGAGCGATCTCCATCGCTACAGCTCCTGCCCAAAAACATTTCAGCCTCTCAAGGTCGCTGACATCTCTGCTTCAACACTCCGTTGTCAAAACAAGGAGCAACATGGGTCTGACGAGCTTTTCTACACACATGGCATCCCAAAGTGGAATCACTTAATAGACCAAGAGTATCTCATTTACTCAAGTGTTTCCTTTATTCTGGCAGTTACACGTACAGTAGACCAGTGGTTCTCAACCTTTTCAGGCCACAACCCCCACAATAATCATATTTTAACTGGGGACCCCCCCACCCTGACGAGCACTAAGAGTTGAGGCATTGCATTTTTTATAACGTTAACTATTATCACAATTTCTGCCTCTATTAGTTGACAATTTGGCCAATATTTAATTTGTCATTTTAAAGGTATTAAAAAGTCCTTACAAATTCACTTTAGAAATGTGTATATACCCTCTATAGTCTATACAGTTAAATGTTACGGTGGTTTGTTTACTGTTGAGTGAAAAAACAATGTTGCACATTAAGTTAATCATCTGCCGACCCACAGGTTGAGAACCACTGCTGTAGATGTTGCCGCTTTAGAAGTGTGTACACACATCATCGTTGCCCTAAGAGGGTTGGGCTATTTCTTATAGCATAGCTAAGAGGAAATCGGTTGGCGTGTTGCACCAGAGGCAAGAAAGAACATGTGCAGCGAATGTGCAAATATCGTACTCTTGCAATGTGCCAATCGCTTAAATGATTGATTGTGATGTCAGAAGAACATGACCTAATTATGTTTTTCAAAGGCTGTGGCTGTATTAAATGAGACGTCTCATTTGCATTTTTACGGGTTGGGTTGGATTGGCAGTACCCGACACATTTTGTAATGGGAATGCAAATCACTTCACAACGTTACATTGTTTGGTAGTTTAGAGGAGGCAGTCGCAGTGAGCGTCCAGCAGCTACACTGGAACATCTGTACGTGGCTACACTGGAAGATCTGGACGTGGCCCACACACCATCGGCTATTCTGCTCAGAGGCCAATTCCCCAAATAGTTAGTCGATTGTCGGGTGGAAACGGTTACTTTTAAAGAGGTGGTGCCATAGTTTTGTACTTTCTCTGGTTTGCATGTGTCTAGGAGGTTGACAGTATTTCATTAGACCCCTGGTGTGGTTGTTATGAGCAATGTATTCTGGATTTCTTTCTCGAGGCTGCCACCTTGTGGGTCAAAAGTGCAGATCCAAAAACACAGATAGAGTGACATCACTCTATCTGGAGATAATCATCCCCTCCCCTTTTACCATTCACCCAACACACGTGGGTGGCTGGGTCACCACCCACCATGACAACCAGGCATACTCAATGAGCTGGGTGTGGCCACATAAAAAACGAATTTTAACTCTTTCTGTACGCTTTTTTGGAAAAAATCACAATAGTATAATCATAATTGGGAGGGGGGGGGGGGTGAAATCATGGCACTTCATCTTTAAGGATTCCAAAAAAATAGCACATCTACAAGCTCAAGCTTGTAGATGTGCTATTTGTGATGCTTTTGTGTGACGCTGTAGTGTGATCAAATAGGACGTTAATTTACAAAAAAATAAATAAAAAACACAAATGGTTAGAATATGGAGATAAGAGGTTTCTGCCCGAAAGCGAGGACATTCTGGTCCCTGCTTATTACACAGCCAAGAACCTATAGGGATTCCGTGGTGTATCGTGAGATGCTTTTTCCGTCTTCTTCCTTTTTTTTTTTTTGCCTAACAGAGGAATCCACTGCACAGCTGCTGTCATCTCCATTTAAATGTTTGAGCGGTTAAAGTCATAAAACTCAAGCTGTGAGTGAAATATGATCGGGTGCCAATGACATTTCAACTCCCTCCTCCGCGAGGGAGGTCTGGTACGCCAAGCGTGGAACACGGTAAACGGATCGAGCGTCCAAATGGGACCCAAATGGACCCTCAGTCTTAAATTGGGGTTATACCGTGTGTACTAGGAAATATCCATGGGGTGTGAGAGTAAAAAACATGCGGGGACACCTTGACTGCTAAATCCGTACATTGCCGTACGCCAAGCACTGACCTAAACGACACTTATCAAAACATATTCTAGCTCTTTAATATACACGTATGACACCTACATCTTGTACATATGACCCAAAATACTGCCGGCAGTCTATCAGTCTAACAACAACAAAAAATGTAACGACACCCCTTATAATCCCTTCCATACAATAATAATAATAATTATTATAATAATAATAGTAATAAAGAGAAAACAGAAATGAAATATAAGCCATTAAAATGTAAAATAGAGCATCTATAAATAACCAGAGCCAAACTGTTAAAAAAAAAAGAAAAGAAAAATTTGAAGAAATAATTTGATGAAGACAACTAATGCGAGTCTTGTAATATTATGGCGAAAGGGGGGGGGGGGGCGAAGCCACTACGAAGGAGAAAACGGGGTGAGAGTTGTGCATATAGAAATCAAACTGAGACACATTTAAAAAACTCACACAAACAAACATTTTCTCAAGGGAACGTGGATGCGGCGGGGCAACGGACTCGGTGTGCATATTAAAAAGAGAAATCTCACACACACATACACACACACGCGTGTGCTTACTTTTGCGTAGACGCATAGAAATCCTTAAGGGAGAGAGAGGCAGTGGGGCAGGCAGGCACTGTGAGCTTGTGGTGTAGATTAGAAGGACGAGGAGAGGAAGAGGAGTGAAGGAGGAAGGGTTCAATGTGACCACATTAACCCTGGCATTCCTGTTTTGGGCAACTTCTTTAAAATCTTTCAAAAAACTAAAACATGACATAAGTATAGAGTATAGAGGGCTTAAATGGTTCTATACGTGGCAGGAGAGGGGCTCTCGGTAAACGTCTATTTGTGACTTTGTGTCAATTAGTCTTCCACCCTCTGAGATACAACCGCTTGCGATGCGACTGCGGCCGATGCGTGCAGGTAAGTACTTAACCGGCACGAATTTAAAAAGAAAATACAAATAAATAACTGTCACGGCCATGTTTGAGAAGTGACGACATCAATTGCCATGAGACGTCGTCAGTTCTTAAACTAAAACCCCAAACCCAAATCTGTGTGAAGCCCGGACATTGACGTTGAAAATCATGGCGTCTTGTTTGAACTTTGGCTAAACGTGGGGTTTGGGGTTCAGTTGGACGTTCATTCTATGGCGAACAGGAAAGCCCCCCATGTGTCCTTGGACGATACTTTGGTTTTCTTTCCTAAATTCATAGTCCAGGCTGTTGTGAACAATCTTGGCATCATTTTGGTAGGTAAAGACCTCTGTAACATCTGTTAAGAGATGGAGAAAAAAAGGGCTCAAAATTGGTGAATGTATCTGGAAGGGTTTTTTAACGACGACGCGTCAGTTCAAGCGGGCAGGCAGCTCTGCAGGCACCCAAGCCTGTTGGTCTCCTTGTGTGTTGCATATCAGGACCGATGAGTAACGCTACATTTATACACCATCGTACGACGAAGTATAAACACGGTTTAAGAGGAACTCGGGAATTACTTTTCGTTGCTTCTTTTCTTTTCTCTTACACAATGGACACCCACATAACACGCAGCTGTGACGGACACAGCTGAGAGCAGACAGAGCCTGAAACTTGGAAACTACCGTAAAGTGAGCTGTGCATCTCCTGGCCTTTTCATCCAATGAAATGCCTCCGTTCCACACCCGTGCGGTTCTGAGGTCTGAATAGTGTGTGGAAGTTTTGCTATTCTGTAGTTAAAAGAGGTTAAAAAAAGCAAAGTCCATTGCTTTTACGACTTAAAAATACACCAACAAATATTTTATATTTTTTTCTCTTCTTCTTTCTTTTTTCTTTTTTCCCCCCTCAAACATGATTTTGGCCTAAAATGCAGAGTATTAAATAAACCGGCCACCAGGTGGCACCAAAAAACAAATGGCACCCGAGGCAAACGTTAAAGCTATGACAGAAATGTGCACTACTTAACAAAGAGCTTCTACTCATGGGGAAGAACACACAAAAAAGTTATTTCTTTGTCCTTTCCTGACGTGACCATTGCATTCTATGCATTCTATGTTATGCATTAAAAGAAAGGTGAATTAAAGTGATATTTTGTTTTACCGTTCCTTTCAAAAAACAGGTGATTAGTATTCTCACTTTTTTTTTTTTTGCTTTCTCAAAGATTCAGGAGTCAAAACTAGTATTGTTTAGAGTCAAACGACTGTGCAATCTCTCAGTGGCAACCCAATTGCATTAGAAGTCTCTCTTTTCCTTCCTCGCAGGAGAGAAAGAATTTGATATGAACATGGATTCCTTCTCGACGAGTCGATAGTTTGATGAGAATTCCAAAGCCATTAGATGGCGAGTTATCGGGACAGACTTGTGGTTCAATGTCCACATGTCACTCCTCTTGTCTTGATTCTTGGCTTGTCACTATTACTACGCTTAATCGTTTCTTGATGGTAGTCACTAATAACAGTCAAACACCTGTAACTGTAAGAAGAAAAATAATTAAAAAAAAAGAAAATCCGGAAAACAAGTTGGGAGGGAAAGGGAGGACATTGTTATATTGAAGTTTACACGGTGAAAACACGCGGAGTGAACAAAGTTTGAAGTGGCGAATGAATCTTTCAAAGAAACACGCACGCACACACACACACACACACGCAAACACACACAATTGCTTAAACTTCTCCTGTGGAGCGACACTTCTTTGCAAGTAGTGCAGCGTCTCTACGTCTCTTGCGCACCTTTGGCCGATGGCGTTAAGGCCCTGTTGGCCAGCAGGGCCCTGCGTTGTTTTAAGTGCTATTTTCGTCGTTTTTTTTCCTTCCTTATTTACGTCTGAAAAACCCTAAACCAGGCTGTGTGTGGGGCTGTAAGAACGGGCCGTGCTGTGAAAGGCTCTTTAGAAGACGCCGGGGTTCTCCACCAGCAGCGCTGCACCTCTAGGCTTGGCCTTCAACTTGTGCAGTCAGGGCACTAGAAAAATAGGGACTCTCTTTTATCTCCGCTGCTATCCGTGGCTGTTTAAGGAGGGGCGGGCGGGAGGGAGGGGGGGGTTGCACGTTAGAACTCCCATTCGTGAGGCTCGTCTTTGCTGGCCGCCTTCTCTAGGCGGTGGATGATGTTGTTGAGGTTAGCCGCCTTCTTCTTGCGCAGGCTGCTGTCGCGGGGGTTGCGGCCTGCCGCGGCCGCCGTGGACGACGTGGAGGTGTGGCCTCCTCCTCCGCCGCCGCCACCGGGGGCGTTGAACAGGCCGGCCAGGGCGCTGCTGCTGGCGCCCCCCGGGGAGCCTTCCTCCATCTGGTCGGAGGGACCGTCGCCCTCCGACGGCATCAACGCCCCGGGGCGGCTCTCCACAGCACCCGACTCGGACTCTGTGCCGTCGCAGCTGTCGCCCTCGCTGGCCTTGGCCACGCGGCTGGACGGGGAGCCGCCGCCCTCGCCGGCCGCCGCCTGGATCTCTTCGATGAACAGGTTGCGGCGGATCCGGGACCTGGGGAGGGGGGAGGGGAGGGAGTGAGACAGCATGACTGCACAGTTCACGTTTTGTCCAGTTAAATGAACAATACTTTTTCAATGTGAAAATCAATAAATATATGTTTTTTTCCTGACGTGCATTAAAATGGTGATTCTCAAAGTGGTGTCGATCCCAGCTAAATTAATGAATACACTGTGGCATCAAAATCGGTTTCACCACTTTTTAAACATATTTCGTTTGGGCGTTTTCAGGTTGCCCTACGGGCCTAGAGCATAACATCTTCATCAAATATTATAGGCTGTTTATGAAGAACAATGCTACTCTACCTATCACTTTAAAATGGAACTTTTACTGTGGACATGACCTTTGGGCAAGTAGAACATGGCCTCTAAGGCCTCTAAGTACCTCTAAGGTTTCCTCTTAATCACGTACGTTAGTTTCTCGCATGCTAAACTGGAAGATAAATTCCTCAACCAAAATCCAATCTTGGGGGCCTTGACAATTAAGGAGGACATCTCAGAAATTGACTGGGGTTTAATATGTTCCAAGGCACAAACACAAACTATCAATTCTGGATTAAAACTAATTCAATATAATTGGATAATGAGAACTTACATAACCCCAGAGAAATTAAATAAATTCAATCCTAACATTCCCGATGCATGCTGTGTTTACCTATAGTTGTGAGACGCTCTATGGAGTGCTTACCTGTAGTTGTGGAACCAGTTGATGACGGTGCTGGTCTTGAGGTTGAGCTGCGAGGCCAGCTCCTCGATGGTCTTGGGCGAGGGGTAGGGTTTCTGCTGGTAGGCCCTCTTCAGGGCCTCCTTCTCCTCGGGGGCCAGCACCACCCGGGGCTTCTTCAGGTGCTGCGAGGCGGCGGCGTGCTGGTGCTGGTGGTGGGCCTGGTGGTGCTGGTGGTGGTGGGCCTGGTGGTGCTGGTGGGCCTGGTGGTGGTGCTGGTGCTGCTGCTGCTGCCCAGCTCCGTGCTGGGGGCTCCCACCACCCTGGCTGAAGTCCACCGCCGCCATGCTGGGCTCCCCACCCACCTGGCCCTCGCTCAGTGAGCTGTGACGTCGCTTCATGTAGGCTGAAGTGTGAGAGAGAGAGACAGAGAGAGACCTTTGAGTACAGCAACTTCCAATGGGCCTGGTGTACAAGATACACTACACCACTAAGATACCCATGTACCTGGCAAAATACTTTATAAACGTTAAGGACGTCCACAATTACAACACCAGAGGCAGCACCACAGATCACGTTCAACCCAAAGTAAACTCAAACAAAGGGTCAAACTCGTTCTTCTGCTATACAAACAAAATGTGGAACGCCCTACCGAAGGCCTTAAAGGAGTGTGGTTCCCTAGCATCCTTTAAAACCGCCCTGAAAAACCACTTACAGGCGGCAGCCATTCGCAACTGGCAATAACAAACCTAGCCCAGCCTCTCCCGACCCTTCTTTGTATTTACCTACTGTATATATTTTTTGCACTGTTTATTTTATTTTTATTTACTTTTTTTTTTTCTATATATATCTATATATATATCTACTGCATAGTACTGTTTTCTATCCGTCTGTCATTCAATCTTTTCTAGGATCTCCTTTTAGTTGACCTTGAACCAGTGAACGGTACCGTCATGAAACTGTACCTTTTTCTATGCAAACTTCTAATAAAGTCTTCAATCAATCAATCAAAGACAGGGACTTTTTTTTAAAATAGAAATAAAAAAATAAACAATTTCGGGGAAGCCCCTGCAGTATCACCGCGGACCCCCTGTTGAAGACCCCTGTCATAGACAATCAACCTTTAGGCTTTTTGAAAGGGGATGAAACCCCTATGCTAGTCTTGTAGTTTATTTATCAGTTCAGGTTGTAAAAATCGAACCGGGTAAAAACAGGTCAGGCTGCATGAGACTGAACTTACACTGTGATGCCAGCAACACAGCTGCAGCAATTTCAAAAATCTATTTTCCTAGCCCGCAAATTAGGTAAAATTATAAGATTAAAGTCATGGAATTTTAGCTTGAGGCCTGCTGGAGTGGCTTGCAGGCCAGGGTGATGCATCATGGAGCTAATGTTGAGCTTCTTTAGTGGGCTTCATTTATCACACAAAACAAAGACAAATCTGTGCAATAAATAAAGCATGTCTTATGAATAATAAAGTCAAAGTAAAGCAGTAACTGGAGCAACTGTTAAACATAATTCATCCTCAGTCACTTGTTTTCAGGTGTACTGTACTATGGTGTCATCATCTTACAACAGATATTACTGAACCACAAGGGGGCAGTCTTGCCACGGACAACATCCTCAATGTCTGACTGCTGGTTGCCACAAAGGCACAGAAATGACCCCTCCATTCAGTTGTGCTTGTCACAAACACATTTAAAACATTACTTAACATCCATTCAGCTGTGCTTGTCACAAACACTTGTAAAACATTAGGGCCTACTTAAAAATAAAAGGAAAAAAGTGAAATATGATCAGGTCTGGTGTAATACTTACTTTCGGCTCTGCAAAAATGAATCAATTCATGATTAAGGGGAGACATGGCAGGTGAAAACATGTACAATTTTCTCAAAATGTGTTTTTCCTCCTACTTAGGTACAAAAATCTCCACTTCAGTTGCACCCACATACACCAAACCTTCCAGTTTTATTCTTATCTAGACCCTGAAGATATTTACAAAAGGGTTTGTTGATATATCATTCATAACCTGAAAATCACATTTTATTCCTAAAAACATAGCGAAAATTGTTTTTTTATGCCTGTTGACACTATTTTATGATTTATGGAGTGAGGAAAAGAGATATCTAAAATCCCCTCTGTAATTTGTTTTGTCTCTAATATATCAGAAAATTTGTAATACAAAAATCCCTAGTCTTGATGTAAGTAATCAACTGGAAAAGTTTCATTGAGGTAGCTAGTAATTAATTATTTTTACCCTATTCACCTGTAGTGTCTCGCCTTAAATACAGTAAATGAAAGGCAGAAATTTGTAAACAGACTTTGAACAGCTTTTCAAAGTCTGCCAACGTCTACAAGCATTATCAACCACTGATTCCTCTACTGTAAAATAACATGTTATCGTCCAAAATCTGAAATGCTTACTGAAATGCTTACTCTCCAGCCGCTAATAGTTAACACCTCATATCAGATTACTGTATCAGAAAAAAAGGCAACTGCTTATACTCACAAACAATCTAGCCCTGAAACCCATTATTATCCGTTTTTTAAGCTATTTTGTTTATGTTTAATTCAACTGTTAAGGCTTTCATCAATGTGCCCTCTTAATTACGATGATTAACCGTTATACACTGGTAGGAATTTCCATGGCGACAGCCATTTTCTAAAGCCAGCGCTTCCCCATCATAACCCTGACCACGGAGCAGTGGCACGGCAGAGAGCATTCATCATTAGAGCCTTTAGCTGTGCTGCTAATGAGCAACCTCCCTCCCTGTAGCCGCCAGCCGCTACGCTGCACGGGAGAATAATGCCATGGACAGCGCTGAGCGCCGAGCGCCAGACGTTGACACCCAAATCACTGTCTGAGCGCTGCCTTAAGACCATGACACAAAGGGACCAGCAATGTGACTTTTACCCTGCGAGAAGTGTTTAATAGGCCTAATCACTCCCAGAATGTTCACTTAGCTAGCGGAAGGCTGGGACAGAGCTGGAAGAGGCTATATAGCAGCCGAGGGGGCAAATATGCACTGGACTCTGAATAAGCGAGCCCTAGAGAGAGAGAGAGAGAGAAAGAGAGAGAGAGAGAGAGAGAGAGCGAGAGAGAGAGAGGCTATGGGGCCTGTCATGTCTGATGAGGTGCTTGATATCTGGCGCCCAGATCAATGTTGACAGCGCCTGGGAACCCCCCCCCCCCCCCCCCCCCCAATCCTGCAGAGATCATTTGAGTGCAACGTAACACAACAGGCATGCATGCCGAGGAATATTGCGCCGCCGCGTCACGTTCAGAATCACACCAATTGAAAAACGAACATGTGCACATGTACCGTTTGCAAAATGTAACAGTGCGTGTTTACAACTGCTGACTGTTGATTGCGACACACAGTTAACTATGAAAACTGGCACAACTTGTCCGCGTATCTCTGTAGGTCACGACCCGACACTGCGGTTCCCCTGACATATCACTGTGACGTCACAGGTCTATGGGTTTGTCGCCCTGAAGATCAAAGTGACAATTTGGAGCTCAATGAGTTGATGCACTAAAAAGAATAGAATGGTGCCCACACACCCTAGGTGGGTTGGCAAAAGGGCCTTTCTAGAACTACACTCTGTCGAGGTGTCAACTTGCGCCTCGTGCATAAGTAGGCCATGTATGGCTACTTGTGCGCCAGCAGAGCACGCCATGAGCTGCGCTCACCACTGGCATCACCTGTTCACCACTGGCATCACCCGATCACCACTGGCATCACCAGGAAAGCTGGTCCCTCACTGGCTGTTAATGATGACGTTGCCAGAAATGCTGGTCCCTGATTGGCCCGGGCTATGGGCTTAAACACACACAGCTACCTAGCTCCATACTGACTACGTACCGTACATACGCAGTCAAACGCAGTAGAGTGCTCTGATGGCTACTAGAAAGATACAATTCTGGAAAATTGCAAGTGTGGTTGCACTGACGTGAGGAATCCACTGGGAACTGAATTCCGTCATACCATGAATAGCCTACTATACTATATAAATTATGAGGTCACGTGAAGCCTAAAAGGGACAACAGTGTGTGAAGCATTCTGACCAAAAGCTTCACTTTTCTGTAGTGCAAAGGTGGACAAACAGCAGCTTCACTTGGGTGGCAAAAAAAGCCTCGGACCGAGAACAATAGTGTGTTGCCTATATCAACCACACTAATTAGGTTGCGATGAATGAACAAACAAACAAACAAGAAAATTAAATGAAACCATTAAAAGATACCAAGAATATGTAAAGGGAGCGTCACCTTTCTTCTCCATGCGCTTCATGTCCATCAGCTTCTCCACGTTGTGGGGGTCCCGGAGCCACAGCTGCATGCGGACGAAGGGCTCGCGGCCCTTCAGGCTCAGCTTGTGCCAGGGCTTGGGCCTGGCCAGCAGGTCCGACACCGAGCCCTGGGTCAGGCCCAGGATGCTCTCCCCAAACAGACGTTGACCTGGCAAGAGAGCACACACGGAGTTTAATGAACCTGGGAAGAAAAAGGGGAAAAAAATAATTACAGATCCATCAAAAAATAAAAATAAAATAAAAATTGGATATTGTGTAAAAAAAAAAGCATTGCAGATGCCATAATAGCACCCCAAATCATAATTGACTTCGGAAACTTCCCACTCTGACTTCACAAGGTTGACATTTCTCTATTATAAATCCTTGTTTTGAGTGGTCTTGTGTAATATTGTAATATTTTGGTATTCATGAGCTGTATGCCATATAAATTCAACATGTTAACAAAAAAAAAGGTTTGGAATAATTCACTGAAAGTGCAATGTAAGGTATCTAGAATATATGAAAGTTTCAAGAAAATGTACTTTTACACAATATATATATATATTTTTTTAGATTAGATGGATCTGTAATTTACATTTGAAGTTAAATTAACGGGAAATATGTTACTGTGCAGATCAGTGGTCGTTTGATGTGATTTTATAGCCTTTATAGAATGTCGTTGGATGAAGATTTTGTCCACTATTCCATGCTGTATTGATGTGGAGAAATGACAGTCAGAACGTCGATCAAAATAACAAATCTTTTACCTTCTCGAATTGTGTAGACTTCTTGTAAATAAAGTAATGCAGATGTTTAACAATAATTTAACTCTTGTGAGCGTAAAATTAAACCAAATGATTCGGTATTATTTCACGCGACCGCATCCGTGTGATCTTTTTCATCAATTTGAAACTACGAAATATACTGAAGGTTATATTATGATGTATTGATGTCTTGTGGGAATTGACTGTGTTTCTGTTCAGTGTTTTACATGTTCCACGCTGACACTATAGGAGTAAATCTCTCTGTATGGACAATAACCTTTCTATTCTACTCCATTTCATGCAGAAGCTTGAAAAGCAGAGATACCGTTTCAACCGTTTCTGAACCGAGGCGGTATTTCACCTCCAATTGCCAGCAACTGTTAGAGCTTCCAACAACAGTAGCGATTTCGCCATGTGGGCCAAGCCCAAAACTTTGTAAAGAGCTGGCCGCCTTCAACGAAGCAAAACGGAGAAGAGTTCATATCGTCTTTGAATGGCTCGAGCACAGCCGAGGTTTTCAGGAGAGCCAGAACCGATCTGAAAAACATGATCCGAAAAAGCGAGTGCAAGCTGGGTTTCCAGTATCACCGCCACAAAGCGGAGTCTTTTGAAAGGCTTCAAAGTGCCCTGTTTCCACTTCGCTACGTCCCAGAGGACCCCTTGCAAACTTGTTTTTTGGCAGTGTAGCGTTGGAGGGGGGGGGGGGGGGGGGGGTTCTTTTGTTGCTGTGTGCAGGTACAGTACAGTACAGTACAGTACATAGATGGGTGTTGAGGTTGCGGAGTACTGTAGGTGGGATCTCACTATCAGGGGTGTCGCACCAAATTCTGAGCCCTGGGTGCAAGGATTCACTGCGGGCCCCCCATGAATGTTCTTCATAGGGGGAGGGGGTTTAACCCATTTAGACAGGGAACGCATTATTACACATTATTTTGTGCTTTAGCTATTGAAAAATAGCAGATAATTATACAAGCTCACAGTGAGGCACCGAGTGCCCCGCTGCGAGCTTGTGGATCTGCTATTTTTGAAAAATCGTGAACATTTGTCCAAGTCTTTGAATAATTTTTTGAAAAAACTATGTTTCTGTGTCAGTGGTGCTCAAACCTTTTCATGTGAAGGACCCCCAAAATGATATGTATTTCATCTCATATTTCATCTCAAAATATTTAGTTCCACATTTTCACGACTTTTCCAAAATAGCAGATCTACAAGCTCACAGCATAATTAAGGCCCCTCCACCTTGGGCCCTAGTAAGTCAGTCCCACTTTTCCCCCCCTTGTGATGCCTAAGGGCTCGTTTACACGGAATAAAGTTTAAGGACTCACTTCTCTTAAAGGGGACAGGTGACGGACAGAGGAAGACGACCGAGTACTGCCACATAGAAAGCAGGTGTCGATTACACCAGTGACGCGGCCCTGTGTGCGTTGCTCGCGTGTTTGCACAATTGGGTCAGATACGGAAGAGAGGAAATATGCCCATGCATCCAGTGTCAAACCATGCCCTGTTTATCAAATCAAAGGCACATATAAGTGACTCCCCGAGTGAGCCTCCATCAATTTAAAGTGAAAACACCCAGGTCTCAATAAATTCATTGTTCTCTGCCGACCATAAATCAACCTAAGCCTTATACCCACAGTATTATTGTCAAGTGGACCATTACAGGAACACGCTAGTAGAAAGATAGCTTGGAATTAGATTTGGGAGCGCGCGACTATAAGGTAAAGGAAGAGAAGTGTTTGCCAGAAGGCGCGCCCTTTTGTGTCCTAAATATTACAGCTACAGTAACGTGTTTTATGTGGAGTCATTTGTCACGGCGCACACGCACACAGACACACACACACACACACAGACACACACACACACCGCACACCACTCCAGTGAGCAATCCGATTTTAGCCCCGGCGCCGTGCGTCATCAAGTGGGATGTGGAGCGAGCCCATAAATCAGCCAAGGAGAGAAGCGCTAACACAGCTAACATGCTAATGTGACCCCATTTGGGGAAGGGCTTTCAGGTTACGCCCGGCTATACGTTTGAGGGAAGGGAAGGAGGGGAGAGATCGAGCGGCCCCCGGAAAAAAAGGGGGCCCCCCGATGCACGCTGGAACTCGGTTATAGCTCGCTGCCGCTGGGCCGACGGGACAGGGGAGGCGATTTAGCTTCATCTGATTGTGAGCGGTTCCAATGACGGCAGCTTAAACGACACCATCCATCATGGTGTGGCTTTAGAGGACAGGTTACAAAGACAGGGGAGGGAAGGGGAGGACGGAGGGGTAGCGGGGGGGTAGCGGGGGTCGCCCTCCCCGGTCTAGGGACCGTGTGGAAGTGGAATAGTGCTGCCGGTGGAGAACACTGAAACGCTTCATGGGCATCGAGGCTGTCAGGGCCACCGTCGAGGGGAGGCCATAACTTTTACAAAGAGAGTTCTGCACTCCTAGAATGTAACTCTGAGAGAGTATGTACCTGACTAACTACTTCAAAAACGTCAAGGATATCCACAACTGCAATACCAGAGGCAGCTCCACTAATCACGTTCAGACCTTTTTTGGCTCTAAAAAAGGCTCAAATTGGTTCTCATGCTATACCACTAACAGGTGGAACGCACTCCCGCAAGCCCTAAAGGAGAGTAAATCCCTAACTTCCTTCAAAATCGGTCTGAAAAGTCGCCTACAAGCGGCTGCTACTCGTAGTATGCTTAGTAAATAGACTAAGCATACTCACCTCCCCTTTTCCACTGTAACTATCTGCTTCTTCTGTGTATTTTTATTTTTCCTTTATTCTTATTTTATCTGCTTTTATAATTGATGTTATCCAATGCAAAGTATTATGTTCTATCTGTCTGTCTTTCAATGTTATATGAGATACATGAAGTGGTTCCTGTGTAAATAAGCCGAAATCTTGCTAGGATCTGCTTTTAGTTGACTTTGTACCAGTGATTTGTACTGTCATGAAACTGTACTTTTTTTCTATTGCAAACTTCTAATAGATCCTTCAATCAATCAAAACAAATGCAACCAAATGGACCCTTATGGGTCCATTTGGTTGCATTTGTACACTCTCAGAGTTACAGTAAGTGTGTATTTAACGTGTATTGGATACGCTGATTACAGACCGAGTATCCTATTGGTTTAAATGATGAATTGCTTTTGCCTGGTCTTTATTACAGGTGGTTATTATTGATGTATACTGTATGTATCAGTAGTTTCTATCTAGGTTCTGCTCATAATTCATGCATTTTATTTTTGTAATTTTGTAAATCAACTGGTTTTCGTATCTGGTTCTCGCAGTAGCAGAATGTGACACCTTTCCTCTTGGGGGACTGCCCATAAGTCCGAAGGGTTCATTAGTCCGAATTTAGTTAGGTTAGGGTTAGGGTTAGGGTTAGGGTTACAGTTAGGGTTAGGCATAGTATTCTTAACGAATTCGGACTAATGAACCTTCGGACCAATGCCATGGCACCTCCTCTTGAAATAGAGCTGACGCGGGATTTGGTGAATATCTGACTTCCGCATCGTGATTTGGAAGCTCCAGAAACGGTCGCCCCACTATCTGCACTTCTCCAACCCGCCTATGAGCACTCATGTCGGGCATGGCTAGCTGCCACGATGACCCTCCTGGAGGTCACCTCCACAAAGAAACGTCTACTGTAACTACAGTACAGGCCGCTCTGATCAATCACATCGGAATCAAACTTCTGTCACTGCATTGCCTATTTCTCCAATCACATGTTTTTAGAATCGTATATAGCAGGGGTCTTCAACGTTTTCATGCCAAGGACCCCTTAGTTGAGAGAGAGATGAAGCAACCTCTTCATAGATTCCATATAGTTTCATTGTTTGACAGCACAATCATCAGTGTATTTTGGATTCATGTCAATTTGTGTTTTCAGATATTTAACCACTTGAACTGTCAATACTTAATAAACTTGACCTTTCACTCAGTACTTAGCCTGCTCTTTTTCCCCTCTACACCAAACCTCTTTGCTGAAAATAGCCGATCTACAAGCTCTCAACGCCTCGCAGCGCGAGGCGTTGAGAGCTTGTAGATCTGCTATTTTTGGCTATAAAAAAGGAAAAATAAAACGTTTCTATCACACAAAGATTTGGAGGACCCCCTGTAGTAACTCTGAGGACCCCCTAGGGGTCCCGGACCCCTGTTGAAGACCCATGGTATATAGTGTACGGTTAAGCTATCAAAATTGGATCATTGTGTAAACGCAGCAGCCAATGTGGCGGACTGCATACAGCAACCTCTGCTGTGACAGTCGCTCTGTGTGGAAAGTGAATTACGGCCGACTGGAACGTCATGCTGGTTGGAATTTGTTGATGATAAGTCTGTGTCATATCTTGTTTTATAGAAATAAATCACCATGTTTAGTGTAACTGAAAGTGATCTAACACAGTGGTTCTCAACCTGTGGGTCGGGACCCCCAGATGATTAACTTAATGTGCAACATTCTTTTCTCACTCAACAGAACAAACCAACATGAAGTTTAGGTGTATAGACTGGCTTGTATCTGCATATTTATAAAGTGGGGTGTTATGATGGGTGCGGGGTGAATTTTAGGTGTATGTATATATGTATGTATGTATGTATATGTCTGTGGTTAGTTTTTTGTACCTTTTGTAACTTTTGTACGCTGTACCTCCATTGCCCAAGACAAATTTCTCCTTGGAGACAATAAAGGCTAATTCAATTCGATTCAATAAAGTGCATGACAATTTAAGGACTTTTTAATACCTTTAAAATGACATATCAAACATTGGCCAAATTGTCAAATATTTAGAGGTTGAAATTGTGAAAATAGCCGAAAAATGTTCACAATAGAACAGTGTTATACAAAATGTAATGCCTAATAATAACTCTTAGTGCTCGTCAGGATGGTGGGGGGGTCCCCAGTTAAAATATGATTATTTTGGGGGTCGTGGCCTGAAAAGGTTGAGAACCACTGATCTAACACACTTGGCTTTTGATAGTTTTTGTAAACATGATTAAAGTACATAACATTCGAGCGCTTCCGAGCTTCAGGTTTCGGTTCCCGCTGATCATAGAAGCACCGAGTCACGTTTTATTTTTTACTTTTGTCTCCATTGAACACCTGGTTTTCTCTCTCTCTCTCTCTCTATCTCTCTATCTCTCTCTCTCTCTCTCTCTCTCTCTCTCTCTCTCTCTCTCTCTCTCTCTCTCTCTCTCTGGGTCAAAAGCACACTTTGCATTTCAGCGTTTCGTCGTTTGATCTTCCCTTTCCTCAGTCTTTGTCTCTGTGCTTTTATGATGTTGTTTTGATGACTCGTATCAGCCGGTTGCTAATGAGCGACAGCTCCCTGTGCTGCTGTTTAACAGGAGGTCACACCCACACGTGTTTCACCGGCGCTGCCACGGACGGAGCGCCCCCCGGGGGAATCTCTGCGACACGCCCGCTTCCTGCCGCCGCTGTGTGTTATTAAAAAGTGTTACGTACTGATGCCAGCGCTGATGACTTCATTTGCTATTTTTATGTCTCTTGTAGGGGTGTAACGATATAGTAACTGTATCGAAATATTGTTTTTAACTTAAAACGCAGTTATACAATATGTAGAGGGGGTCCCTTGCTTCATCTCTCTCTCAGTTAAGGGGTCCTTGGCCCAAAAACATTGAAGACCTCTGCTTTAATCTTTTAAAAGTAGAATGTTTAATGGTTTGGAACATACGCATGGCTTCCACCCCAACATCGACGACACATGATGGTAGTGGGCTGTAAACCGTTTTTTTTTTTTTTTTGTCAAGCTTGGCTATGATGATGGCCCAATTTCAGGCTACATGACGAGTTGGAAGTGCAGTGACTCAGTACTCTATCTGACTCCATATCTTTTTTACATTCAATTATTCAGTGTGTAATATTCACTAGGGAGCTCTTGACAGCTTAACATTATTGTTTTGTTGCTATCATTATTTTCTCAGTAATATGGCCTCTCTATGTGGCATAAAGGTTTCCAGCTAAATACAACTGTTGCCATAATAACCCATCAGTCACTCACAGTCTCTTCATGTAGCCTACATGCAGGGTACAGCTAGCATGCAGCTGCTGCTGTTAGTTTAATGTCATTATGCCTGTTAGTGTGACAGTTTTCTGTTCCTAAAGGACCATACCAGTGTTCATCAGCGTGTCATTCTCCATTGTCAACAGGAGCCACCAATAGTGACGTAAACCTCACATTATTTCCCCCCAAATCGTTTCATTATTTGGAAATTGGGTTTAAATTGTTGCCTTAAATCAATGTTGCAGTATGTTTGTGGACATTTTGTCAACGTTAGCAGTAAGTGCACTCTATCAATAAAAGCACTCTTCAAGCTCAAATTCAAGTTAAAAATGCAGCACTTTTCCTGGTGTATTGATGTGTCAATGCGCAAATGTGACTGGCTTGTATTAAGAGTTATATGACATTTTCCATACGGTTTCAACATGAATGGCAGTGAAAATGGCTGAGACCTACTCAAGTATACACTCTACACTTATGTACAGTAAAGCAGTGGTTCTCAACCTTTTCAGGCCGCAACCCCCAAAATAATCATATTTTAACTGGGGACCCCCACCCTGACAAGCACTATGTGTTGAGGCATTGCATTTTGAATAACACAGTTCTATTGTGAAAATAGCCGATATACATGCTCACAACGCCTCGCAACGCGAGGCGTTGTGAGCATGTATATCGGCTATTTTCACAATTTCTGTCTCTAATATTTGAAAATTTGGCCAATGTTTTCTTTGTCATTTTAGAGGTATTAAAAAGTCCTTACATTGCCCCTTTAGAAATGTGCAGATACCCTCTATACACTCAAACGTTGGTCTGTTTACTGTTGAATGAGAAAACAATGTTGCACATTAAGTTCATCATCTGGGGACCCCCCAGAATAATTTGGGGACACCCCTGGGGGTCCCGACCCACAGGTTGAGAACCACTGCACTAAATGTTTTAAAGACACGACCAGAAGTCCTGATAGACTGGTATGGTCCTTCAAAGGGTTTACAGTTTGTCGACATTGCAGATGTATAATAAGTTATGCGCCACAGCTAAACATGCCAGCACACATAGATGTTCAAAACTGCCTCGGTCAACAATCTAGAAACACGAAAATTCAAACAAGTTTTGGGAATATTGTGCATCTTAGATATGCTATTAATGTGTTATTCTACATGTAGCCCTGCCTCAGTATGTGTTTTTTCTTTCCATTTTTTCCTCCTTTTTTCCTGGAAATAAATGGGACTGATGTTGACCTACTTGTGATAACATTATATCTAGGCGAGGCCAGACAACCATACTGTATTACTGGCAATATTATGCATACCTTGTAGAACTTGACTTTGGGGATTTTCAGTATTTGTAAGGGTCCATAGATGATTCTTGCTACTTGCTACAGCCCCACCCACGGTGTATTTTTTGTTGTTGAGAAAGACAGAAGAACAACAATCAAAGCGGTCAGAAAAAGGGAATATAACATACTGTATATTTAGAAGTAATATATTTACAGTATTATATTTTAAAGCAGGCCCCTGATGATTATGAAGAGAAATGGCATGGCTGATAAAAAAACGGATAAGCAATGTGACGTAATGTGGGACCGTACCCATGTTCCCCAGGTTCTATGTTCCCCAGGTTCTATGTTTCCCATTTACCACCACAAAAAAGGTTCTATGTTCCCCACTTAGCCAAAAAAGGTCCTATGTTCCCCAGGTTCTATGTTCCCCACTTACTCCCACAAAAAAAAAAGGTTCAACTTAAAAAAGCTTCTATGTTCCCCACTCATCCAAAAATGCATGGGGGATTCATTTCTAATTATTAATAACAACTCAAAACACACAATAATGGGGAGAAATTATGAATACTAGTGGGACAGGGGGCACTAGCGGCATCTGGACACCATACTTTTGTAATGACTGGGCATCTGGACGAGTGGGCACCTAGACATCTGGGCAATAGGGACATGTGGGCATTTGGACGAGTGGGCATTTAGGGGTGGAGACATCTGGATACCTGGGCAACTGGGCACCTAAATTAGGATTGCCCACATGTTCTTAGTTTTGTTTTGTTTTTTGTGGGGAACATACAGTAGATCCTTTTTTCGGTTGAGCGGGGAACATAACCTTTTGTGGGGAGTGTGGGTGGGGATTCTGGGGAACATAGAACCTTTTTGTGAGGAGGGTGGGTGGGGAACATAGAACCTTTTTGGGGGAGAAGTGGGGAACATAGAACCTGGGGAACAAAGGGTGGACCCCCGTAAGGGACTGTAGTTTGACCGCAGAACTGGAATTGGATACAACGCGTGTGTCTGTTCAAAATATCATTCTTAGGAGGGTCAAGGTGGCGCGGGGCTAGTTTCTGGATTTAGCTACTTGAAATCGATTGAATGCAAGTGTGCTAAAAACAACTACATTTGGAAGTATTGATACCACTACAAGTTCAGTTGTTTTGTTCTTCACAAATTACTTTTTCTCTTCAATGTGTCCAAGCAAACAAAAAGGTCCGACATTGTGTTTTTCCACCGTGGTTACAGTTGTTGACGAGCTACTGAGGTGCAGTGGGGTCAAGCTTTATGTTAGACAGATCACAGAGTTTAAGGAGTTAGCCGTGTTAGATAAAAGTTAGCCATCTGTTTGATGCTACCAGCTAGTGCTAATAAGCTAATCACAGAACTGGAACATGGTTCATGATTCAATTTACAGCCGCACCGCTCAACTTTGCTAAGTCACCTCATACCCATGCCCAGGCTTTATTTGCCCTGGCCGAGGGGAGCGGTAAAAGGGAACAGGGGGAGGGTGATAACTGATATCAGCCTTTGGGCTGATAACTGTTAACAGCGCTGAGGGGGGGCGTACTATGGCCGTAGCCGCAGAAGGAACTCAGCGTGTCAAACATGGCCACCATGCTGCACTGTTATCTTCTCATTGTGTAAATAAGGCTACGGGTACGAGATAAACAAATTATCGCCACATTCGCCGTAGCCCTCGGCACCCGACCTCTGGCAATGATAAATGACCGGCTGTAGGCCTACACCACATGTACTGCAAAGCAATTCCATCTCTCCAAGTTGTACAGTTTTGTTGTTGTGCCAATTCCCAATCCCCCCCTCATGTATAGTCACTGTTAACCTCTATCGTGCACAAACACGTCTCCTCAGATACACATTAAAGGAGAATTCCGCTCTAAATGGCTTTCTTACCTTTCTTTTTTAGCTTGTTATTTTCAAAACAGGCAATATTGTCCATTTTATTCGACCCGCGACCACAGCCCAAAACGGGAGCAGCGGTTTGTTTTTTCCCGTTGTGGGCTGTGGTAGCGGGTCGGCCAAAATGGACAATATTGCCTATTTTGATAAAATAACACCTGAACCAGTTTTTGGGAGATAAATGAACACATCGGATGCCCTTGATTAAACAACGATTTAATCGCCGAGTGCCACAGTATTTTATAGATTTTTCTTTATTTCGGAGGCTTGGGGTAAAAGTAATCTGAGTAAATTCAATCAGAGTATTTCCGGAATTTCCGTGCGATAGTATTTTCTTTCATGACAATCGACCATCAGTGCTTTGGTAACGGCCGGCAGAGAAGGGCTCGTTTTAAACATGAACGTGATCTGGAGTTAAGATTACGAGATGAATCCACTTTTGTGAATCTCATAACGCTGGCTTGTATTGGACACCCGGGCTTCCTGATCACGTTATCTCCCGTAGCATTCTGGCCAATTGTGTTCACAGGAGCGCCCGTCGCCCGGCCAAGAAGATTCAAACGCCATTTCTATCCATTTCCAGTTCTGTGGGCCTGACCTTATCCTCTCCCTCAGAGAGACTCTAGTCTACAGTATGTGATGTGCATGTTAACCAGGGGTGTCACGGTTCTCCATTTTAAGCTCACAATTCGATGAATTTATTAATTTATTTAAACTTTAAACACTTAAACGTAGTGGACCGGACTCCCCCAAGGCTCAATACTAGGCCCCCTCCTGTTTTCGCTCAATACTAAATATCTTTGCTGAACATAGACGACAGACGAACACGCTCAGAACCCGTCACCACGTGATGCGTTGTGAGCTTGTAGATCAGCTATTTTCATCGAATGTTTGCCCGAGAGTATAGGGGGGAGAGTCAGTCGGGGGAAAACAAGAAATAATTCCCATTTTGATGGTTTTGCAGGTTAGGAGGCGCAAGCTGCTGTAAAGCAAGCGCCATTCAAGCTCTTGATAGCAATTTAATATTTGATTTGAGATTTTTGCGATCGATGATTGATTTTCTTTTCTTCAGATTCTTGTGACACCCCTAATGTTAGCTACAGTATCTGCCACTGGTACACAAAAACACTTACTGTACTCTAATCCAGTGGTTCTCATCCTGTGGGTCGGGACCCCCAGGGGTGTCCCCAAATTATTTACGGGGGTCCCTAGATGATTAGCTTAATGTGTAACATTGTTTTCTCACTCAACAGTAAACAAATCAGCATAAAGTAGTAAGAGGGTAAGGGTAGGGTATCTGCACATTCCTAAAGTGACAATTTGAGGACTTTTTAATACCTCTAAAATGACGAATTAAACATTGTCCAAATTGTCAAATTTTAGAGGCGGATATTGTGAAAATAGCCGATCTACCGTTGTTTCCTGTTGAGATTGGCACATTTCCTGGGAAAAGCTGTCCAGATCACACATGTCACACAGGTCTTCTTATTTGTTCACTCTCAAAAAGCGCCTGCAATGTAGTGCATTTGAAACTACACTGCAGTGCACATCATGGGTGATCACTGCTTGCCTCCTGTGAATTGTTTTATTTTATTTATTTGTTTCTTTTCTGTATATTTCGCTAAGTGAGGTCAGCAGACAACGTGAAGTGAGTGAGATGAAAAAAAGAAAAAACCTGGGCTAAATGTGCCAATCTCAACAGGAAACATCTGTACATGCTCACAACGCCTCGCAACGCGATGTATGATTAATGTGGGGGTCACAGCCTGAAAAGGTTGAGAACCACTGCTCTAATCAAACGCAACGCCTCAATGTGAGCGGCTAAACCCCATCTCTCTACTCACCCAGGTTGTTGTCAGTCAGAACCTCCTTGACCTTCTTGGTGATGGCGTAGGTGTCCAGCTCCGGGGAGATGGCCACCATCTCCTGGATGCTGAGGCCGGAGTGCCCGCTGATGGCGGGCGGCGCCATGCCGGGCGGCAGCTCGCCCCCCAGCAGCTCCTCGCCCCTCCCCCCCACCCCCATCACGGTGGTCTCCCCGCCGCTGGTCTCTCCGTCCCCGCTGGCGCCGCTCAGCTGCTCCGCCCCCAGGCCCCTGACGGAGGAGGACTCCTCGGCAGAGCTGACGGGGGACTCGGGAGCCGGGCTGCAGCTGGCCGAGGTCTTAGGGGTGTTCTCTGTGTGGGGGGAGAGAGAGAAAGGGAACATGAGTTAGAACAGTGATAAGCTATATGCACAGCATATAGCTTATAGCTTACCATCTTCTATAGCTTACCATCTTCTCTCCATTTTGGAGAGAAGATGGATCTCTTCTCACTTCCTTCACAGGAGTTACCAATAATACTAACGTTCCAATAAGTTGCATCGACAATTTGCACATTTTCTGAAAAATCTATAAGCCATTTTGCAATAGGAGGGGTTGCACCAGAGACTATGGAGGATTGGGAACCCCTGGGTTAGACCCCGTGCCCCAGCTGCCCCTCCAGCCCTCCCACGGTTTATAAAACCCACAGAGACTTTGTCTAAAATAGTGACAATAGAAGGTTCACCAGCGCATCGCCATGTGTTGTGAACTTGTATTGGGCATTATATTACATAAAAACATACAGGATACTGTTTCTGACAGCAAAGTTGTGCACAGAAAGGCTCAGTGTACATAGTATAGTCTCGCATGGCCAGACTGTTGACTCCCACAATTTGCAAATGCTCTCGTCATACAGTCTGGGAAATGGAGGTCTTATGATGAGTATGGGATAAAGCGGATGTTGACGCACTCGCTCCCTTGGTGCAGCAGCGATAACAAGTCCTACTGGAAGCATTATGTCTTCTTTCAATATGTGTTGGGCCGTTATTTCGTCTTTCTCTGGTGTTGTTGGTGTTACTTCCATGATGTTTTCAAATGTTTTCTTAAAATATACAGATATAACAAGAATATTCTGCTCGAATGACTCTGTCTGTGCTAGTGTGCTTCTGTTATGTTTCCAATGGGACTACAGTTCATTATAATGACTCTTTCTGTGCTAGTGTGCTTCTGTTATGTTTCCAATGGGACTACAGTTCATTAGAATGACTCTGTCTGTGCTAGTGTGCTTCTGTTATGTTTCCAATGGGACTACAGTTCATTATAATGACTCTGTCTGTGCTAGTGTGCTTCTGTTATGTTTCCAATGGGACTACAGTTCATTAGAATGACTGTCTGTGCTAGTGTGCTTCTGTTATGTTTCCAATGGGACTACAGCTCATTATAATGACTCTGTCTGTGCTAGTGTGCTTCTGTTATGTTTCCAATGGGACTACAGTTCATTATAATGACTGTCTGTGCTAGTGTGCTTCTGTTATGTTTCCAATGGGACAACAGTTCATTAGAATGACTGTCTGTGCTAGTGTGTTTCTGTTATGTTTCCAATGAGACTACAGTTCCGTGCAGCAGTGACTTCTGTTACTCGCCGTTCGGGAGCTGTAGTTCCAGACTCTATATAGCATTCAGAGATTATGGAATAGTTGTCTGGCTACGCGAGACTACACACAGTATGACTGGCATGCTGCATGCATGCTGCCTCAGGCCGTCTCTCTGAGATGTTGACAGAACCCCCCCCCACCCCCCCACCCCCCCCCCCCCCACACACACACACACACACACACACACACACACACACACACACACACACACACACACACACACACACACACACACACACACACACACACACACACACACACACGATCAGAGAGAGAACCCCGCTGTTGCCCCATGGCTGTGAGATGATGAGGGCTGCATGGCCAATCAATTAGCCCTTCTGTGACAGCCTGACAGACTGTCAGGAGAATGACTGGAGTGAAGCGTGTGTGTGTGTGTGTGTGTGTGTGTGTGTGTGTGTGTGTGTGTGTGTGTGTGTGTGTGTGTGTGTGTGGGGCGAGAGGTGGACAGGGGGCCACTCTTGTCTTCCTGTTATCGGCCGTTACGGTAATCAATCAATCAATCAATCAATCAATCAATCGGTTGCGTATGGTTATTAGCATGGTCGCTTTTCTCTGATGTTCTCAAAGATTGGTTTTAAAGGAGTAGTACACCCCCAAAATAACTTTTTTTTTAATTGATTACTCACGTCATGGAGACTCAAGTTCAATAATATTTTTCTGTATTTGTCGCATTCCTAAGACAAAAATTTGATTCTAGTATATTTACCCCCATTGATTCCGGATCCGCAATCAATGGGGGTAAATGTATTGAACTCAAGTCTCCATGACGTGAGTAATCAGTATAAAAAAAGTAATTTGAGGGATGGACTACTCCTTTAAGACATTACAGTCTTGTGTTGTTTCACATTTTATTTGCCGTGTTTTTTTGTAATGATATCATCCTCTGCTCGACCAATTAAACGCTAGTTGACTGGCGTTCCCCAAGGCTCTATTACTAGGCCCACTCCTCTACTGTATTATGACTTTGTCGGAAATAGCAGATTGCAGCGTGAGCTTGTAGATCTGCTATTTCCGGCGAATGGGGACGGTAGGGTTAAGGTTAAGCGACAGGCAGAGATTTAAGGTGATATGGACGTGGGGAAAGAGACGGCAGGGAGCGACTGCTTTCATGTTAACACACATGCAGTGGAGGAGAGCAGATGTGTGTCTGTGTAAATCAGGGGTTCTCAACCTGTGGGTCAGGACCCCCAGAGGGGTCCACAAATTATTTTGAGGGGTCCCCAGATGATTAACTTAATGTGCAACATTGTTTTCTCTCTCAACAGTAAACAAACTGACATAACGTTTAAGTTTAGGGGGTATCTATAGGCCCTATATGCACATTTCTAAAGTGACAATTTAAGGACTTTTTAATACCTCTAAAATTGTCAAATATTAGAGGCAGAAATTGTGAAAATAGCCGATCTACATGCTCACAGTAGATCGGCTATTTTCACAATAGAACCGTGTTATACAAAACGTAATGCCTCAACTCTCAGTGCTCGTCAGGGTGGGGGGTCCCCAGTTAAAATGTGATTATTTTTGGGGTCGCGGCCTGAAAAGGTTGAGAACCACTGCATTAAGAGACACTGGTCTAGTTTCCCATACTGCGAGAGTAGCTAAGTTTTAACGACATTGAACAGAATTAGTGAAACAAGAGGCGAGTTTCACCTTGCATAGGTACGGTACAGTACAAAGTGATCTTCTGTGTTGAGTGTGTGTGTTGGACGCATGTAACAAACGTGTGTGTGTGTGTGTGTGTGTGTGTGTGTGTGTGTGTGTGTGTGTGTGTGTGTGTGTGTGTGTGTGTGTGTGTGTGTGTGTTTAAATGCTGAGAAGGCGGTGCCATTAACAAATGATTTACTGAAAATAGGCCGACATTGAAGCAAGCAACTTGAACTGTAACCTAAACCTATCTCTGTCCTTTTCATATCCCAACCATACTGTAACCTCAGCCTCTCTGTGTACTTATATATCCCAACCAGCCCCAGTGTCCTTGCTGTTGGGCAGAAACTCCTCCCTTTCCCCATAAATGAATGTCGTACTTCATCATACTACAGAGTCACACAAAACTTGCAAAAATAGCTGATCTACAAGTGTTGGCAACGCGGCAAAATGTGTTAATTTTGGCAGCAAATGTTTGATTTAGTTTTAGTTCCAGTCTTTTCAATAAAATGCGATTTAGTTTTAGTCATAATTTAGTAATCTGAAATGTTTTAGTTTTAGTCTAGTTTTAGTCGACTAAATATCATAATATTTTAGTCGACTAAATGTACAGTTGATTTTGTCGACAAAACATTTTTGGCGGGCCTTGATGGTGTCGTAATGGCTGATTTTACACACTTGGTTGCACTCTGAAAATAGCCGATCTACAAGCTCACAACGCGCCGCGATGCGACGCGTTGTGAGCTTGTAGATCGGCTATTTTCAGAGTGCAACACCCGAGTGCAACCAAACATATACTTGTCTTTTAGTTCTACTGGATCTCTTCTCCACTAGTCCCTACCGTGACATTTTAGTCTAGTTTTTATTTGTTGACAAAATTGTCAATATATTTAGTCATAGTTTTAGTCATCATAGCTTAGTTTTTATTTAGTTTCTATTTAGTTTTCGTCAGTGAAAAAAGGTAGTCTAGTAGACAAACATTTTTCGTCATAGTTTTAGTCGACGAAATCAACACTGTACACAGACAAATGTGTCCGTGGCAAGACTTGGTTTTGCCCAGCGGCAAATTCCATCCATCCATCCATCTTAAACTGCTTATCCGGAATAGGTCGCGGGGGTAACAGTTCCAACTGAGACCTCCAGATTTCCTTATCCTGAGCAACTTCCTCCACTCCCTCAGGGAGTATACCGAGGCGTTCCCAAGCCAGTTTGGAGATATAATCCCTCCATCTGGTCTTTGGTCTGCCACAGGGTCTCCTCCCAGTGGGACGTGCATCGAGGACCTTCCTAGGAAGGCGCTCGGGAGGCATCCGTACTAGATGCCCGAACCACCTAAGCTGACTCCTTTCCAAGTGAAGGAGCAGCGGTTCTACTCCAAGTCTCTCTCGGGTGACTGAACTTCTCACCCTATCTCTAAGGGAGATACCAGCCACCCCTCTGTGGAAACCCATTTCGGCCGCTTGCACCCGCAACCTTATACTTTCGGTCATGACCCAGCGGCAAATACTAGATTGAATTATTTTACACGCCATCATAATTTTCACTTTGGGCTAATAGTAGCCCACTAGTACTAGTGGTTCTCAAATGGTTAATTTGCAAGGACCCCCATAACACTGGGGGTGTGCAAAATGTGGTTCCATTTGTTCACTCTCAGTGTTACAGACCTGTAATTTATCATTCAAAGCTATCTCTATGTGTGTTTGTTGTAACATTATTGTCTTCTCATTTTGTATGTCCGTGGCATACATTTTTGAACATGTTGAAAGTGAATTGTACAATGGTTAAGTGTGTTTGTGTTTTTCTTTTTTCTTTTTATAAATATTGAACCAATGAAACATATTTAATGAGAGCTTGTGACTAAATATTAACTACTGTGGATCCACTGGAACAACTCTTTATTTTATTTTTGTACGGTTTCGGCCAACAACCTACTGTTGGACAGAATTACAATAGTGACTCCCATGTTGGGTCTTTCCTGTGTGTGTGTGTGTGTGTGTGTGTGTGTGTGTGTGTGTGTGTGTGTGTGTGTGTGTGTGTGTGTGTGTGTGTGTGTGTGTGTGTGTGTGTGTGTGTGTCCTAGATGGCGGGGGGGCACCTCATCAATCTTTCCAAGCCGAGGCCAGGAGCAAGGCCGACACATTGGCATACACATTCACGTGCACTCGCACACCCATTTACACATGTAACCAAGGTCCTTCCATGTATACCAATCACTGCGCGGTGTGTGTGTGTGTGTGTGTGTGTGTGTGTGTGTGTGTGTGTGTGTGTGTGTGTGTGTGTGTGTGTGTGAGAGCGAGTAAGATTGAGTGAGGAGCATATAAGCCCCTTTTCGACTGCAGCTTTAGCACCACACTACACAACACTACAACACACGACACCGCACCACTTCAAATTATCTACAGTTTCCATTACACAAAAGTAAAAACCACATTTTTGGTTTCCGCCCGACAGAGACGAATGTATACAATGTACCACGTCCAACGGTGTCACAGAGAAAGAGTGAAAAAAGCTGATCTACGTGCTCATAGCACGTTGCATCACAACATGTGTGTATGTGCGTGCGTGCGTGTGTCTGTCTGTCTGTCTGTGTGTGTGTGTGTGTGTGTGTGTGTGTGTGCGTGCGTG
>NC_137826.1:48037464-48089964 GCF_963921795.1 Nannobrachium achirus | reverse complement strand
GCAGTCCCCGGGAAGGAGTCCCGAGTCCCTTAGTCCGAGACCGAGTAATATCACAGGCGAAACCCAGACAAGTCAATGAAAAATTTCACTTGAGTCCTGACTCGAGACGAGTCATTAAGGTTGGAGCGTTGTTGCTACCGTAAGGTGTGAAGGTTGCTACAGCGGTAAGGTCTTAGCGTAGCTATGTTGCTACCGTAAGGTGTGAAGGTTGCTACGGCGGTAAGGTCTTAGCGTTGCTATGTTGCTACCGTAAGGTGTGAAGGTTGCTACAGCGGTAAGGTCTTAGCGTTGCTATATTGCTACCGTAAGGTGTGAAGGTTGCTACGGTGTGAAGGTGGAGGCGGTGCGTTCTCAACGGGTGAAATCGTCCGACCAAAGTGAAAGATGGCTTTGAGCGTTCGCCCTCTCTGTCTCCCCCCTCCCACACACACACACATATATAGACAGATAGAAGACATTTGAAGGATTCTGTGTGTATGTATGTGTACGTGTGTGTGTGTGTGTGCGTGTGTGTGTACTGTTTAGCCTTCACCTTGGCCCCTCCCCCCTGGGAGGACTCCATATAGCTCCTGCTAACTAGACTCTCCTCTAAACGAGAGGCCGGCGAGGACGGCCCATATTTAACATGGATGATGTAACACTGCTGCTGCTGCTCGCTGGGAAACGCACTCCTCCACACACACACACACACACACACACACACACACACACACACACACACACACACACACACACACACACACACACACACACACACACACACACACACACACACACACTAAGGCTGGGTGATATTATTAAAACCTTCGATATTCGATAACGTTGTTGAATACCTCGATAACGATATTACTCACGATATTAGTAAAAACAATTGCATTATATAGTTTTCCTGCTTTAGGTCCACTGCCTGCCTAACCCAGATATAGCATGAATAGCATATCCATGCATGCACACAGCACAGTACACATACAATGAAGGAATTAAATGCCATATTTTCCATTTTACAGATGCACTGCTTTTTTGCATGTGCTACATGCATGCATAGTGTGTCTTGTTAATTAATTTGACACATACACCAATACCTCCCTCGGTTAGACGTAGCGCGTGGAAGGAACACATTATTCCAACCAGTTCCTTTCCCCTCCATCAGGCGCCCCAGCTGGCCAGGGGGAGGCAGTATAGAGACCAGGATTACAGCGTGTTTTTGTGAGGGTATCTACCCTAGGAGACACGTGGAGAACATGCAAACTCCACACAGAAAGGCCCTTTTGCCAACCCCACCTACTTGCTCAGTACCCTTTGTACAATAGCCTACACATCCTTTGTTTGCGGACACAGGCTTCCATTTGTTCTTAATTCCCTTTTTATTTCCTGTGATGTCAATACTTGAACAATAAGTGTTAATCTACATATTGCCTATTGGCTAATTTGCAGTAAAAAATGATTGAGAAAGAGGTGGTGGTGGGGGTGGGGGGGTGGGGGGGTGGGTACTTAATGTAGGACAGAGAGTGAACGCAATCCATCACAGAGTTGGACCCCCCCCCGCCCCCACGCTGCCAGGGGTCCGGGGCCCACCCCATTCATCAATCAACCAAACACGCTATTATTTGCATATTAGTTAGCAGCCGTCGTGATTGGAAGTGTGTGTGTGTGTGTGTGTGTGTGTGTGGGGGGGGGGGGGGGGGTGTACATGCATCCTTGTTGTCGGGGAATAAACCTCGTATCTCTGTACTTCAACATTTGTATGTTTTTTTTGGAGCTCACTGAGCTTGTCGATCTGCTATTTTTGGCTAAAGTTCTCAGAATATGGACACTAGGGTTCAAGTGGTTAATATAAGATTTGGAGGACCCCCTGTAGCAACTCTGAGGACCCCCTAGGGGTCCCGGACCCCCTGTTGAAGACCCCTGTGTTAATGGATCCAACGTAGTGATTATTCAATCACAATGTTCTTGTTAACATTGTTCATTGGTTCAATAGGTTTATTTATCGAACCCGCAGAAAGACTTCCGTGTGACTCTGTAGTATGACAAAGTAGGTCATTATAATATACTTGTAGATCGGCTATTTTCGGCAAAGAGCTTTGGTGTAGAGGGGGAAAAAGAGCAGACTAAGTAGGGTGAAAGGTCAAGTTTATTAAGTATTGACGGTTCAAGTGGTTAAATATCTGAAAACACAAATTGACATGAACCCAAAATACACTGATGATTGTTTCTGTCAAACAATGAAACTATATGGAATCTATGAGCAGGTTGTGTGGGGGTCCCTGCTTCATCTCTCTCTCAACTAAGGGGTCCTTAGCCTGAAAACATTGAAGACCCCTGCATTAACATGCAGGTCTTCCTGTAAAGTAAGGGTCTTGGAGATACAAGGTTAATCCACCCGACAGCAGTACAGCGACGTGACTGTCCAATTATCATACATCAATGTTTCCTACGCCGTAATTCACTACAACATCTCTGGGAGTAACAACCCCCCCACCCCCCCCTACCCTTAAGCCCCCCACCCCCAGGAGGGAGCCCCCACTACCCCTCCCCCTGTTCCCCCCACTCCTCCTTTCTCTCCCTCTCTCCTCCCCTTCTCTCTCTTTTGTCATGCCACCTCTCTCCTCTACAGAGGTGGAAAAAGCACTCACATTTTGCACTTGAAGTAGGACTGTCATCTAAAGGGGTACTGTCACTTTAAAAAGTAATCTTATTAAATATTAGTTAATATGTTTATGATGTCATTGTGAGAATGCGCAATAAGCCAATCAAATTAATTGACTGTATTTAGACTACTTACTGTACTGGTCAGCTGTTGTTGGGGGGCGAGGGGCAGATTACACTGTGACATGAGTTTCAGACTATTTCAGAGCGTTTTTCTCTGAAAACGCTCTGAAATAGTACACTAGCACATACAGAGTCATTCTAATGAACTGTAGTCCCATTGGAAACATAACAGAAGCACACTAGCACAGACAGAGTCATTATAATGAACTGTAGTCCCTTTGGAAACATAACAGAAGCACACTAGCACAGACAGTCATTCGAGCTGCATATTCTTGTTATGCATGTATAGTTTAAGAAAACATTTGAAAACATCATGGAAGTAACACCAACAACACCAGAGAAAGACGGAATAACGCCCCCAAAAATATTGAAAGAAGACATAACGCTTCCAGTAGGACTTGCTACTGCTACTGCACCAAGGGAGCGGGTGCACCACATCCGCTTTATCCCATACTACATCATAACACCTCCCGTCGCTCTGTCGCCCCCAGACTGTATGACGGGAGTATTTGTAAATCGCGGGAGTCAACAGTCTGGCCACGCGAGACTAGCCGCCTAGGGACGTAAAAGTTATTTCCACTCCAGAATGATCAGAAACCCCAAAACGGTATTGATCCCAGACTAGATTAAGTGTAGCAGCCCTGCTATAAAGTCCATTCAAACTAATGGGTAATAGCGTTCATTAGCACAGCTGTGCTGTGCATAGAAACTTGGAACGTCTCTAATTGATCATCTGGTTCTGCTTTGCTTCCTGGAACTGCGCGGCGGTGGAGGAGGAGGTCAGGCTTTGCATTTAAAACTCATTATCTGGACTTGAAAGGAAAAAAATAAATAAATCACATCACAGCTTTAATCTGGGCCCGGGGTCTGAGATGGCAAAGCTGCAAATTAGATTTAGCCTCCGCAATTCTCTTTATCTGTGATTTAAGGAGAAAAAAAGAAAAGCACAACACATAAACAACATTAGTGCGGAGGGGAGGCGCTAGACTGGGGCTTGTGTGCCGTGTCTGTGACCGTGCTTTGTCATTAGCCCTCGCCACTACCAAAGCGCACAGCCTTCTCTAATTAGCTGGCCCAATTTACTCGTCTGCGGTCGCATTGGCTCCAGCGGGTCGTTTGTGACGTGTGTGTGTGTGTGTGTGTGTGTGTGTGTGTGTGTGTGTGTGTGTGTGTGTGTGTGTGTGTGTGTGTGTGTGTGTGTGTGTGTGTGTGTGTGCGCTTGTATATCGTCACTGTCAGGTAGAAACCTCTTATGTCCAAAACCGTTACTTAACAAGAAGTACCAATGGATCCAATGTAATTGTTTAGCCACAAGCTCTTGTTAATACTTTTCTTTCTTTTTTTCTTTCTTTTTTGTTTAAATAACGTAAATAGACGACCTGTAAGCTTACAATGTAAAGCAGTGGTTCTCAACCTTTTCAGGCTGCGAACCCCAAAATAATCATATTTTAACTGGGGAACCCCTCCATGACGAAGACTTGGAATTGTAGGAGTTGGCATTACATTTAGTTTGACTCAATCTATTCCATTGTGAAAATAGCCGATCTACATGCTCACATGTAGATCTGCTATTTTCACAATTTCTGCCTCTAATATTTGAAAATGTTACCAATGTTTGACCAGAGGTACTAAAAAGGTCTTTAAAGTCCTTAAATTGTCACTTTAGAAATGTCCTCTATACACTTATACTGTATGTTGGTCTGTTTACTGTTGAGTGAGAAAACAATGTTAACATTTAGCTAAACATCTGGGGATACCCCAAAGTAATTTGGGGACCCCTCTGGGGGTCCCGACCCACAGGTTGAGAACCACTGATGTAAAGCATGGAATATATCGTCTATTTTCACAACTCTTCGCACCACTTTTGTACGGTGAAGTAGGGCATTCATTAAAAAAAAAGAAGAAGAAGAAAAATCAACTAGCGGCCAATCATAGGACCTTTCAGTTCCGTGTTTAATTCATTTTAAACCCGGACAACTGGACCCCTGGAAACAACCAATGAGCATGTGCAGTACCGCTCCTGAAGAACAAGGGGGCAGCAGTACGCAAACAGACCAACCACATCGGGCCACCATATTAAACAGCCAAAGTACATATTAATCACCTATCCATGGATATGCATGTTAGCGTGTGTTAAGGGAGCCCACCTTGCGCGTGTGTGTGTGTGTGTGTGTGTGTGTGTGTGTGTGTGTGTGTGTGTGTGTGTGTGTGTGTGTGTGTGTGTGTGTGTGTGTGTGTGTGTGTGTGTGTTGTAATAGATTTTTATAAAACTGTTAATGTATGTGCAATGTGTATCTGTCACCTTTACCTCAGTAAGTTAAAGTTACTTGACACAAAAAGACTGACTCAACAACAGCTGTCTATCCGGACAGTTGCTCCACGCTTACTCCGACGTCATCAGTGCATATATGGAAGACTTCTGTAAGAATAGACCTGTCCTTCACCTATTCTTGTCACACTGTCTTGTATAAATAAGACACTGCCCAGAGAACGTGAGTGACACTAGCATGCGTGTTGTCTCAGAGCTCTTGATTTTGTTGTGAAATAAATATATTGTATTCATTGTCACTCTACCTTGTGGAAATTCAATTACTATATTATATGCTATATATATATACGATCTGAGAATTTACATAACAGTGTGTGTGTGTGTGTGTGTGTGTGTGTGCGTGCGTGCGTGCGTGCGTGCGTGCGTGCGTGCGTGCGTGCGTGTGCGCGTACCTTGCGTGTGTCCCTGCAGTGGCAGTACGTTGTGTCCCAGCTCTCCGTTGAGCCACAGCTGCATGCGTATGAAGGGCTCTCTGCCCTTCTGGGTCAGCTTGGCCCAGGGTTTGGGTCTGGACAGCATGTCACTCACACTGCCCTGGGACAGGCCCAGTATCTGGTGGGACAGCCACCACACACACACACACACACACACACCCTTGTTTAGGTCATTGCAAGTGGGACAACATTCCAGTGTGTGTGTGTGTGTGTGTGTGTGTGTGTGTGTGTGTGTGTGTGTGTGTGTGTGTGTGTGTGTGTGTGTGTGTGTGTGTGTGTGTGTGTGTGTGTGTGTGTGCGTGCGTGCGTGCGTGTGCGTGCGCGTGCGCGTGTGCGCGTGTGCGTGTGTGTGTCTTAAAGGAGTAGTTCACCCCCAAAATGACTTTTTTTTCCTATTGATTACTCATGCCATCTAGAGACTTGAGTTCAATAATATCTTTTTGTATTTCTCGCATTCCTAAGACAACAAATGTATTATAATACATTTGCACCCATTGATTAAGGATGGGGACCCGAATGCATTTGGGTCCCCATCCGGAATCAATGGGGGTAACATTTATTGTAATCTGATTATTGTTTTAGAAATGCATCAAAAAAATAAAAATATTATTGAACTCAAGTCTCCATGGCGTGAGTAGCGTCAATGGTGGCCAAATGTGTTAAAAGTGTAATTTGTGTCGTTTGGAAACCTCACGTGTCCAAAACTCTTCCTTTTCGCTATGATCAAAGTAGGGCGTTTAATTTTACCAAACAACACACAACGTTAGACTGGAGATAAGAGGTTTCTGACCGGCAACAACCATATTCATTTGTATCTACACCAGCCCACTGCTGGGCTGTGAGCATATTGCAAATGTTTGAATGATAGTAGAACATTAATGTTAATGTTATATTATAGAAACATTCATTATATATGGTCGCAGGTTCGATTCCTGAGCCCGACGACCTTTGCTGCGTGTGAAATGAATCAATATAGAGCAACCGTGTGGCCTGTTTCTGGCCTGAAATGGCTGTCAGACTGTACAGGTGAAATAGAGGGTGCGTTCGGACATGCGCACCGGGTGTGTGCTCAGTGTAGTGAGTGCAGTGGGCGGTGACGTTGTAGAGTGCATTCAGTGTGGCTTATTTACGTAGTAACGTAACGTTGCTATTGAAAGGTAATTTAATTCATAACACTGGCCTACCTGCTGTTAGTTTACACGTTGATGCTTGTGTAACAATAAAGCCCAAGGACCAATGAAGCAGCAAATGGTGCATTTTGTTACAATTTCCTATGCCATTGTTCACAGCTGAGAAGCGCGAGACTCCGCCATGAAAACCAACCAATCAAAACACCGCACTGACGCACCACACTGCCAAACCCCATCTTCTGAGTAGGGTTGTTCAGTGCGTGGTTCACTCAGCACACCGGTGCGCAGCGCACTGGATTTCCGAGTGCACCGAATAAACAAATGAGAACATGGCACACCGGTGCGTTGAGTGCGCATTTCCGAACGCACCCAGAGTGTTCCCGTTTGACATGACATCACACCTTCTCTCCGAAGATCCTCTGGCAGATGCCGTTCTTGGCCAGCTTGTCCTTGACCTGCTGGGTGAGCTCCTGCGTGTCCACGTCCTGGTACATGTAGAACTCGTACTGATCGGGTTTCAGGGGCGCCACCGACGGCCTGCATGGGGAGGGTTGGGGATAGGGATCATTCATTAAGGGATTCTTTCTGATCATTATCCCTCACTATAATCGTCAAAATCCATCATAGGATTATATTGTGAGCTGGTCGATCGGCTATTTTCAAACATTTTGTATGTTTTCTTTTGGTGCTTTAAGTTCGAGGCAATATTGTCGTACTTCTACTGATGTACATTTTGAATTCCAGACTTTTACTTGTAACAGAGTATTTCTACATTGCAGTATTGATAGTATCGTAGTACTTTTCCCACCACTGCCCATACCTGGGGGTCTTGGCAGAGGCGCCCGCTGCCGCAGCAGCAGAGCTGGACACCAGCAGGGGCCCCAGGGGTCCCAGGCCCGCCACCAGGCCCAGGGGAGAGGGGCTGCTCTGAGGGGTGTCCCCCCGGCTGGGGGGGCCCTGGGCCTCCGAGCCCGCCGCCGAGTAGGGGGAGTCAGCCCGCGGCCAGTCCTTCCAGAAGTCCATGGAGGAGGAGGAGGACGGGGGGCCGCCCAGCAGCCGGGGGGGTTTCTGACGGGAGAGCATAAAGGGATGTTTTTATTGTTGTGTGTTGATATACATTCTACTGTACTGTATAAGCCCCTTTTCGACTGCAGCTTTAGCACCACACTACACCACACTACACCACACTACACCACATAAAAATATTAACTGTGATTATAATACAATATAAATTTGTATTACAACTATCCTTCATTATAATGGATTATAACTGTGATTATAATACACTATAAAGTATTATGTATTACTATGATAACTATAATACACTAATAGATTATAATAGTGGTTATAACACAATAGAATCTATTGTCATGTATTACAACTATATCCTGGTGGTCTAAATGAAAAGTCAGTGAGTGGTCAGTCATTATGAAGTGTTTGGCCCTGTTTGGCCTAGCTCAGACCTACTCTAGATTGGATACTTTTTAGTACCATGTTTAGCACGACTTTCACACCACTCTACCCAGGTCCTTGTAGTGGGAAAACCTGCCACAAGTGGGCGGTGTTGAGTAGTGTAGTAGTTGGGCCATGTCAGTGGAAAAGGGGCTTTATACTACTATTTCTATGCATTTGATGTATTATTATTGATGTATTTATTACCTTGCTTATTGTAAATCGCTCTGGATTAAGAGCGTCTGCTAAATTGCCTAAATTGTAAATTGTGTACTTTACCTCCTTGCAGTCGTCCTGGTTGCGGGCGTCTTCGCCCCCACTGAGCGCCCATCCCCCGGGGTGCATGCCGCTCCACCACTGCTCCCTCCAGGAGCTCCGCCCCTGCTTTCCGCCGCTGCCGCCTCCGTCCAATAGCATCCCTCCTGTTCCCGCGCCCCCGGGCCCCTCCCCTGCGCCCGCCTCTCCTCCCGCCCCGGTGCCGGTGCCGGTGCCGGTGCCGGCCTCCTTCTTCACCAGGCCCGAGCTGAAGTCCAGGACGGAGGACGGGGAGGGGGAGGACGCACCTGGTCCTGAGGTCTTCTTGAGGGACAGCGCCAGGGGGGAGTAGGGGGACGCCGACAGGGTGACCACCGGGGAACCTGGGGCAGCAAGGGGTGCAACAAGTTCATCAAGCTAATCCATGGGTTCAAAATAATTATTACACAGCTTGGTTGGATGCTTGATTCTGATTGGTCAAGCATTGGAATCAGCGGTGAATTATAGGCGTATAATGACCGCTGCGCTCTATAACGGACCGCTGCCTAATCAAAGGCTCAGAACACCTGCTGCATTCAGGCTGCGGGCTGTGTGAATGTAGTGCCGTATCCAACATGTCAGCCATGTACATGTAAACAAACACACAGCGTAATTTACAACTAAACGTTGCTCTCACAAATGTTTTTAAAAACATTTGAGGAGAGAAATGGACGACGGAGTATCAGAAAATGGATTCAACAGAGGTCTTCAACAGGGGGTCCGGGACCCCTAGGGGGTCCTCAGAGTTACTACAGCGGGGCCACCAAATCCTTGTGTGATAGTATCATGTTTTTTACATTAATCACTGGAACCCTAGCATCCCTAATCTAGTGTACATTAGCCAAAAAATAGCAGCTCTACAAGCTCACAACGCCTCACGCTGCGAGGCACTGTGAGCTTGTAGATGGGCTATTTTTTGGCACAGAGGTTTAGTGTAGAGGGATAAGAAGGGCAGACAGTAGGTATTGACAGTTAAATGTATGAAATTAATCCAACCTACACAGATGATACTGTGCTGTCAAACAAGTCTAAGCTGTGTAAGAAATGTTATACGATATGTAGTGGGGGGGTCCCTGCTTCATCTCTCTCTCAGCTAAGGGGTCCTTGGCCTGAAAACGTTGAACCCCTGCTCTAAAACAATGGATAGCCCTTGTTACCTAGCAGCTTAGGAGGCAGCAGGGAGGAGAGGTCAGAGTTGCCTCCTATGGAGGATGAGGATGAGGAGGCCTTGAGGAGGGGCTCCAGGGAGGCGTGCTGCGCCTCCATCTCACGGCGGGCCTGCTCCAGGATGGACTGGATGGTGTCGTCCGAGCCCGAGTGGCCCATCATGACGCTGGAGCCGCTGGACACAGAGTGGGACGAATCCACTGGGAGAGGGGGGGAGGAGGAGAGAGAGAGAGAGAGAGAGAGAGAGAGAGAGAGGGAGAGAGAGAGAGAGTGGGGCAAGTGTTGTTTGATCGTATTCGAACGCTGTTTGTTAAACGCACAAACACAGTTAAAGGTAGGGTAAGTGATTTCACTTAAGTTTCAGTTTTCATGTAGGTGACAGGTGGGAGCCTTCATCCAATAATGATCAAGTGGGGGCGGGCCTTGGTGCATGTAAGGCCCGCCCCCACTCGACCATGATTGGAGGAAGTCCCCACTCTATCTAACCTGACTTCGCCAGATGGTGGCAGCAGTGCGTACCGCCCTTCCTTACCATCTGGGACCGCTCAGGGAGAGTTGATAACGCTCGTATCAACGTAGCGGCAGCTACGGGCGGGCTCTGAGCGGCTCTGAGCCAATAGAGTCTGACTGCAGACCACGTGGAAACCCAGTAGGCGGATTCCGGGTGTAATGTCATGCAGACAGGCCAATATGAGGCACTCCCAGACTGTGATAGACAGACGGCCCCATCCAATCACCTGCTAAAGAACTTGAAAAAATGTCCCGCCTCCTACATCGGTTTGGTTGGAATGAATCCAGATGGTAAAGCAGGGCGGTATGCAGGCATACGCACTGCTGCCACCATCTGGCGCAGTCAGGTTACACTCTATCCTGATTGGAGGAAAACCTGTCACCCAACAGTTTTGTGGAGCAACTGAAACTGCTTTTTTTTTCTGGAGATAAGGCTTAAGTCCAAATATGGACATTGGACAAACACTCCACGTAACTAGCACTATCAGAACTTAGACCCATTTTGTTATTATTTGAATTACCTGTAAATGAAATCACTTACCCTACCTTTAAATACTGTGAATTTCATGTAACTAAGAGTGCACAACGCGTCCATTTGGTTCCATTGTACGCTCTTAGAGTTACAAGAGTCAATCTGAAGGTAGATCGTGATCTACCAGTCGATTACAGAGGCAGTGCAGAGAGACCACATGCCATGCCGTCTCAAAAATATCATCGCAAAACTCCTCCTGACCTCCTTTTGGCATCCGCCACTTGAATTAAGGTGACTTGATTGTCACGCCGGCGTTGCTATTCCAAAGAAGTGAAACGCGGAGACACATTTTCCAAATTCTTAACAGCCCTCTCGGGTATATTCTCAGGTCAAGTATTTCCAGAAATGGGATAATACTTTTTTGGGGTTGGCAGATCTTGTTGAGCTGGTCATTTTAAAAGTAGTTCTCAAGTCAAACACCCATGGTCTACTCATTCTACTGGCCTGGGTCCATTTCAGTTCCTAAGGGTGCGTTTGGTTCAAGAAGTTTACTGTAGAGGAGCAGTTATGCCGGGGTCACAGACAGTCTAGTCGGATTTGCAACTTCTCGAAGCAGAAAATAAATAACGAAGACATCTGCTGGGAGTTTCTGAAATATGAACATCAAATTGAAAACAGATGCCTTGCTTCATCACATCAGGTACAGAAATAGGCTTCTCCCAGGAAGCATGTTGGAGTCACACTGGCCTGGGAGATGCCAAAATGAATCTTTGAACAGCTTCAAATACTGCTTTGAGCTCATCTTTAACCCATTTAGGCCTAGAATTATTGAACGATTTAACCGGTGAAAAATAGCAGATATACAAGCTCACAGCGCGGCACCGAGTGCCGCGCTGCGAGCTTCTAGATCTGCTATTTTTGAAAAGTCGTGAAAATGTTTGAAAATCTTTGAATGTATGTATTCTTTAAGCGAACATTTCTAACTCAAATTTTGCTTCTGGGTGGTCCCTGCCCCCCTGGAACTAAATATTTTGAGATCGGGGGTCCGTGGCCAAATACCAACATCTTGGGGGTCCTTGACATAGGTTTCTTGCACACATTTTCACAATTTTTCAAAAATAGCAGATCTATATATCTGCTATTTTTCAATAGTTAACATTCATGGGGGGCCCGCAGTGAATCCTTGTACCCAGGGCCAAGAATTTGGTGTGACGCCCCTGCGTATTGGAGTCACACTGGCCTGGGAGATGCCAAAATGAATCTTTGAACAGCTTCAAATACTGCTTTGAGCTCATCTTTAAAGTCGCTGCGCCAAACAGTCTGCACTGCCTTTGCTCTACACACAAAACCTTTGAATCAAAGAGCATTTTATTTTTGTGTCAATGTTTTTCCCCCACCCATTTCCCTTTTTCTCACAATTTAGTAATCATGCAAATTCCCGGTTTCCCCTCTTGCGTAGTCCCTGTCACAGCTAAGTGCTAACCCCTACAGCAAGGGTCTTCAACAGGGGGTCCGGGACCCCTAGGGGGTCCTCAGAGATACTACAGGGGGTCCTCCAAATCTTTGAGTGATAGAAACTTTTTCTTCTTTTTTATATTAACCACTTGAACCCTAGCGTCCATATTCAGAGAACTTGAGCCAAAAATAGCAGATCTACAAGCTCACAACGCTTTCGGCAAAGAGGTTTGGTGTAGAGGGGGAAAAGAGCAGACTAAGTACAAAGTGATAGGTCAAGTTTATTAAGTATTGATGGTTCAAGTGGTTAAATATCTGAAAACACAAATTGACATGAATCCAAAATGCACTGATGATTGCGCTGTCAAACGATGAAACTAAGGAATCTATGAAAAGGTTGTGGGGGTCCCTGCTTCATCTCTCTCTCAACTAAGGGGTCCTTGGCCTGAAAACATTGAAGACCCCTGCCCTACAGTCAGTCTTGATAGTCCCTGTCACTGCTAACCCCTACAGTCAGTTATGTGGAGGGTGTAATCAACCACATGGCTCCTCCCATAAAAATGAAGTCACCGCCCAGTTTCACCGGGAGGACGTACAGTACAGTACAGTACAGTACAGTACAGTAAAGCATGTGGAAGAAGACGCCATCCTTCCTTGTTCCTCACAATACGTCTCATCGCGATGCATTGTGTCGAGCTTGTAGATCGGCGATTTGGCTGAAATCCATATTAGTAGAGGACCTGGGTAAGATATGTATGCGCTTAACTTAGGAGAGAATTTCTCAACTGTTCTAGACTAATATGACCCCTGGGAACAACGTCAGAACTTTGCGAAATTCTCTATCCGGGGCGAAATACCCCAGAATGACCACGCCCTTTTAAAAATGACCACAACTTCCAACATGGCTTTATCTTCTAAACCGTTGGAGCTACACATTTTCTGAAGTGCTCAAAATGTTCAGAATACCAATGTTAAGGGGGACATATACGTGTGTAACATTTCTAATTTCGATATTTTATGACAAAACAACTAAGAAACGCTAAAAACAGGCAACTTCTTATTGTCCAGGGCCTTAGGGACATTTTTTGCATTAATCAGTGTAAAACAATCAAACCTGTCCCAGATGTAACCCAGAGCATGCTCTAATGATTTAGGAAGGGTGCCCAGCGACTCTTCAGGGTCATCAATCATTGTGGCCAAATCCAATATGGCTGCCATCTCAAAACAGTTTTGGCTATAACTATTGAACCAGATGAGCTACAAAATGCAAACTTGGTGTCTATTTCATGTTTTCTGGACATTTTAAACATGTTGGAATGCTTATCTTTATGATTGGGTGGGTCCGAACCAATTTGCATATTTCAAAGATAATGGCGTTTATATACAACATTTTTGCTGAACATTGTTACACAATATTGTACTGGCTGTGTCTACTCTTATATTGTTTCAATAAAATTGCATCTAAGGTGCGACGTTGGTGTAGTGGTTAGTGCATAGGTGAGTAGTTCAAACCCTGCCTAGGCTGACGTCAGCAAAGGGGAGAAGACGACAGCCAGCCCCATGGCCTCCCCTAAGTAACAAGAAATCTTAACATTTCTTGTTACTTTCTAAAATGTTGCCAACCGGACGATGATACACGAAAGGAGAAGAAGCATCTAAGATACATAGTTGTTTGTTTTCTCCAGTTTTAACTCACTCCTAGAACTCTACACTCAATCTGGATGAAACTTTATGTTACATAATGATACATGTAATTGCGACCGTAGGTCGCAGTTACTTGCACACTATCCAAACCTCCACCGGCTGTCCCTCCGTCACTCCGTCACTCCCTCTGTCACACGTCACACGTCACACTTTTGCCCTGCTCATATCTCTGCAACCGTTGCCCCGATCCATGCCAGATTTTGCACACACACTCCTTGCCTGCCAAACTACAACCTCCAAGGACCCCCGGAGTTTCGGGGACCCCCAGGTCCCTGGGGGACCCCCAGGTGTAAAAAATTACCAAATGTGCAAAAATGACCAAATGACCACCCCAACGGGGCTGCTCACGGGGCATTCCCGGGGACCACCCACTCCTGGTGCTCCAGAACGGATGCAAAAGTGGTGGCGCCCCCAGTGGAGGACCCCCTGCCACTGCAGCTCACATAAAATGCCGTAACTCGGGCTAGGAGCGACCGGGAGAGCCGGGGCCGGTACCTATTCGTCCGCCTTGGCGGCGAGGAGACCCCACCCCTCATTTCTCACATGGCCCTCTAGCGCCACCATGAGGCCGATTCAGATTTTGCCCTAAAATCACGAAAATCACTACACAGTATGTCTACACTCATGTCAACAACATGGATCAGGAAGATTTTGGAAAAACACATTTTTGCTCTATTTATGGAGATAAGCGACCAACGGTCGCTTATCTCCCGATTAGGGAGTCTTACTGGTAATGTATCACGATGATGTCATGAAGGCCGCAGTGTAGTATGTGAAACATCACATGCTGACTCCATCCATCTGGATGCGTGGACGTCTGGACGTGTACACTTTTTTACGGCCTATGGGTTTGCCGCTCTGACATAATTCTCTGACATCACTGTGATGTCAGGGGAACCACTCTAACAGAATGGCTTTGTCGCTCTGATGTCACGCCCTGGCTTCACTGTGATGTCACACAGAGTCCCTTTTATGCACATATATGGAGTTCTCTGATGTCATCAATATTAAGCCCATAATGGTGCCAGCCTCTATCACACACTTCACTACCGTCAGGGGGTGGTGTTGAGTGCAGTCTGGTTTATTAACCAGGCAACATAATAAGGACTTCACAGGACTTCATATGGGAATGCTCATACCCAAGCCCATGCCCATACAATATATGGAGGCCACATCGGCCACATACCACACTAACGGAATCCATATATAGCCAAGACAGATGGTCAAGACAGCCCATATCTGTGTGGCTGGTTCTACAGACAGGGATCTCCATCTATGGGCATAAAAGGGTATGATGTCTGATGTCATAGACATCATAGGACTTTCACATAACAAATAACTGAGTAAGCATGTTTGGGCTCTCACAGCATATCTCCATATAAAGTACATGGATCTCCATATACGGGTACCACGGGTCTCCATATATGGGTAACTGGTCGATATACATCAGTGGCCAGATGGCCAAGACATGGCGCGACCTCGCCCTTTAGGGTGAGGTCCTGAGGCATCTTACTAGTAATAAGCTAATTAGAGTGCTCTAGTGCTCTACCCTTGTGTTTCCAATGCTCAAGTAGCATATAATAGACACAATGTTTGCTACAGTAAAAGGTGGCAAAGATTAAGTAAGGTACAGTAAAATACATTTTCAGATACATGTCATCTTTGAAATATGTTGAGATACACCCAAACATAAAGACAAGCATTCCAACATGTTTCTAATGGTCAAAAAACATGAAATAGACACCAAGTTTGCATTTGTAGCTCTTCTGGTTCAATAGTTAGAGCCAAAACTGTTTTGAGATGGCGGCCATATTGGATTTGGCCACAATGATGACCCTGAAGAGTCGCTGGGCACCCTTCCTAAATCATTAGAGCATGCTCTGGGTTACATCTGGGACAGGTTTTATGGTTTTACACTGATTAGTGCAAAAAAATGTCCCTAAGGCCCTGGACAATAAGAAGTTGACCGTTTTTAGCGTTTCTTAGTTGTTTTGTCATAAAATATCGAAATTATAAATGTTACACACTTATATGTCCCCCTAAACATTGGTATTCTGAACATGTTGAGCACTTCAGAAAATGTGTAGCTCCAACGGATTAGAAGATAAAGCCATGTTGGAAGTTGTGGTCATTTTTAAAAGGGCGTGGTCATTTTCGGGTATTTCGCCCCGGATAGAGAATTTCGCAAAGTTCTTACGTTGTTCCCAGGGGTCATATTAGTCTAGAACAGTTGAGAAATTCTCTCCTAAGTTAAGCGCATACATATCTTACCCAGGTCCTAGACTATATAGGGCTGAAGTGGTTAATGTATGTTTAGTAAGTAACTGGTAACTACAGTTCATTGTAGTGGAGTAAAAGTACACTATTTGCCTCTGAAATGTAGTGGAGTAAAAGTAGTCCACTAGATGCCAATCCTCTCGCTGCTATTCAAACCCCAGTCTCCACGGTGGTGGACATGAACTTTATATTGTACAAAACACGGCTGTTTTCACCTCCACAGTGCTGTCCACTCACCTGCTTTCTGAACCTGCAGCTCTCTCTTGGCTTGTTCCAGAATGGACTTGATGGCTTCGTCTGAACCCGTCTCTGGTGTGCGGATCCTCGTAGTAATGTTACCTGCGAGGAAAGAAAGACAGAAAATACATCTATGATATGAACTAATACATGTATGATATGGAATAATACATGTATGACATGGAATAATACAAGTCACGGAATAGAACATTTGAGATAATTGATCATTGATTGGCTCTATATCTTCTATATCTTCTAAGTAACTAGTAACTAAAGTTTTCAAATAAATGTAGTGGAGTAAAAGAACAATATTTGGATCCGAGATGTAGTGGAGTAAAAGTTAAATTACTGAAAACTGGAAATACTCAAGTAAAGTACAGATACCTCAAAACTGTACTTAAGTACAGTAGTCAGGTAAATCTACTTAGTTACTTTCCGACACCGACACCCACACCCACACCCACCCACCCACCCACACACCCACACACAAACACACACACACACACACACACACACACACACACACACACACACACACACACACACACACACACACACAGAGGCGCGGGCGGGCAGGCTGCTCCCCAGAGTTCTGGTTTACAACGCAGCTCAATCCTGTTAAAACACATGCGAGGCCACAGCTACTGTTGCACATGTTTCTCGTGAAGGCAGAAACCAGAGAGCTGCTGCTGCTGCTGCTGCTGCTGTGTCTCTGTCTGTCTGCCTGCCTCCGCTTACAATGAGAACCAGAACCGCTGGACGCGCTCCCAGTCCAGTGGTACTCCCTGTTTTGGGTTTGTACTCCAGTAACAGTGCCAATACCAGGGGCGTCACAAGGGGGGGTGGGAAAGTGGGACTGAGTTACTAGGGCCCAAGGTGGAGGGGCCTTCATTACTTTATATTTTAGCTATTGAAAAAATAGCAGATATATGCGAGCTTGTGTAGATCCACTATTTTTGAAAAGTCGTGAAAATGTGTGCAAATCTTTGAATATGTATTTTTTTAAGAGAACATTTGTAACTCTAATTTCGCGTCTGGGGGTGGTCCTTGGAACTAAATATTTTGAGATGGGGGTGGCCAAATATATATCATTTTGGGGGTCCTTCACGTGAAAAAGTTTGAGCACCACTGACATAGAAACAAAAAAAAACCTTTCAAAACCTTTCAAAAATAAAATAGCAGACAAGCTCACAAAATAGCTCACAAAATAGCAGACAAGCTCACAACGCGGCACCGAGTGCCGCGCTGCGAGCTTGTAGATCTGCTATTTTTGAATAGTTAAAGCACAAAAAAACGCATTGAATGCTTGTACCCAGGGCCCAGAATTTGGTGCGACACCCCTGGCCAATACCACGCTGTACAAAATACTCAGTTATGAGCTGGCCTGGAATTTCGTCATTTTAGGGGCAAGGCCACTTGGCCTTTGGTGTTGTCCATTTTTGGAGGGCACAAAGGCCAACTGCCAGGGCAGGAAGGCCATCAAATAAAACAAGATTTTAGTCCATTGAAATAATTAATTGAATTTAAGGGTTATGGATGATTTAAAAAAAACTATCTGCTGTGAAATAAATAGATTGGTATTTACAATCTGATCCATGCTCGGCCCTGCACAAATCAAAGACACTGGATTGGTTTAAAAATGAGGACTCAACTAAAGACACTGGTGTCTACATGACAAGAAAGAGACACTGGTGTCTACACGACAAGACAGAGACAGAGGAGAAAGTGGTACAGTCAGCTGGGGCATTAAGGCCACTGTGGCCTCAGGGATCGCCATTTTTTTGGAGGGGCAACGACGGCAATGGCCTTCATGGCCTCCCTGAAATCCCTGCGCTGGTTACGAGTAAAAAGGCTTGTATTCAAAATGTGACTGGAGTGAAAGTGTAAAGGTATTGGCATCAAAATATACAGTACTTAAAGGGGAAGACCACCCATTTTCAATATTGAACTATGTCATTTATATATCTTAGAGGACTTCTGGATTGATTTTGGGGTTTGTATTGTAAAGTACAACTTGATGACATCACACCGTTGTACTTTACAACACAAACCCCAAAATCAATCTTCCAGTTCTAGGCAACACAGAATGGGGGGAACATTTTTCTATTTCCACACAAGTCCTCTAAGGTATATTAATGACATAGTTCAATATTGAAAATGGGTGGTCTTCCCTTTAAAGTACCAAAAGTAAAAGTGCTATAACAGCTCTACGATGTGTTGCGATTGGACGCGTTGTGAAAAAAAAAGATCAGCAATCTTCGAATGGACAAAATAATAAATTAGGGCTTAATTGGTTAATGCAGGTTTTGTGATAACAATCTAAATCTACAAACTAAAGAGTAGCAAAAATTGTTGTAGCGGAGTCAAAAGTACAATATATGCCTCCGAGATGTTCAGTATCGTGGAGAAGAAGTACAGACCGTAAAAGTAAACGTATATCCCAAAAAACGCTGCTTATTGTAAGTGCAGTATACTTGGAGTAAATGTACTTTAGTTACTTTCCACCACTGTCTCCGTCTGCCCGGCAGCAATGAGAAGCAGAATGTTTGGACGGACTCCACGGAGAAAGAAGAAGGCGGGTGGGGTTTTTGGCTGGAGCTTCAGCGGCGGTGCATGGGAGTAAATGGGTTTTAAGAGGTTCTACATGATGGTGTGTGTGTGGGGGGCAGCAAGCCTCCAATTCCACTGTCTGACCCTCGCCTTGGCCTTACAGCCGCTGGTCAGGGCTCACGGGCAAGGTCACGCTTGTTCATGTGTGTGTGTGTGTGTGTGTGCGTGCGTGCGTGCGTGCGTGCGTGCGTGCGTGCGTGCGTGCGTGCGTGCGTGTAGCGTGTAGCGGGGGGGTGGGGGTGGGGGTGGGGGGGGGAGCAGCTGAGTAGGAAGTGGAAGTAATTTGCGGGCTGAAACGGGGATGACCCTGCCAAGGGCAATGACAGAAACACACTGCAAATGTGGAGTGTTCCTTTGACTCCGACGGAACCCCAAATGGTCACGTTTCTAACGCTTTTCAAATTCTGGTGGGTTAGTTTTTTTTACCGCGCATGTGCCTGTGGTCGTAAAAATACTCAAATGTTTTACTTAAGTAAAAGTATCAATACTGCAATCTAGAAATACTCTGTTACAAGTAAAAGTCCGGAATTCAAAATGTGCTTGAGAGAAAGTACATAAGTATTCGCATCAAAAAAAATATATACTTAAAGCACCAAAAGTAAAAGTACAAAATGTTTGAAAATAGCAGATCTACAAGCTCACAACACGTCGCCTATGTATAGAATAAGGCTAAAGTGGATTAACGTATGTTTTATAATATAATCAATCATTTATATCTGCAAAGTAACTAATAACTAAAGTTTTCAAATAGTTGTAGTGGAGTAAAAGTACAATATTTGTATCTGAGATGTAGTGGAGTAGAAGTAAAAGTACTGAAAACTGGAAATACGCAAGTAAAGTAAAAATACCAAAAAATTGTACTTGTACAGTACTTAAGTAAATGTACCTAGTTACTTTACACCACTGAGAGTGGCTATACCGCTGGTAGCGGCACAGAGTTTGACCTCACATGCTCAGACATACACGCACACACGCACGCACACACGCGTGCACACACACACACACACACACACACACACACACACACACACACACACACACACACACACACACACACACACACACACATGCACGCGCACACACACACACTCCAGATGCCATGACGCGCCCAGTCGTTAAGGCCAAAAGAAACATGACATAAGTGCATATCTAGCGTAGCGCAGCGCAGCCAGAGTTTCTTTTTCCCTAGGGACACCAAGCCACACAAAGCTTGTTGCGCTGCCATCATCAAACACAACGCATGCTGTGAATAGTTTGAGTCAAATATCTAAGTTGGCATGACGGTATTCCCACCAGCAATTCTGCTGCTCAAACCTCAGGCCTCGCAACAATTACGCAAACCTATTTTTTTCTTTTTTTGTCAGGTTTTAGGGTCAGTTCAGATGTAACCAAACGGACCCGTAACTCTGAGAAAGTACTAATGTAACCAAATGGACCCGTAACTTTGAGAATGTGACCAAATGGACCCGTAACTTTGAGAAAGTACTAATGTAACCAAATGGGGACCCGTAACTTTGAGAAAGTACTAATGTACCAAACAGGGACCTGTAACTTTGAGAAAGTACAAATGCAACCAAACGGAGTCGTAACTTTGAGAAAGTACTAATGTAACCAAATGGACCCGTAACTTTGAGAATGTACTAATGCAACCAAACGGACCCGTAACTCTTAGAAAGTACTAATGCAACCCAATGGACCCGTAACTTTGAGAAAGTACTAATGTAACCAAATGGACCCGTAACTCTGAGAATGTACTAATGTAACCAAATGGACCAATAACTCCTACAATGTACAAATGTAACCAAAGGGGTCCATTTGGTTTACAGTTTACATTTGTACATTTTGTATGTTTATTAAATTGTAAATTGTACTAAGTTGTCTCAGAGTCAAATTAAACACTCTGAATTTGACTGTGTGTGGTGGTTATGTCTGTATGTGGACCCCACCAAAGCACCAATGGCGTGTCAGCGGCCACGGCCCTTTGGGCTGCGTGGCGTGTCGCGCTCCGACAGACTATAGCCTGGCGTTTAAAGCCAAAGTACATCGTTGGGGCGAATAAAGACACTTTTAACGGTTAAATGACACATTATGTGAGGTTTCTCCATGGTGTCACACAGGGAGACCTGCCCAGGGGCGTCACAAGGGGTAGGAAAGTGGGACTGGGTTACTAGGGCCCAAGGTGGAGGGGCCCTGGTAACTTTAGCTATTGAAAAATAGCAGATATACAAGCTCACAGCGCGGCGCTGCGAGCTTGTAGATCTGCTATTTTTTAAAAGTCGTGAAAATGTGTACAAATCTTTGAATATGTATTTTTTAAGCGAACATTTGTAACTCAAACTCAAATTTCCCTGGAACTAAATATTTTGAGATGGGGGTCCGTGGCCAAATTCATATCATTTTGGGAGTCCTTCACATGAAAAAGTTTGAGCATCACTGACATGGACACATGGGTTTCTTGCACACATTTTCACGATTTTTCAAAAATAGCAGATCTACAAGCTTGTATATCTGCTATTTTTCAATAGTTAACATTCATGGGGGGCCCGCAGTGAATCCTTGTACCCAGGGCCCAGAATTTGGTGTGACGCCCCTGGACCTGCCTGCTGACCGGGGCTGGGTCTTGTTTTGACAAAACGTCTTCCAGCCTCATAACCCTTCATTACAGAAACTCCTAATCATTGTTTTTGACTCCAGTGTTCATTTAAGTCTGCCGTGCTCCTGTATACCTTTTGAACAACAAATAACTTGGTCATTAAAAGATATTCCTAGATTTAACAAAATGAATGAAAAAGAAAAAAATAAGCCTCTTACTGCCACTTTGAGTAAAACTCTGCTGTTTTCTTTTTTTGCAACAAGACTCCCAGGCCAGAATTCTCAAACTATGGCTAACAGGAAATACGACTTTGTAAAAAAAAGGAACCCAAATAAAACCCTGACTAGCCACTTAAACCCCAGCAGCAAACAGCCTATCTACAAGAACACAGCGCGCCGCGTTCGCGACGCGTTGTGTGCTTGTTTTTTTTGGGGGGGAAGCGAATAGATTTGGTGTGGATGGGGGAAAAAGTAAGGAGCCAAGCCAGGTCCAGTTTATCTTTTAAGGGGGGTTTAAGTGGCTATACGGTAGGTGTCAATCACGATAGGGAAGGCAAAGCACAGACCTGGCCTCGAGGAGCCTTCAGAGTTGGGTTTTCTCTTCGGAACCTCTTGAAACACCCTGCTTAGGTTCTGGCCTGGGTTCTCTGTTGGAAAATAGATAGATACTGTAAGTAGACCTGGACCATAGAGATCAGGGGCGGGAAACTTTGATGATGGCGAGGGCCACTATATTTCCACCGTCACTCCAGAGGGCCACATTGCATATTGCTATGTCCTACATCATTCTAGTATCTCATACAAAAGAAGCAAAAATAGCCGCTCGACAAGCTCAAAACGCATCGCAGCGGTCGATCTGCTATTTTAGCTTCTTTTGAATTGGAATCCTAAATATATTTTTTGTTCTTTTCTAATTGGAATCCTGAAATGAATTTCAAATGCATTTAGTTATACTCATGTTAACTTTATGAACTTAAATACGTTGGACATTAAAAAAATACTTTAATACTACTATACAAGTCATTAAGCTACTAATATAGACTGAAGGAATAAAAGCGAGTCATGTTTGCATGTTTGGAATTGGAACACCTGAAATCAATCCGATATTAACCTGTGGGCCGCATTAAGTGAAGGTGGGGGCCGCATGTGGCCCCCGGGCCGCCAGTTGCCCATGTAGTATGAGATAGATGGAGGATGGGATGAAAACGCCACTTATAACAAAGATGCTTAATCCTATGATTACTGTTGCTGGATATTATCGCGGGAATGTGCTGTTGGGACAGAGAGAGGTCAATAACAACGTTGGATTTTCTCCTGATTTAGTCTCTCTGGAAAGTGGGGTTTTAAGTGTCAGAATGTTGGGAAGATCGCGTGGCTCGGGAAGAATTGAGATCAGCCCTCGTTTTATGTATTATGTCTGAGAGTGAAAACAAGACAAATTCCTATCAACTACTGTATGTTGACATGGCAATGCAGTTATCAAATCTTGAATCTTGTCTTGCTTTTCTATCATTTCATCTGTCTTTGGCAGAATTTATAAGTCAACAAGACATTTTGACAACAAAAGCTCTACACTGAGGCGATGGTTAAAGGGCTAGATATCCTGGCATGGTGAGCTGGAGGTGGGTTTTCTTCACCAGGGAACTAGTGAGGCTGTGGAGCCAGTTTCTACCATCTCCCTTCAGCTACAGACTGAAGGTCTACTTAAAGAAAAAAACAAGTATGTGAATACCAGTAGAGTCGCCGGAATGAAACTCGCCGGGAAACGGGGGGTGCGTTCGGAAATTCACACCGGGTGGGGCAACGGTGCGCTTTTTCAGTCTGAACTCTGAAGGTAAACTTTCTGAAAAGCAGCAGTTGCTAACCTAATGTTGCTACTGATGTTTATAAACTAGGGTAAATTGTGGTGATAGTCTTAATCTCACAGTATCACAAATGTTAATGCTAGAAACAACAAACATGTACAGTAGGACAAACAATCACAGTATGTCTTCTTCAGTATCAACATGAATTACTATTCTAATATTCTATTATAATTTACCCTAGTTTATAAACATCAATAGCAACATTAGGTTAGCAACTGCTGCTTTTCAGAAAGTTTACCTTCAGAGTTCAAACTGAAAAAACGCACCGCTGCCCTACCCGGTGCACATTTCCGAACGCACCCCCCGTTTCCCGGCGAGCTTCATTCCGGCGACTCTACCGGTTACCAAGTATGTGAATATAATTTACTTTTCTCCATCAGCATCGGTGGACACAACCTGCAGCTGCCCAGAGAGAGACGAGTTTATGATCGACTTTCTGGACTTAAATCTTTGAGCTTTATATACACACTTTTTCCACTTCGTTGTACCGCTGCCGGAGATGACCTACGACAATGTCATCCTTACAACGCAAACCTGTGGTTATTTTTACTGTGTCCAAAAAAGCCTGTCACCCGTGCGCCCCCCTATAGATGTCAGACCAGAATATATAGCTCAAGGACTGTCCTCATCAGGGGAGACTTGGCTCGCTTGTCTCCGGCAACTCAGAGCCTTGTTCACAAAGTCAATAGTAGATCACAGGAACATGTGCGCCTGCAGAACATATGTCGATACTATTTCGGGGCTTCCGTTTTCAGGACCCGGGCCGGCCGCGGCTATCTCCGGCCACGGATCTCCGTCGTCGCCATAAATCACCACCTCGTAACAGAAAACCTACGTCGAAACGGAGTGAAACCTCTTACGTCTGTAAATCAAGCACGGCGGGCCGTTCCTGTGCGGACGTACGGGCGGACCAGATGGGCGCGATAAATCTCAAGCAGGTATTCCTAAGTGAAAAGGGCCCTAGAGCAAACCACAGCATAAAGTGTACATATATACACACACACACACGTTTCTTTATGTTGGCCCGAGCAACAAGCACACAGCAGGTTGTAATCTTACATGTCAAACAGCGGAATCCTGACGCTCTTCACGCGGGGCTCGGCGTGGTGGGTGCCGGTTGCCTCCCGAGAGCACTCAGGAGCCAATTCACATTTCCGACGGTTCCCGTCCCACCTATCAAACTCCCTTTACTCACCCAAACAGACATTGATGGGGGATTTAGGAGAGATGAAGCATGCGGCTGCGGTTTGGGGGTACAAAGAGCAGCAGCGATCGGAGCGCGGCTCCCCACATATCGGAGCGCTAATGTGTACAAGCTGTGATGCCGCTACTTTAACACAACTCTTTTAAACTTCAGCCTCGCTCGGCAGACAGATTCGAGGCCGCCTGCCAGAACCCGGCCGGCTTCCTTGAAGTGCTTCCAAACAAGCAACAGTAGACACAAGTGTACATTCTTTGGCTCTGTCTGAACTCCACTTTAACATAGAAGAGAACAAGCTGCAATGTTTTTTTTCTTTCTTTCTTCTATTTGCCCTAGAGTGGGGAACTTTTCAGATTATATCCCTGGCTGCTGGGCTGAGTCTACGAAGCATGGAGGAGAACAGAAGTAGTGGAGTGTATTGGTTATTTATGATTATCCTAAAGACAAGATCATGATCATCCCATAACCAAGATCACTGGTTTGATTAATCAAGATGAAAAAAAAGTTCAACAGACATGTGTATAGGGAAATAACCATGTGCAACTGATCTTGTATTTTTGCTATTTGTCGCATAGCAAAGCATATAGGGCTCAAGTTGTTATCCCATGATTTTGTAACCCATTTTTCACCCAGTGTCAATTATCAAATGTAACCCTGGATGCTACACTCCCTCTGCCAACCCTGAGGAGAGAAGCTTCCTTCAATGCATGTCCAGGCTGCTTCTTTTCACCTTTGTCAGTGATTTTCAATATTTTTGACCCAGAGTTTGATGTGTTTGACGGATCCCGTTACAACAATGCTTACATAAAATTACGTTGGCACTTTCCGTGTTATCAAATAATTACATGAACAGAATGTTTACAGCCGGGCTGATCAATCTGGGTCAAGAGTTGTTGACTACTGTATACCGTCACCGTCAAATTAGGGCTTCATATTCCATTAACAATCTACTGCTTTTCTGGGTCAGGGCGGTGTGGTTACATGTGGTGAGTACATTGAAACGTACCACTCAGGAAATATAGTGTTGTCAGCCACCAGCCCAACACTGTGCTCTTTTATGTAACATTATTTAGTAGGTTACCACCTGTCAAGCTTAATGGCACAGGGATGACTATAATGTCTTGAGGAGATGGAAAAAGCCTTTGCCAACAGACCATTTGTACACTCTTAAAGTTAAATGAACACTGAGGATTTTACTGTACAGAGACCTCTTGAGTTTTTCCATAAATTAACACCCTACTCGATCATACTACAGCGACACATGAAAGCATCAAAGTAGCAGATCTACAAGCTCGAATGTGACACGAAGCAACTCGTTTCAAGCTTATAATAAGCTAATAAGATATTTTTGAATTTGAATCCTGAAAAGTAACAGTTCTGGAGTCTAGCCATTTGAGGTTTCCTCCCGACAGAGAAGATATATTGGAGAAGACTACATACAGTACGCTGAAATATTACTGAGGGTTTGCAAACTTTGGGATGCATGTGATGATACACAAAGGGCAGAATCCTCAATGCCCAACTGACATCAACAAAGCCCAACTGACATCACTGACTGACATCACTACAGTGCCCAAATTTGGCGACGACATGACAGACTGGCCTGGACACGGAACACCATATATGGGCATAAAATAGTGCCAGCCAGACAGACGGATACAACAGGTATTGCACAACTGGACATGGATGGTGACTATTCTGCCCAACGGCCACCGGTCTGGGTTCTCCAACATTACTTCTGCATCTCCGGTACACAGGACTAGTGTTTTATGATTATGGTAGAAACATGTGGAGGATGATGATTTATGTATGTGTGTTAGTTTATATGTGGTATATGGTTAACACATCTGGTGCCAACCCCGAGTTTCCCGAGTTTGTATTGGTACCAACGCTGTGCCAACCCAGAGTTTCCCGAGTTTGGGCCGTTTTTGAAAAAAAAAAAAAAAAAAAAAATCAAAATGTTTTTTTTCAACAAAAAAAATTTGGACCTCCAGAAATGTATGTTTAACCCCCATACCAACCCATTCTTTCAAACATGGCAGCCATGTTTGTTTACATCTGAAGAAAACATAATGGCCCATAAATCATGAATGCCTGAACGGATTTCCAAGCAGATTTTTTTGTTTGAAAGCTGTGAACAGTGTGCACACACGTGGTGCATCAGCTAGGCATGGGCGTGCACTTTTTACACAATTGCGCAATTACATGGAAGTCTATGGTAACCATGGCAACGTGGGACATTGAAGAGAAAAAATCATAGCAACATAAGTGTTAAATGTCTGTCTTGTATGTGAGTTATGCACTGTATCAGTTGAGTTTTTGTTAAGTGCCAATCTGTGGGGGGAAAAGGAAAAGGAATGATTGAAATGAATTGAATCACTGCTCTATGCAAATGTGGGCCACAGATGTTCAGTGCAGTGCATCACTTCCACAGCGGGGATGCAAAACACGCTGTGCATAAAATATCAATTAACCTGAAACTCCGGCTAAACACGGCTTCTGAGATCGGTGCAGGCAGTCAGTCAAACGCGACAAAACACAAACTTCCAAGGAATGATTAACATACCATAGTTCATTAACAAATGTGACTGTAAATGCGGGACGTACTGCTCACATCTTTTCTGGTCTGTCAACCAGACAAACGAAGATGATTTTCGGCCGTTGAAGGGCAGAAGAGGAAGAAGTATTCTGAGTAGGCTAAAAGTAGCAATCACCAGAATGTTAATGAAGAAGTTGATGAATCAAAGAGCAAAAGTGTTGGCTTCATATATACAGTATATGTATATACAGTATACAGTTCCCATATGACTCAAAAAAGTACTCAAAATAATCTACAATCTACACTCTCACAAGATGTCGTGATGTGATGCGTTGTGAGCTTGTAGGTATAAAATAGCACTATAAATGATCAAAATACTTAAGTAAAGCAAAAGTATCCAGCAAAGGTACACTGCTTTATCCATTTTATACGTTGACTATTCAAAGATAGCAGATGTACAAGCTCACAGCAAGCTTTTGAAAAATCTTTGAAAAATATAAAAAATGTTTGGAAATCTTTGAATAACTTAGATTTTTCTTGAACATAGATCTTCTATTCCGGGGGTCCTTGGCACACATGGGTTTCATATGGGGGGTTCTGCAGGCAAATACACATCGATTTGGCGGTCCTTGACTTAAAGAACAACTTTCTTTTTTACAACAAGGGTTCATATTTTAGATTGTAATTAGAGAAAAGAAAAGATGAAGTGTTCAAATGTTTTCATTTACTTTTTTCTATAGTTTTAGTGATTTGAATGACTGATTTGTATTTCAGTGGTTGGGGGCATGCATGCAAGTGGCTAAATATGTCTTATGGCTTATTTGACACGATAAGCCAACGATTTCTTTATTATTATTATTTACAGTATCCCCCATAAGTCACATCTGCCCACGAAGGATTGTGGTGCACTTTGGGAATGGGCTTATTGTGTCTAAAAGACATTATTTATTCACTTGCACGCATGCCCCCACCCACTGAAATCAGTAAAATCACTAAAACTATAGAAACTAAATTGTCCTTTAAACCAGTGGTTCCCAACCTTTTCAGGCCGCGACCCCCAAAATAATCATATTTGAACTGGGGACCCGCCCCCACCCTGACGAGCACTAAGAGTTCAGGAATTACATTTTGTATAACACGGTTTTATTGTGAAAATAGCAGATCTACATGCTCACAACGCCTCGCTCTGCGAGGCGTTGTGAGCATGTGAGCGGCTATTTTGACAATATATGCCTCTAATATTTGACAATTTGTCATTTTAGAGGTATTAAAAGTCCTTAAATTGTCACATGAGAAATGTGCAGATACCCTATATACACACTTAAAACCTTATGTTGGTTTGTTTAGTGTGGACTGAAAAAAGAAACATGTTGCACATTAAGTTAATCATCTGGGGACCCACCAAAATAATTTGGGGACCCCCCTGGGGGTCCTGACCCACAGGTTGAGAACCACTGCTTTAAACAGTTACTGAAGTACAGTACTTTGAGTAAATGTACCGGAGGGGACAGACGAGCCGTGGCTCGCTGTGACAGCGATGATGAGCGATCGGCCTCCTGATGGGAGCAGCTTCACCTCCCGCGCGCTAACTCAACAACACACTTACCGCTGACAATCAATAGCAGCCGGCAGGGAGCCACGCACGCACAAACACACACACACACACACTCACACTCACACTCACACACACACACACACACACACACACACACACACACACTCACACTCACACTCACACTCTCTCTCTCTCTCTCTCTCTCTCTCTCTCTCTCTCTCTCTCTGAGGTGCCAATTCTGCTTGACTTGGCTGCTAAACGCTTGCTTCCTTTTGTCTGTTTAATATTGAAATGATTCCTGGGCCACTGCGTGCAGCAGCAGACGTGGGGTGATAATGACACGGAATGGAATACGCGTCAAAGGCAGGTCAATACGAGAGAGCGTCTTTTTTGTTCGGACGACGTGGCTAGAAACCCAATGTGGGTTGTCCGATAATCTTCGAGCGGAGCCTGTTGAAATCTGCTCATTAAGGAAACCGTAATTATACATAATTGCGAACAACTGGAACTCCCCATTGGAATGCACTGAAGTTGAATAATCGCGATAACCCGCCGCTATGCTACGCTTTGTTCAGCAAAGTCAAGTTTTTGATTGGAAATCGTGGGTGAATGTCGGTGCCAAGTCGCTGGCAAATCCACAACGGCGGTATAATAGAGCGAGCAAATGGGAGAACGGGAAGGAGAGTTATTTCATATTTTATTAAAGATATCTACAATACATGTCTCTGTCAGCTGGAATTTTATGCTTTTGTTTGACGCTGCTGTTGTATGATCACATACAGCGTTAGTTTACAAACAAAACACAAAATTAGAATATGGAGATAAGAGGTTTCTACGCGACAGCGGCGATATACAATATAACGGGTTGAAGTGCTATGGCAGGGGTAGGCACTAGGCAGCCTTAGGCACGGGTGCCAACATTGGCACAGGAGAGGGCACTGGCACACTGGCATAAGTGGCCCATAAGTGTGATAGAGAGGATTTATATTTTAAAATAAAAACAGTCAGTTCAATTTATTTGCCTAATTTGCAGCAAATTAAAATCCTGCACATAATTCTATATTCATTAAAATTCGGAACTTCGACAGGGGAGGGAGTCGGGGAGATCGTTATAACAATGTCCTGACAACCAAAATATGTCAGAATGTTGATGGGGTGTCATTAAAATGTATGTTGACATGGCACACCGACTATCTAGAACAGGGGTTTTCAAAGTGGGTGACGGGGCACCCTGGGGTGCCGTGACGGCATTCCAGGGTGCCGGTAATTTGATAATATTTAGAATTTATTTGGACACTTTAGTATCATTTTAAACTTGAAGTACAAAGTTATTTTCAGTCAGTTCTAACCAAAATGGCTATTATATCAAAGTTTTCCTCGCAACATAATCACTAAAATATCGTCACTGTTGGGCAGAAACCTCGTATCTCCAAGTTTCAAATGTGCACGTCTTTTGGTAAAGCAAAGCCCTGCTTCATCATACAAGACTGTCGCACGAAACTAGTGAAAACAGCCGATCTACAAGCACACAACGCCTCGCGATGTGTGCTTGTAGATCTGCTGTTTTCACTAGTTTACGTTTTATAGATGATAAATACAAAACTAACGGTTTTGGACATACAAGGTTTCCACCCGACAACGACGATATGCGAATAAATATAAGGTGCTGGGAGTGAAAATTATAATGTAGGGGTGCCTCGGATTAAAAAAAATATTCATGGGGTGCCCCGAGACAAAAAAGTTTGGGAACCCCTGATCTAGTAAATAAAAACATGGCACTTCATTTCAAAAAGGTTGCTGACACTGTGCTATGGAAAGTGCTAAACTCTGCTCCTCATGTCTGTCGGCGTCTGGGTGTGGACCGTCCAGCAGCAAACACCAGTTTCTTTTAGGATTTGTGAAGTGGCTGCAAATTGCAAGTCGTTTCGTTGCGAATCATTGGTGTGTACTGGGGCTTAAAGGCTTCACTTGAGTAACTTACACATCGTGACTTAACCCACATGAAGTAATAGGGACACCCCCCAACGAACCTATTCTGAGGGCCAACATTCAGCGAAAATATAGCTGATCTATAAGCAACACATTGTGAGCTTGTAGATTGACTATTTTCGATACAGATCGGAGAAGAAAAAAACAAACCTGGGGTCTTAAAGGTGGTTAAATGCCCAATTGTTCCCATAGCCATGATATTCCCCCATTCTGAATTCCCATAGACCTATTTCATATCGCGTCATATAAGAACTGTGTTCCAATTATAAACAAATGATCTCAGCGCATATGGATATGAAGAATCAACTGATGGTGAAAAAACGCTAATGTTACTGTCACCGAATTAGTCACATTTTCGCTAGAAACAGGCTTTATCAAATATGAGTGACTGATTATCATAAACCACACAGAGTCACCTCGCAGACAAGATCGCAAAGACTGTTTGTTTATTTTTGGACCACAATGCTTATATGAGACGATTTTAAGATGACTCAATGTTATTCTCCATAGAGAATTACTTCCTTGGAACCGGGGGATGAGCGAGTCACGTCATGACTTCGTTACTCTATTTTGATCAGTGACAAGGTGAACAGAGTAGCTCTACAGTAACTACATTCTTGTGTGGTGTAAAGCCTACACAGAGGTTTTCGTGTGCAGTCTGGACAAACAGAGGCCTTGTTTCCTCCAACACCGTCATGACCCTCTCACCTCTCTGCCGGCCCTGGATGCTGCGCAGCGCCAGGATGTTCTGCTCGTCCGACAGGAACTGCCTCATCTTGTGGAAGGGCTCCTTGCCGCGGATGGTGAGCTTGTTCCAGGGCTTGGGCCGCGCCAGGATCTCGCTGACCGAGCCCTGCGAGAGGCCCAGCACGTAGTGGCCGAAGATCCGCTGGCCGATGTTGTGCTTGATCAGCTGCTCCTTCACGTGCCGGGCGATCTCCGACGTGTCCATGTCCTCGCCCTCCGAGGCGCCGCCGCTGCCGCCGCCCTCCGACTGGCTGGGCGAGGGCACCAGGCCGCCACTGGGCGAGGGCACCAGGCCGTTGAGGACGTCGGGGGACGACGACGCCCCCTGCTGCTGGCCGTGGGACTGCAGGGAGGCCTGGTGGGAGGACAGCGAGTTGGCCATGGGGGCGAGCTGGTAGTGGGCCGGGGAGAAGAGCAGGGTCGGCCCGCCCGACGCCGACGAGACCTGTAGTAGAATTTTATATATTATATCAATATATGTGCTACTGTATGTGTATCTGTCACTCAAGTTAAAGTTACTTTCCACAACAAGACTAACTTGATAGCAGGACAGCTGCCCCATGCTTACTCCTACGTCACCGGTCTTCACAACAAACTGTATCTTTAGACACTAGTTGTGCATTAAGGCTTTTTCGCATAAATCTTTTTATGGAAACACTTCAAAATTCGAATAAACTTTCATTATTCGCAAAAACATTTAAGCGCTTGGAGGAGGTGGATTTTGAGGCTTTATCGAAAAAACGTAATTATTCGTCATTATTATTCTCCGTTCCGTGGCGGCGTCGTGTACACAGAACGGTCGAGAACAACAGACTTCTAAGCTCACATTGCATCTGCAACGAGCTGTGATGAGCTTGCTCTGTATAATCAGCTGTTATCGTGCACAATGCTGTTGCGGGGTTGTGGAGTGGAGCGTCTTCTCTTCTTCTCTCTCTCTCTTATCTTATATATGAAATCTATAGGCTGAAGAGTCCTGGGCTAGAGTGCATGTTCAATAATGTGTCTCACTTGACTGGAAAAATAACGCCTGTCCGACTGCTTATTTCATGAACTATCTTCCAAGAATCATATTTTATCAGTGAATGGAAACAGGCAAAATGCGCATTTTCGTTTTTTGACTAATACTTTGCTTCCTAATTTGAATAAACTTTATGGAAACACAACTACTGTCTACTAGACACACCTTCAGCTATTCTTGTGACACCGTTTCTTATAAGAAGGGACAGGCCTAAAGGCCTCTCCATACTTCGACCAAAATGTTCGGTGAGTTGTGTTTTCCGACGTGCAAATTTCCGAACTCTCGTTCGGTCCAATGCTTTTCAGAAGTCCTGAGGGATATAATTTTATGATAGAAAAGGACCTTTTGACCGAAAACGGCGGTTTCGGTCGAAGTATGGAGAGCCCTTAACAGTCTGGAGGAACACTATGCATGCGCATTGCCATCGAGAGCTCTCTCACTTGTTGTTTAATAAATACATTGTATTCATATTCACTCTACCTTGTGGAAATTCAAATTCTATACTAGTAAGGTTTCATCAAATCTACGACAGACCGAGTCCTGCAGCGCCTTGGAGTAGAAGGTCTGCACCAGCTGCCGGTGCAGAAGCGAGTTGAGCGCCAGCTTGCCCGCCAGGGGGAAGGCGGCGCTCGAGGACGGGCTGAAGAAGTCCTGGCCGCCCACGATGCCCACGCCGGAGGACGGGGTGAAGTGGTGCGTGCCGTTGGCGGTGGCGGCGATGGGGACGGTGTCCTCGGAGGAGGAGGAGGACGAGGCCTTGGTGGAGGGGTGGGCGATATGGAAAAATACAATGTCACAATCGTATCACCATTCTTTTTCATGTTGGTTTTCAGTGGTTAGTTTTCAAGTTACTTAACAGTACATGGTAACAAAAACTAAAGGAAAAAGGAGTTTAAGACCATTTAGACCAGTGGTCCTCAAATTGGGGTCCAGGGACTCTCTGGGTTCCTTTTGAACGGTCTAAATTGACCCTTACAAGTATGTAACTCTGACAGAATACTAATGAAACCAAATGGACCCGCAAGGGTCCATTTGGTTCCATTTGTAGTTCCATCAGAGTTAAGGGGAGACCTTGACATTTTAAAGTTTGAGAACTACTGATTTAGACCAAAATGCAGGTTCAAATGAATTCTGCAATGAATCTCTAGCTGTATTAACAATTCAACAGATTTTTTTATAAGGCTCTCCCTCATTGTATCACGATATATACGATATCTCTGAAAAGGCATATCGTGGAGACATTGTATGGTCTCAACGATATGTATCACCCTATCGCCCAGCCCTACCTTGGTGGTCCCCGTGCGCAGCAGCAGCTGGGAGGTGGGGGGAGGGGAGCCCTGCAGGTTGGCACTCATCAGGGTGGCAGACAGACGCTGGCACTCCTTCACCTTCTCCCTGGACGACGCACCCCCTGCCAGGTCACAGAGGGAAGAAAAAAAACACACACACACAGAGGTCAAATATTGCGTGGACAACAAGCAGCTCAACTCAGAGAAGTAGGCTACTATAGTGGCTCGTTTTCCACTAAGTGAGACACATATTTCACAGGTTCTGGATTTGGTAAGGATGAGAAGCACTGATCTAATAGGCCTAGCTGTTAGTCCAAAGCTTATTCACAATACACTGCTACTAATGCTAGTCCAAAGCTTATTCACAATACAGTGCTACTAATGTTAGTCCAAAGCTTATTCACAATACACTGCTACTAATGTTAGTCCAAAGCTTATTCACAATACACTGCTACTAATGCTAGTCCAAAGCTTATTCACAATACAGTGCTACTAATGTTAGTCCAAAGCTTATTCACAATACACTGCTACTAATGTTAGTCCAAAGCTTATTCACAATACAGTGCTACTAATGTTAGTCCAAAGCTTATTCACAATACAGTGCTACTAATGTTAGTCTAAAGCTTATTCACAATACAGATCTACTAATGCTCGTCCAAAGCTTATTCACAATACAGTGCTACTAATGCTAGTCCAAAGCTTATTCACAATACAGTGCTACTAATGTTAGTCCAAAGCTTATTCACAATACAGTGCTACTAATGCTAGTCCAAAGCTTATTCACAATACAGTGCTACTAATGTTAGTCCAAAGCTTATTCACAATACAGTGCTACTAATGTTAGTCCAAAGCTTATTCACAATACAGTGCTACTAATGTTAGTCCAAAGCTTATTCACAATACAGTGCTACTAATGCTAGTCCAAAGCTTATTCACAATACAGTGCTACTAATGTTAGTCCAAAGCTTATTCACAATACAGTGCTACTAATGTTAGTCCAAAGCTTATTCACAATACAGTGCTACTAATGTTAGTCCAAAGCTTATTCACAATACAGTGCTACTAATGTTAGTCCAAAGCTTATTCACAAACAATACAGTGCTACTAATGCTAGTCCAAAGCTTATTCACAATACAGTGCTACTAATGCTAGTCCAAAGCTTATTCACAATACAGTGCTACTAATGTTAGTCCAAAACTTATTCACAATACAGTGCTACTAATGTTAGTCCAAAGCTTATTCACAATACAGTGCTACTAATGTTAGTCCAAAGCTTATTCACAATACAGTGCTACTAATGTTAGTCCAAAGCTTATTCACAATACAGTGCTACTAATGTTAGTCCAAAGCTTATTCACAATACAGTGCTACTAATGCTAGTCCAAAGCTTATTCACAATACAGTGCTACTAATGCTAGTCCAAAGCTTATTCACAATACAGTGCTACTAATGCTAGTCCAAAGCTTATTCACAATACAGTGCTACTAATGTTAGTCCAAAGCTTATTCACAATACAGTGCTACTAATGTTAGTCCAAAGCTTATTCACAATACAGTGCTACTAATGTTAGTCCAAAGCTTATTCACAATACAGTGCTACTAATGTTAGTCCAAAGCTTATTCACAATACAGTGCTACTAAGAGTCCCACTTTTTACGAGGGGGGAGTCCTCTGTTTTATTGCCTTGAAACACAGAAAGCAATACCATGACAAACTCTACAGGGTTATTGAGCATTATTTATTCAGCGTTGGACTGAGGAAGTGTGTGTGTGTGTGTGTGTGTGTGTGTGTGTGTGTGTGTGTGTGTGTGTGTGTGTGTGTGTGTGTGTGTGTGTGTGTGTGTGTGTGTGTGTGTGTGTGTGTGTGTGTGTGTGTGTGTGTGTTTTTGTGCGTGCGTGCATGTGTGCGGCCCCTGGCTGCGCTTGACATTGAGCCATGATGAAGTTTCATGTCTGGAAGGGGATTCATCTACTTTGTATGCGATGCCCAAAACACTTTATTCGCTGTGTCTCTCTCTCTCTCTCTCTCTCTCTCTCTCCGTCTGTCTCTCTCTCTCTCTCTCTCTGGATCCAAAGGCCCCTTCAAGCCACCAGTGTTAAAAACCTCTCCTATTTTTAGACAATTCAACAGAGAGGCGCTCTCTCCACACACCGAGCCACGTCTCTGCCGATCTGAGAAGTGCACTCAGAAATAGAGTATTTTATTTATATTTCTCCCTCCCCCCACACTTCTGTAATTTGAATTATGCAAAGACCTTGGAGTTCTTCCTAACTGCAGGGGGGCCGTGAGCCAAATACCAAAAACTGCATAAGCTGACCTAATCAAAAAGATCAGGCAGAAAGGCATCAAAGTTATGAAAAATATTCATTAGCAAAGCTTCAAGGTAGAAAACTGTGCTGTACATAAATGTATGTTCCTTGGCTTTACCACGTCAGAAAGGATAAATAATAATAATAATAAAGTATCCAGGAGATAATTTGGTGAGATGTTGTTTTGATAACCATCGCCCTGTGGGTGAGTAAATGGACCCTTATGGGTCCTAGTGTACAATGGCATGGCAGGTTTATATTGTCACTGTCGGGCAGAAACCTTGTATCTCCAAGTTTCAAATGTGTAAATTATTTCACAAAGTAAATCACTGCTTCATCACACAAGACCGTCGCACAAAAGTAGTGAAAACAGCTGATCTACAAGCACGGCGTTGTGTGCTTGTAGATCGGCTGTTTTCACTAGTTTAAATCATTTTAAAAATGATAAATACAAAACAAACGGTTTTGGATGTGTTTTCCATATTGTCGTTGTCGGGTTTCCACCCGACAACGACAATATGGAAAACACATCTCAACAACAAGGCAGTCCAAAGTAATTTACATAAAACATGAACATAAATGTTCACACACATTTTCAACATTATCTTCAAATAGTCCATAATTATCCTCACTAATGTAAGATGGCAAGGCACCGTTGCTGTCTACTCACTCTGTGTCTCAGAGGAGGGCTGTGGACGGTTCAGACACCTGCCTACCAGCGACATCATCGGTAAGTATACCTCCATACCTCCAAAGCCTGATCAACCCCTACAACCCCACCCGTTCACTCAGATCAGCCAACACAGGGATGCTGACAGAACCCTCTGTAAAAAAAAAAACGGGACAATTAATCCACTCGTCCTAGACAATTTGCCCTCCTGGCCCCCAAACTGTGGAATAAACTCCCTGTCGCACTTAGAACGACAGACTCAGTCCCTAGCTTCCGCCGTGGCCTTTGGTATTTGGTGCGCTGGTACAGGGGCTGCACCGCGACTCAGCGTGTCACGTATGCCTTAATGTGTTACAAATGTTTGTAAATATGTTTTGAATACATGACTGCTCTGTCGTAAGACAAATTTCAGTGTGAACTGACAATAAAGTACTATATCATATCATATCATATCATCATATCATATCATATCAGGTTAGGGTTAGGGTTAGAGTTAGGCATAGTAAGCTAATGGCTAAACACAGCCGAGCTAGGCTAGTAAATAAACAAGGAAAGAGAGTCGCAAACGAGTGACGTCAGCGCCTACACTAGTGAATGGCTGTTGCATGGGCTGTTGTCGCCATCTGGTGGTGATTGGTGTGTGGTGAACTACAAAACGAGCGCTCTTACCACAATCTAACTGAGTTACCCAAACTGACTGTAACATATACATTCGGTTCGAAGTGAAGTGGTATGTGTTCTAGAGCTTCAGAATTCAGAATTCTGAATGAATGAATGATTTTATCAGGAGGGCCGAATTGTCATGTGAAGCTTGACCAATCCTCAAAGTATTGGACATTTTGAATCATCCAATCATCAGACCGGGACGGACACTACACACATATTCTGGACGTACGGGACAGATAAAACCTGTTCATTCTGGACTGAAATGTCCATATATGGACGTGGGGGACACACATGGGACACACATTTACGGACAGATAAAACCTGTTCATTCTGGACTGAAATGACCATATATGGACGTGGGGGACACACATTTACGGACGGATAAAACCTGTTCATTCTGGACTGAGATGACCATATATGGACGTGGGGGACACACATGGGACACACAAAGCCACTCCTTGGAAGCGGCTTTCACCGCTTCAAAAAAGGCAAAATAGGGGAAGAAATCTGTGGAAAAAAGTGCATTTGCAGGACATTTTCAGGAAAAGAGCAGTAAATACAGAAGAGTTGAAACGAGACTCTATATATGGAGATAAGAGGTTACAGAGGGTAGCTGAGGGTATTTCTACTTGCTCCCTGAGTGGTGGTAGTGGGGACAGGGCAGACAGAGGGGCCGACCCGGAGCCAATTAGGATGACATTTTGCAACGCGGTCAAGTGCACTGAGTGGTAAAAGATCAGCGCCTCGGTGCACTGGAAACTGGAGGCTTCATTAACATGCTGTGACCTCACAGTGTCTGCACACTCTCTGCACAGGGCCGGGCTCAAGACACATTCTACACTTAATTAAGTCGCACGAAAGACTAAAAGTGTGGGGAAAGTTTTTGAAATGTAGCTCTAAACGTGTAAATAAGTCTCTTTCTCCCATCTCTCTCTCTCTCACAATTCCATCTTCATTGTTCAATTGATCTGCAGTCAGCCAATCAGGCCATTGGTCCATTTGTCTGTGCAAAGATGAGAGTGCCTTCGCCCCTTTGCAAAGGTCAGTTTTATGCTTTCATGGTGCAATAGTCCAGCCCCTCTTTGACTACGGAGTCCACGTATGGTATCGGGACGCCCCACAAGCCCTAAAAACTAAGCTCCAAACAGCCCAAAACAAACTAATTAGGGTCCTGCTTAACCTTCCCTATCAGACTCACCTCACGCTACTCACCAGCTAAGAGTGGGGTGGCTCAGAGTAGATGACAGAGTACAGCAACTTGCAATGGGCCTGGTGTACAAGATACACTACACCACTAAGATACCCATGTACCTGGCAAAATACTTTATAAACATTAAGGATGTCCATAATTACAACACAAGAGGCAGCGCCACAGATCACGTTCAACCCAGAGTCAACTCAAACAAAGGGTCAAACTCGTTCTTCTGCTATACCACAAAAATATGGAACGCCTTACCGAAGGCCTTAAAGGAGTGTGGATCACTAGCATCCTTTAAAATCGCTCTGAAAAAACACTTACAGGCAGCAGCCGTTCGCAACTGGTAAAAACAAACATAGCCCAGCCCTACCCTCCCCTGACCCGTCTTTGTATTTACCTACAGTATGTTTTTACTTTTTTTCCTGACTATATCTACTGCATAGTACTGTGTTCTATCCGTCATCATTCAGTGTTATATGAGATAATTCATGCAAGCCTTCATGCAAGCCTTGTGTTTTCTTTCTGCATGTATACAGTACAATATGATGCGTGATGAAAACTTTAGGGAATATACAAGCACTAGGAGATACGTGCAAATCAGAGGATCCTCAAACATATTTCTTAGGGTTGTTGTAGCTTAGATTTAAAACCACTTAAACCCTAGCTATATAGGATAATGGTTCATTGACCACAGTCCACCAGCAAATCTCTTCTCTGAAAATAGCAGAGTTTGTAGAACTATATTTTATCGCTGGATGTTCACCCCCCAAAATAGTGCCACTGAGGTCCATGTGGTTTAGACATGTTCTACAACCAGACAGTATAGCAGCCACAGATAGTATGTATGCTTCCAGTAGGGTAATTATCCCCTCGGCAGAGGTGTCTCCAACCCCTGCTGGTGGGGTTCATGTGGTTTAGACACCCAGGCAGTAGCAGCCACAGATATACCAGTATATAAAAATGCCTCCAGTATAGTGTAATTTTCCCCACTGCAAAGGTGTCAGATAAAATGAGCCGTCTATGTCAGATGAATGGAGATAAAACCATGTTATTACGCACGCACGCACGCACGCACGCACGTACACACACACACACATACTCCTGCCGAGCATTCATTCAGTGTCAGATCAGACAGGAAGAGGAGGGAACGCAGCGTGGCTCTCGGCCCGCTCCCAGTCTTCAAGGTCTGTCTCTGAAGTGTGGAGCCACTAGAAGCTCCATTACATTACGTATTGCGGGCCAAAGCTCCATTCCTGTTTCCTAACGGTGTTTCCTCCTTCAACCGACGATGGGCGGACAGATCGGAAACAGTACATGGGCAGAAACCTCTTATCTCCATTCCTCAACTTTTTGTGTGTTTTTTTCCTCTTCTAAATCAACGCCCTGCTTCAGCCGAGGCACTGAGCAGCAAACATTCAAAAGCCCAACAGCAGCAGCTTTCAGTGTCCTGTTTAGTTTTTGATGGTTTATCTTAGAGCAACGTTTACCCCTGCTTACAGCAGGAAACAGAACGCTAGTGCAGGGGTCTTCACCAGGGGGTCCGGGACCCCTAGGGGGTCCTCAGAGTTACTACAGGGGTCCTCCAAATCTTCCAATCCTTTTTATATTAACAACTTGAACCCTAGTGTCCATAATCTGAGAACTGTAGCCAAACATAGCAGATCTACAAGCTGAGCTTGTAGATCGGCTATTTTCAGGAAAGAGCTTTGTGTAGAGGGGGAAAAGAGCAGACTAAGTACAGAGTGAAAGGTCAAGTTTATTAAGTATTGACGGTTCAAGTGGTTAAATATCTGAAAACACAAATTTACATGAATCCAAAACTGATGATCGTGCTGTCAAACAATGAAACAATATGGAATCTCTGAAAAGGTCTCATCTCTCTCTCTCATCTCTCTCTCTCAACTCCTTGGCCTGAAGACGTTGAAGACCCCGGCGCAAGGTTATTTCATACCATTTCACATTTGACTACACATGCAGCATCCCTCAAAAAGCTTGAGCTTGCCGATCCGCTGCTTTTGAATCCTGAAAAGTACCAGTTTTGGACTTATGAGGTTTCTACCTGACAGAGACATGTATTCTTTTGAGTTGAGACTATATTTAAAAGAGAGCGTCTTTCTCTCTCTCTCTCTCTCTCTCTCTCTCTCTCTCTCTCTCTCTCTCTCTCTCTCTCTCTCTCTCTCTCTCTCTCATAGTCTCTCTCCCCCCTGCAAAAAAAAGACATAGTGTAATTGTCTTTTTCCTCCTCCTCCTCGCGAGTTCAACAGTTCCTCTTTCTGCTGTCTGAGATACGCTGGCAGCGTTTCCTGTGTGTGCCAGCCAGACTTCCCGTCTGAATGGATCCCCCATGAGGCAACGCTCCGCTCCACAGACGGAGGCATTAAAAAGAGCTGCGAGTGCAGGCGGCAGCAGCAGCGTACAACTTCTTTTTTTCTCTCTCTCCCTTGGCAGACAGAGTACCCGCCAGAGCTCCCCGCTTTGATATCATCTTGACAGCGACTTCTCGCACCTTTTTTTGGCAAAGCGTTAACGGTTATTTGAGTTTTTGCCAACGTTAGTTTATTTTACAGCGACGTTCCCTTATGTCTTCTTGTGGCTTATATAAACCGATTGCTTTTTTTTTTTCTCTTCTTTTTTTTCTGAACAGAGAGATTTCTTTCTGGTTCCATTGGCATGCTATAAGGCAGGGAGTAGTGGATGACACAGGAGTGGATTTTCACTCCTGTCCCGTCCCACTCCCACAGAAAAAGTCCTGTCCCATCCCAATCCTGGGCCAGAGTAAAAAAATAAATCCTGACCTGTCCCACTCCTGTACAATGACTCCTGGTCCCATCCCGCTCCTGGTCAAAATCACTCCCGTTCACATCCCGCTCCCGAAAAAAAAAAAAAAAAAAAATCGTGCATATGTTTTTCTATTTTGATCCATATTATATTTGATATCATGTTTATTATTATATAATGTATAATTCTATAATGTTCGCAGCTCAAAGACCTCACTTTCCTGTGCAATTTATTTCTGCGATTTGATGAACTGGTCTGGGATGATTCCCGCTCCTGCTCACACCTGTTGATTTTCATTCCTGTCCCGTCCCGATCCTGGCATTAATACAAATTTGACTCCTGTCCTGCAGGAATCCCACGGGACCCACAGGAATTCCTGTCAAATGTCATCCTCTAGCAGGGAGAGACCGTTTCGGGGGGTTTGCACGTGGGTGGCTGGAATAACTCTGCATGCCACGACACGACGTGTGATGATGCACACCAGGGGTGTCAAATCCTGGGCCCTGGGTACCAGGATTCACTGCTTCATAGGGGGAGGGGGTTTAACCCATTTAGACTGGGAATGCATTATTACGCATTATTGTGTGCTTTAAAAGGATCCCTGGCTAATACAACAAATATGGCTTAATACATTATAATTGTCCTCTATAACTACAATGTAAAATTAAAAACACCTTAAATATTGTATTTCTTCTAGAAATAGCTAATCTTTCACTCAAAAGGGGAAATACCTGTCACAAGTTGATGATGTCATAAATGTCATGTGTGATCTATCCCTATGGAATTTATGGCATGCATGTGCAAAAAACACATTTGAAATATTGATTTGATGCTCATATTAACCATAGGAATTATTACGTTTGTTTTTATTTTCACATGCATGCCATAAATTCCATAGGGAAAGATCACACATGACTTTTATGACATCATCAACTTGCGACATGAGGCTTGAGGCATTTCCCCTGTTGAGTGAAAGATTAGCTATTTCTAGAAGAAATAAAATAATTAAGGTGTTTTTAATTTTACATTGTATTTATAGAGGACAATTATAACGTATTAAGGCATATTTGTCGTATTAGCCAGGGATCCCTAAAATAGCAGATATACAAGCTCACAGCGCTGCACCGAGTGCCGCGCTGCAAGCTTGTGGATCTGCTATTTTTGAAAAATCGTGAAAATGTGTGCAAGTCTTTGAGGGTTTTTTGAAAAACCTATATTTTTTCTATGTCAGTGATGCGCAAACTTTTTCATGAGAAGGACCCCCCAAAATGATATGTATTTGGCCACAGACCTCCGTCTCAAAATATTTCGTTCCAGGGACCACCCCCAGAAGCAAAATTTGAGTTACAAAATGTTCGCTTAAAAAATACATAATTCAAAGATCTGAACACATTTACGCGACTTTTCTAAAATAGCAGATCTACAAGCTTGCAGTGCAAGTATAAAATAATTAAAGCAGAAATAAGCAGTTTTCTGCTGACATAAGCAGAAATCATGCAATTGCTTATTGTAAATTTGTATTTTTATTTTATTTTATTCCGGCGGCTAACAATGCTTCCTAAAGAAATGTTGTGTGTGTAACACTTCCTGGAGCTACAATCTGCCTCCAAAACTATAATTTTTATCTGTGAGAAGTTCTGTCATTGGTCGATTAAACTGGGTGCCCATCCAAAATAACAGACCAATCAGGACCACCTCTTGTTCTTGTTCAGATTGGTTGACCTGTCTGTCAATCCTTTTAGCCCCGGTCGGCTGGTTCATGCTCCAATGAGCTGCAAGTGATAGAGCTTCTTACAGATAAAATAATAGTTTTGGAGGCAGACTGCGTCTCCTAGAAGCACCACAGAGACTAGATTTTTTTTAGGGAACATTGTTAGCCGCCTGAATATAATAAAATAAAAATTTAAATTTTAAATAAGCAATTGCATGATTCCTGCTTATGTCAGCAGAAAACTGCTTATTTCTGCTTTAAGGCCCCTCCACCTTGGGCCCTAGTAACTCAGCCACACTTTTCCCTGCCCTTGTGACGCCCCTGGCTGTCTGTGAGCCGCTGCAGACGGCTCAATCAGCAGAGATAAATAGCATGCAGCCATGCCATGACAACACTGCTATCTGTTCCATCGCTGGTAGCTTGGTGTGGATGTTCTTGTACCCTCGATCTGTACTTATGGAGATCAAATAAACTGACAAACCAAACATACACTCTCAAGAGTTAAAGCCGCGATCCAGAACTTCTGTGAACACCCAAAACCAAGCCATGTCTAACCCTAGGCACAGGATCTACAAATGTTACTCTAGAAGAGCAGGGGAAACCAAATAGCCGACAACCACCCCACTTGTATAAGTAACGTCGTTTTAACATACTCTCCCGTATAGATTGGACTAAACATAACATTGTGATCACAATAAAATGTTAGAGTACAGCTTGTATAGTGCAGCAGTTCTCAAGGTGGGTTCCTGTTGGTTCCATTTGTACCCTCTCAGAATTATAAACGTGTCCTTGAAATCAAACACGTTTGAGAAGCATTGACATAGTGGTGGTTAAAGCCACCAAAAAAAAAAAAAAAAAAAAAGAATCCCAAGACTGAAATTTATTTTCAGACCATGTCCCAATATGTGATTTTAGAAACGCAGCATGCACGCAGTGCGCAGCACACACCAATATTTGGGGTGTTTCCCTGAAGTTCTGAACTGCCTTCACTGAACGTATGTGTGCCAATCCATGCTTCATTTTAAAGAAATATCTTCTGAAGTTCTGTTGTAATCTATTGCTATACTGGCCAATTCAAATACTCATATCTTGAAATTATAGCTGCTTTTTAGTTTGGAGATCATTTGACCTGTGTTTTGACGACTTTGTCATTGACCAGACCTTTAGTAGTGGTGAGGGGTTGATGGTATAGGACAGACACTCACCAGTGCTGAGCTCGCTGTTGTTCAGTCTCAGGGAAGACCTTTCTGACTGCAAGCTGCGACTCTTCTCCAATAGTAGCACGTCCACAGGCTTGGAGTCCTGAAGGGCGATAGAGAGTAACCAAGTACATTTACTTAAAGGTAGGGTAAGTCATTTCATTTAATTCAAATAATAACAAAATGGGTCTATGTTCTGATAGTACTAGTTACTATAGAGTGCTATGTTCTGATTAATACTAGTTACTATAGAGTGTTATGTTCTGATAGTACTAGTTACTATAGAGTGTTATGTTCTGATAGTACTAGTTACTATAGAGTGTTATGTTCTGATAGTACTAGTTACTATAGAGTGTTATGTTCTGATTAGTACTAGTTACTATAGAGTGTTATGTTCTGATAGTACTAGTTACTATAGAGTGTTATGTTCTGATAGTACTAGTTACTATAGAGTGTTATGTTCTGATAGTACTAGTTACTATAGAGTGTTATGTTCTGATAGTACTAGTTACTATAGAGTGTTATGTTCTGATAGTACTAGTTACTATAGAGTGCTATGTTCTGATTAATACTAGTTACTATAGAGTGTTATGTTCTGATAGTACTAGTTACTATAGAGTGTTATGTTCTGATAGTACTAGTTACTATAGAGTGTTATGTTCTGATAGTACTAGTTACTATAGAGTGTTATGTTCTGATAGTACTAGTTACTATAGAGTGTTATGTTCTGATTAGTACTAGTTACTATAGAGTGTTATGTTCTGATAGTACTAGTTACTATAGAGTGTTATGTTCTGATAGTACTAGTTACTATAGAGTGTTTGGGCCCTATTTGGACTTGAGCCTTATCTCCTGTGAGGAGAAAAAACTGTTTAAAAAACTTTTGGGTGACAAGTTTTCCTCCAATCAGGATAGAGTTGGGCCTTCCTCCAATCACGGTCAAGTGGGGGCAGGCTTTATATGCACCAAGGCCCGCCTTGATCCTACAGTACATGAAAACTGACACTGTAAAAGTGAAATCACTTAGTAAAGTACTGCACTTAAGTACACTTTTGAGTTATTTGTACTTTACCTTAGTATTTCCAATTTACAATACTTTAGCTTCTACTCCACTACATCTTGGATCCAAATATTGAACATTTGCTCCACTACATGGATTTGAAAACTTTTACTTCAGATTTTTATTATTACAAAACATACATTAACCCCTTCAGCCCTATACGTTTCGGCCATTTGAAAGTAGCCGATCTACAAGCTCACAACGCCTAAATACAAAACTAACCGTTTTGGACATACAAGGTTTCCACCCGACAACGACGATATGCTATAAATTTAAGGTGCTGGGAGTGAAAATTATAATGTAGGGGTGCCTCAGATTAAAAAAAATATTCATGGGGTGCCCTGAGACAAAAAAGTTTGGGAACCCCTGACGTACAGTACAGTAACAGAGTGGATGTTACAGTAGCAGTCGACACAGCAGCGTAATGCTACTGATAACGCTACAGTAGCAGTAGACACAACGGCATAATGCTACTGAACGTTATAGCATGGTAACATACAGTAACAGAGTGGATGTTAGTGTACATTAGTAGTCAACACAACGGCATAATAGGGACTTTAAGCAAGCACGGTTTTCAGCACGGTTTTCAGGACGGCTCCGCCAAGTGGAAGTACAGCTGCTATGACGCGATCGCCGTAGCAGTCACATGCGTTAAGCAAACAGCCGTCGCCGGCAGCGCAGCCCACCCCTTTCACTGAACTCTTTGGTTCCCATGGCGACACGTCTATGCAGCAGACATTGTAGACGCTACGTGGCCTCTGTCGTTGTAGGAACGGCTGCGACAGCAGGCAGGTTTATCTATCAACCATTGATCCCTCGTCTCTTACCGTTGCAGACTGCCGTAGCCGCCGTAGCTTAAAGTCCCTAATGCTACTGATAACGCCACGGCGGGGTTACTGAGAATCCAGGCCAAGACAGAGACAGAGAGAGAGAGAGTTGTGTGTGTTATATAGTCACAGCTAGGGTTGGACACGGTAACCGCCGTACCGCCGTACCGCCGTACCGCGGTAAACCGAGGTCTACCGCGGTGTCAGTGTGCTTACCGCGGTAAAAAAAGACAAAAAAAAGTCTATTTTTTATTGGAAAACAAGCGAGTTTTAAAACAGGGGAGAAGCGAGGACCGCATGCGCTCCATGCCGCTCTGCTCTGGGCCGTGTACCACAGTTTGGAAGCCACATACGTCACTCTCACTCTCAGAGACACAGACAGTCACTGCTGCTGCCTGCGTAGAGGAGTACAGAGCAGCGTAAACTTTCTTTGTAATCCACACGACACAAGGATGTTAATACATACCTTGTGTTGTGGCATATCTTTTTTTATTCATTCGGATTACTGGCGGAGCGCGGGCCGCGTGGACTAAAACCGAAAATGAAACTATTTTACTTTTTCCATCGCGTCGCACGTTGTGCCCGTTCGGCGGCGCGTCGGAGATTTTATAACCTTTTCTGTCAAGTCTTGTAACTAAAACCTGTATATAGCAGCACTCAATCACTGGGATTTGAGAGTTGCGACGTGACGTGAGTTTACAGAATCACTGTACACGATCTGACTACCCGTCCTATTCTGGTTTGTTCACACAGCTGTTTGTGTCTGAAAAGCCTACTAGCTAGCCTACGTTACTATGGTAACCCGACAGTGCAGATCTAAAAGCTCAGAACGCGTCGCGGATGCAATGTGTTGTGAGCTTGTAGATCTGCTCCTTTCAAAGCCATACCCGCTGTGCTGTACGGAGAAGTATAACTCGGGCGGTCAGGCTGTGTCGCCTCTCCACTGTGGAGAGGCGACTTTAGGGAAGATGATTGCAATATTTTGGCTTATCGCCGAACCTTAATTAATAGATACGGGGGTGCGGTAATTACCGCAGTACCGTCGGTAAATGGGAAGACGGTAATCGCGGTAACAAAATGTCGATACCGCCCCAGGCCTAGTCACAGCCAGCTTGTGCTCCTTACCTGGGCCGAAGAGCAGTTTGTCGAAGCAAACTCCATGGACTTGCGGATACTGTTGGTGGAGGGAGAGAGAGAGAAGGAGAAAAAAGAAGAGTTGATCACAAGACTGGGTTAAAGCTACTGTAAATAGACGGGAGTGCTTCTCTAGATCCTGGCCAACTCCGGCCAAAGAAAAACATTCTAACTCAATACAAAGGAGCCCTCGTCTCCAACAGGCCCAGACCATTAAAATCTGATAATTCAATGAAATCCTTAGACCCTATCAGTGCTGGCAACGTTTATTAAGGGTCATCCAGTAATCTCTTTAATGCAAACTCAATTCTCCACGATATTATCTATAAAAAGAGGGTGGTGGGGCGTGGGGGTGGTGGGGAAAAAAACTTTCATTTAAAAGGGGGGGAAAAAGGAAATTTGGAGTCGGAAAACAGGGCGAGCAACACGGATGCCACCAGACAGCTCTTTGGCGTGCGGTCTGAGCAGGATTCAATCAGCTTCATTCACTCATGTCTCGTCTAAACACTCCCAATTAAAAAATATTACGATGCAAGCTCAGGTTCCCAAATGAGCGGCGAGACGGACATGGCAGCGGCCTGGTGCATGCTGTTAAGTCCCTGGCAGCGACGTTGGCTGTGGCTCCCAATTAGCTTATCTGCCAACCTTAACTCGGTTAGGCTCTTTGATTCTAGGTGGGACAAAGATAAGTCACCATCCGACGCGCCGGACAATGGACAAAGGAGGCCACTGTTGGGGTCTTTTTTTCTCAAGTCTAGATCTGAAAATAAATGGAAAAAAAGACAAACTCTGCCAGGTATACCAGCAGCACAGGTATGTGTGTGCAAAAGCAGCACTTTTTAAAAAGTTTAGTGCCAAGTAATCCTATTTTATCAACACGGTCAGCTAAGGATATCCGCAAAATGACAGAACAGCCGTTAACCACTTACACTGTATGATGTTTATCCTCGCTGTCAGAAAGAAACCTCTTATCTCTATCTATTCTAACTTTTTGTGTTATTTGTGTAAATTAAACACCCTAATTCAGTGGTTCCCAAGCTATTTTGCTCATGACCCAAAAAAGAAATCTGATGTTTGACCGCGACGCAAACTATAGTGAAAACAGCAGATCTACAAAGCTCACAACACGGCGCCTCGAGCTTGTAGATCGGCAATTTTCACTACTTCTTCACTATTATATTTCATTTATGGAATTCCTTGGATGTGTTTGTTTCTTTGTTTGAAAATGTGAAGAAAAAAAAAGAAAAGAAAAAATCTTAAAATAATATATTTTTCAAAAAATAAAATTTTATATTTCATTTTTTGAAAGGAAAATAAATGTGTATTTTTACTTTTGTCGCGACCCATAAAAATTGGTCCGTGACCCACACATGGGATCATACAACACTAATAGCCTGCTACAGCATCACACCAAACTATTAAAAGTAGCAGACCCACAAGCTCGAAACGCGCTGTGAAGCGATGCCTTTTGAGCTTGTAGATCTGCTACTTTTGCTACTTTTGAATTTGAATCCTGAAAAGTACTGTTTTGGACATTATGAGGTTTCCACCCGACACAGACCTTATATGACCGGGGGTCCCCCAGGGCCCTGTACCAGGTCAGCTAGCGTTTCCCTCTCTACACCAAATCTCTTCTGTCAAAACAGCTGATCTACAAGCTCCCTCAGCTTGCAGAGCTGCTATTAGCTATTGCTAATGTCTCCCCCCCCCACCCCCACGATAGGTCTATGTGGTTAAAGATGTAAATGTCCGAATCCAGGGGATTCGAACCAGGGTCTCCTGTTCAAATGTTTACCGCTGAGCCAACAGAGCATGCTTGTTTGCTCAAGGGAGATATTGCATTTTGTCAGACAACAGGATGACCAAATACAACCATGTTGTCCATACAGATGCACTCGTATTAACCTGCTTGCTGCCAAGCATTCAAATCTTCAATGTCTTCCATTGCACCTTTTAATGTGAGCGATGTGCACGGGTCATGCATGGATAATGCACAGATGATGCACCACACATGTGCACGCCATTCACAGCTTTCAAACAAAAAATCTGCTTGGAAATCCCTTCAGGCATTCAAAAGATATCGTGTTTTCTTGAAATGTAAACAGAAATGATGGCTGCCATGGGAGCTGCCATGGGCTGTTCTGGGAGTCAAACATGCATTACGCATTACCGGAAGTAGGGAGTAAGGGAGAGCAAAAAGATATTTTCCTAATATATAGATTGTATAAGTTATATTGTATTAACATACTCTACCATACAGATTGTATAAGTTATATTGTATTAACATACTCTACCATACAGATTGTATAAGTTATATTGCGTTAACATACTCTACCATAAAGATTGTATACGTTATATTGTATTAACATACTCTACCATACAGATTGTAGTTATATTGTATTAACATACTCTACCACAGTGGTTCTCAAACTTTTTGGGCTTCAGTACCCCCTTTTCCTGATAGCTGAATCCAAGTACCCTCGTCAACAACATTTTGACTAGAAAATACTGACGTCAAAAGTCCAGTTTTTATGTCAATATTTTGAAAATAAAAGTAAGTAGCCTGTTTTCTATTCAGTAACAGTAAAATGTGTAAACTTAATTTGGTTTAAAGCTATACAGAGCAGCACGTTCACATACATTAGTCAATGTTTTATCATTAAACATAACAGTAAAACAAATGTTTCCATTTTACATGTTCTTTCAAGTCCCCCCTGTAGTACCTCTGCGTACCCCTGGGGGTACACCCCCATTTGAGAAACCAGTGGCGTCAGTTCAGAAAAAGCTAAGGTATGGCAACATGACTGGTGTCTTGCACGCGCGCGAACCAGTCATGTTGCCATACCTTAGCAACAGGCATGATATATTTATTTTAAGAAGAAGCACGTATAATATACAATTATATATACCTAAGTATAAAGTGACCATTTTGTAAAATTTTGCATTTGTAGTTATTTTACTGTAATTTAACAACATAATAACCAGCACAGATAGACAAAGAGACATTCATGGATTCATATTCAGAACTAACTTTTATCTTCCCCCCTGGACCCAGGGTATGGCAGCTGCATACCCCTGCCATACCCATGCCCCTGTGAGAAACACTGCTCTACCATAAAGATCGGTCAAAGAAACCTTCTACTCGCACACAAAAAGTGACATATAGTGTTAGGAACCTTCATTTAAAAAAGTTACTGCCAACTAATCTAATCTAGTCAACATGATCAGTCAATTTGCATGTCTGCAAGATGCCGCAACAGCTGTTAATGCAAAAAAACACTCAATCACATCAGTTCAGATAAGGCAGATACTACAGTACGCCGTGAATAATTTCAACTTACATTTTAGGAGAGGAGCATCTGGTTCTGTACTTGTGCCCATAACAATGTTTTGACTCGATATCTCTATCCTCCAAACAGCTTGATCTAATTTCAACGGGAGGGGAAGGACCCGCGTGGAATGCAATGGCCTTTTTTATCCAATAAACACCTCCCTCTCATTAACTCATTTAGGCCTAGACATATTTTATACTTTAGCTATTGAAAAATAGCAGATCTACACGCTCACAGCGCGGCACCGAGTGCCGCGCTGCGAGCTTGTAGATCTGCTATTTTTTTTTTTTTTTTCTTTCTTTTTTTTTTAAAGCAAACATTTGTAACTCAAATATTTGCTTCTGGGGGGTCCCTGGAACAACATATTTTGAGATGGGGGTCGGTGGCCAAATACATGTAATATTGGGGGTCCTTGATATGAAAAAGACTGATTTAGAAGACATTTTATAGAATCGGGTCAAAGAATTCAAAGACTTGCACGATTTGTTCACGATTAAAAAAAAATAGCAGATCTACAAGCTCACAGCGCGGCACCGAGTGCCGCACTGTGAGCTTGTAGATCTGCTATTTTTTATGGTTAAAGCATAAAATAATGGTTAAAATCTAAAGTGACACAGATTCGCGTTCCCGGACTAAGTAGATTAAGCGGAGTGCCGTGGCTCCACCAATGAGGCGCAGCCTCCGAGTTGCTCCCTATCTGAAGACTAAATGGAAAGGTTATGATGTTCTCGAGGGCCGGCTTGGCCCGGGGAGCATGAATGGCATTAGTGGCCCGATCCGTAAAAGAGCACTGCAGAGCCCGGTCCGGTGCCAAGTTTTCACTTTAACCTCTCAGGACCACATGGACCCGGAGTCACAGTCTGGCTCCTGCAAGGCTAAATAAAAGGACGAGTTGCCAGGTCTGCTTATTACAAGCGACTTTAACTCATCGGTTGTAAAGTTGTATACAGCCGAGGAAACCGAAGATTTTTTTATGTCTTTCACTGCTGGCTGCCGCTAATCCAGTTCCCGTCGTGCGCGATCGGACACTGCTATGCATCGTGTGTTAGCGTATTCCATCAGCTTCTCAAATCCGTTGAAATTTTGAAAATGTATCAATCCGTTCTCCATCTGTAAGCCGTGGTGTTTACACAGAAAGCTAACGGGCCGGAATAGAGGACGGACCATCCGCTACCGGTCTGCGGCCTCAATGTTAATCGGTCCGCTCCATAATGTGTTCGTGTAGAAACCGATCCCGGAGCATTAGTTCCGGCCTATTTTAGTTCGGCTTCGATAAAAACATTTTTTTTAATTAAAGCTTATTAAATCTTCGGGTTCTCGGGCATGGCGGAGAAGCCCTACAAAGAGGTATTTATTTTTTGGGCAGCAGTTGTGTTAAAGGATGACGTCACCGACATCCTCACTAATGTTCATGATAAAATAGCAAAAAAAAAAATCGACTCGGACCGTGTCTCATAGGACGGCTGTGGGCAGTTCAGAAACCCTAAAATGTATTTGCTTATTTGGTCTTGCTTCAGTTTTTTTTTTTGCTTTTTATGCCTTTTTTGACCAAGGGAGGTCCAGTAGACTGACAGGAAATGGGGAGAGAGATGGGGAGTGACATGCAGTAAACGTCGTCCGGATCGGGAATCAAACCGGCGACGCCGCGGCAACCATGCCTATGTGGCGGTGCCTTTGTGGTATACGCCTTGACCAGTAGGCCACCGGACGCCCCCTGGTCTTGCTTCAGTTTAATCACTTTAACCGTATATAGGCCTACCTGCAAATGTATTGTAAATACATGTGTAAAGGAGGTGATTCGAACCTCCCCACCTGGCCTCGAACGCGGGTCTCCCGCGTGAAAGTCCAATATCTTAACCATTACTCCAAAGGGATATCCCTATGGAACGAGGGCAGATACTAGACTTTTGAGGCTTCAGGCTGGGGCTGCGACTCTCTCCGCCACACACGTACTTGAAAATTGTGCTGAGTGTTTAGTTTGT
>NC_137826.1:48022464-48032464 GCF_963921795.1 Nannobrachium achirus | reverse complement strand
GTATAGCATATGTTTGGATAAAGGCACTGCATTTACAAACACAGGTGACATCATATTGTTGCTTGAGGTAATAAGAGATAGACTACAACTGATAATTAGGATAATTGCATTCATTGTTATTTTCTTTTTTATAATCTTCCTCAAGTCGAATTTCTAGCTATAGTGTGAAGAAAATACAAACATTTCACTATTCTAATGAGCAAACAGTGTTTGAGGTGACTTCAATGGGATTGTAAACCAGTCCGCAGCAGTGATCCTTACATTTTAACATACGGTTAGGGTTTAGTACGTTCTTAGCAACTGTGAGTTTAGTACAACTCCCAGTTGCACTTAGAACTGCAGACTCACTCCATAGCTTCCGCCGTGGTCTGAAGACTCACCTCTTCAGACTCCACTTTAGCCCAAAGCACTTACCGTAGTGCTTGCCTACCCTCAATGACCATACATGTAATTTGGCTTTTTTTATATGTTTTGTTTTTATAAAGTTTTTCACTGAATATGTGCTTGGTCTAACTATGTTTTTCTTAGACTACTATTTCTATGCATTTGATGTATTGATGTTGATGTATTGATTTATTGCCTTTCTTATTGTAAATCTCTCTGGATTAAGAGCATCTGCTAAATGCCTTAATTGTGGGCTCGCCTGAAAGGCGAGACCAGTATGTTATCTTCATTATTTATAGAGTTCCGTCGTGTGAGTTCCGTCACGTGAGTTCCGTCACGTGAGTTCCGTCACGTGAGTTCCGTCGCAGACAGTACAAAGGCAGGGCTCTTAGCCAATGAGGTGTGGAAAATCTGGGAGTGGTGTTAGCTGGAGTATTGGTTGAGCTTCACATGACAGTTAGCACGCCGCAGAATATAGTACGAGCGAGGCCACACTGTTTCGTAGGAACAGTATCTCTAGTTGTAAATTGTTCTTGTAGGAATAAAAGAGACCACCTCAAAGAAGAGGAGTGGTGACTCACTTATGCCGTGTTACCCACTGGTGACGCTCAACCATTAAAATTCATTTTTATTCAATCTTTTATGGAATTATGAAAATGTAACATTTCCCTCTCCTCCCGGTCACTCCTAAACGTGAAACTAACGAGGCCCCCGGTTTGATAGAACATAATAGAAATTTGTTTTCCATGATTACATTATCATCGTAATAAAAAAGCTCTATATAAATATGTTCTAGCCTTGGGGAAACAAGATAACATTGGTTGTGGTGATATTCATTTGTTATTTAGATTTTCTCCAAGTGGGTCATCAACACGTCCCGTTTAATCTTCCTATGGTGTATCAAAGATATCAACACGTCCTGTAGTCCATGGGCCATACGAGATGTCGGTATCCGAAAGGTGGCAAAGCTTACCATGCATTTTTGAAAAGCTCTATATCTGTAGATTATATGTTGGTATGATAACCCTTTCTGAGACACAGCTAAATTGGTGTTATCAGCCGCTAGAGTTGGTGTCTCATTAACTTTACTATACAGGAGGAAAAAAAGCAAAAAATTAATCTGCTTCAAGTAGCATATGAGGGGTCAAACTAGGTTTTTTTTTCATGATTCTGAATCCATTACAAGCATCTGTTTTGCACGAAAAACATTCCTTGGGCTAAAAACCATTTTAGCCCAAGGAATGTTTTTTTTTGTGCAAAACAAATGCTTGCAATGGATTCAGAATCACACAAAAAACTAGTTTGACCCCTCATATATGCTACTTAAAGCAGATTATTATTATTATTTTTTTTTTTACCGTAGTAAAGTTAATGAGACACCAACTCTAGCGGCTGATAACACCAATTTAGCTGTGTCTCAGAAAAGGTTATCAAACCAAAATATAATCTACAGATATAGAGCTTTTCAAAAATGCATAGTAACCTTTGCCACCTTTTATATATATAAAATGTAATTCTTCAACTCTTAGTGCTCTTCAGGGTGGGGGGTACCCAGTTAAAATGTGATTATTTTGGGGGTCGCGGCCTGAAAAGTGCGTGCGTGCACACGTGCACTGTCTGTGTACTAGGGACAATGGAGGGGAAAACGCTCAGACGTTTCCCTTAAGGTCGAGTTTTAATTTGAAAACTTAAAAATAAATAAATAAAATGTCCAGAACCACCAACAATAATAATGCTGAAGATTACATTAACTCCATACGGCAGGTTATTGCATTCATAAGCTGTGTCTTTACCAATATTCTCCACAAGGAAATGCACTTTGTGCACATGTATGCTTCTGACAATACCAAGTACAATATGCTGTTACAAGTATAGGCTACTGTATCTATTGTTTTATTGTTTATATTTATTAGATCTGGTCTCGGCAGGAATAATATTATGTCCAATGTGTTCAGAATAATATTACAGATGAGATGAAGAGACGTACAGTGTGTTCAGAACATATAAACATTGATATGAGTTTAAACATGTCAGTTTAATATGCTGTGAATGTGTGATGGAACACTGCAATCCTTGCTGTCTTTAGTTGAGTATTTCCAGTTTACTTTTACTTCTACTCCACTACATCTCTGTGGTGATTATTGTACTTTTTACTCCACTACAATTATTGGAAAGCTTTAGTTACTAGTTACTTTCCAGATTTTGATTATTATTAGGCCTACTAAACAGACATTAACCACTTCCATTTAGGCCAAATGAAAATAGCAGATCTACAAGCTCACAATGCAAGGCGTTGTGAGCATGTAGATCAGCTATTTTCACAATAGAACCGTGTTATACTAAATGTAATGCCTCAACTCTTAGTGCTCGTCAGGGTGGGGGGGTCCCCAGTTAAAATATGATTATTTTGGGGGTCGCGACCTGACAAGGATGAGAACCACTGCTCTAAACCAAACTTAAGGTCCATTTTGTTCTATTTTGGAAATGTAATCTAAATATAATGTAATATAATGTAAAGCCCTGTTTAGTAGAGGGGGAAACATGCTGTACTGAGGCACTCACCTGATTGGCTCGCTCCAACTCTGACATCACCGTCTCAATGTCTTCAGGTCTGGAGGAGACGAGAGAGAGAGAGAGAGAGAGAGAGAGAGAGAGAGAGAGAGAGAGGGGGGGAAGAGAGAGTGTGATTAGTTTTAATGAGCAGAAGGATAATACAATCTTTATACAATCAATAAACTAAACACATGCACGAACACATGCATAATCAATAAGCAACCTGTGTGTGTGTGTGTGTGTGTGTGTGTGTGTGTGTGTGTGTGTGTGTGTGTGTGTGTGTGTGTGTGTGTGCGTGCGTGCGTGCGTGCGTGCGTGCGTGCGTGCGTGAGGGTACATAAACACACATATATGGCTCTAATACACAGCTGAAGCACATATCTCACACATCTCCCTCAAGCAGCTCAAGGTGTGCCGTATGACTAACTAATGTTCTGACGATCCATAAAATACTACACAATAAGATGGATGTGTTTACATTACAACCTTTCTGACTTTAACCATGTTTGGCAATGTACTGTACTGTTGCTAGGCATCATGGAAAACTCCTATCCCCATATATCTCCATATTTCAAGATATTCTCTCTGAATTAATGTCCTACTTCATCATACATTGTCAGACAAAAGCAATAACTGCCAATCTACAACAGGTTTGATCTTTGCTGTATTTGAAAAGAAGAAAAAAGAAAACTGCAAGTGAAAGGTCACGGACGGACAGACAATCGGTAAATTAATAGTTAGATAATATAATGTGTGCTGTACGTTGCACAGCGTAATGACATAACACTTTTGTTAACAACAGATGCATGTTTGGCACATCTACACATATACCATATCTGGGCATAAAAGAGTGCCAGCCAGACAGACAGACAGACGGATACAACGGGTATTGCACAACTGGACATGGCGACTATTCTGGTCTGGGTCCTCCAATATTACTTCTGAGACTCCTACATTCAATCCCTCATCGCACAGGGCTAGTGTTTTATGATTACTGGAATCAGTGTAAAATGCATTCAATAATATAGCAGTGTGTGTTTGTGTTTTTGAGAGGCCAGTTGATGAATATACGTAGGCATGCAATCACATTACATGCAGTTTAGTCAAAGCCAATTGATCCGAATGAAACAGGTGTCGAAACCACTACGAGTAAATAATATGACCAAAATAAATCTGTGTACGCGTGTACGTCCATGTACATCTCTCTGTGTGTGTGTGTGTGTGTGTGTGTGTGTGTGTGTGTGTGTGTGTGTGTGTGTGTGTGTGTGTGTGTGTGTGTGTGTGTGTGTGTGTGTGTGTGTGTGTGTGTGTGTGTGTGTGTGTCTCAGATCCAGTAGCTGTGTGTCTCAGTGTGTCTTTGAAGGCCTGCTAAGCCCCATGCTGAGCCATGCCATAGTGTTAGCATGCTACATTTAATTACACTTCATTTAGCTTAATGCTGCTAATGATGATAATTGGGCCTCATGCAGATGCAGCATATCTGCAGCCAGCGGGGGATTAACTATGCATTGTAGTGAAGGGCCCGACGTGGCTCTCCCTCAGAGGGTGGCACTGTACACATTCATGGTAATAAAATCATTAAGGACATAATATGGCCGCTTTCAGGCAGACACCCCTTATCTCCATAATTTAACTTTTTGTAGTAAATGTGCGCCCTTCTTGAGGAAAACGCACGCACGCACGCACGCACGCACGCACGCACGCACGCACGCACGCACGCACGCACGCATGCACGCACGCACGGCGCCACACGCACGCACGCACACACACATATGGTACATCCTCTTGTGTTTGCCAGGTCAAGATTTGAAATATGTTTCAACATTTAACGGTCCATTTAGCACATTGATTACTATGCTTTACATTACTGCCCACCACTGTCCAAGGCATACCAGAGTTTATTTCCACAGAAGCCATTTAACTCCATCTGTAACCATGTGTGGTTATTTCAATAAAAAACTGTTGGAAAATGGAAATAAGGCATTTCATTTCTTTATTCTATGTGTATGGTGCAATGTGCATGCATGGATATGCTATTCATTATCTTGCTTATGCAGGCAGTGGACCTAAAGCAGAAAAACATTAAAAACAATATAGGCTATGGTGATGCATGTCATTATGTGTTAAAGTGCATGAAAAATGTGATAAAGCTGCACACACACACACACACACACACACACACACACACACACACACACACACACACACACACACACACACACACACACACACACACACACACACACACACACACACACACTGCATGCACATAATGCACTGACTGGTGCATCAGTGAACACGCACGCACGCACACACGCACGCACGCACGCACGCACGCACACACACACACACCATCTCTCTCTCTCTCTAACACATATGGTACATCCTCTTATGTTTGCCAGGTCAAGATTTGAAATATGTTTCAACATTTAACGGTCCATTTAGCACTTTGATTACTATGCTTTACATTAATGCCCACCACTATCCAAGGCATACCAGAGCTTTTATTTATTTGTATTTCCACGGAAGCCATTTAATTCCAGTCATTCCAGCATGGTATTTCCACGGAAGCCATTTAATTCCAGTCATTCCAGCATGGTATGAAAATGAACTTACTGTATGTCAAAGTTGTGTTACTGTGGTGTTTTAATGCATTTTGATAAAACCAATTTCTAGATGGTGAAAAGATTAACGCGTGAAATTCCACTGAAACTCTGTGAGGCTTAGCTAAAATCGACTCAGAGATTCTGATCATTTAAAATGGCCTATGTTTATGTGATATGGTTTAACAGCAGACATACAAGCTCACGTCGCGTCGCAGATGCAACCCGTTGTGACACTCACACTCGGCTGCGGCGCCGGAAGCTCGGTACAACGTCTGCGCAATGCACTATGGGGCGTTGGAAAGCCGTGGATATATATTATATATATATTTTAACACCAAGTGCAGAATGCACATTTAAATCCTCAGTGTCTGTCAATGTACCCATTTGTAACCCTGAGAGTGTGCAAATGGAACCAAATGGACCATTATTCTACAGTGTAAGCTTCAGTGTGTGGATTACAGTAAGGCTACTAACACCTTGGAATGTGTGTGTGTGTGTGTGTGTGTGTGTGTGTGTGTGTGTGTGTGTGTGTGTGTGTGTGTGTGTGTGTGTGTGTGTGTGTGTGTGTGTGTGTGTGTGTGTGTGTGTGTGTGTGTGTGTGTTTGTGTGTGTGTGTGTGTGTGCGTGAGAGAGAGGGTATATTGACACCATTCAAACAGGAGGGAAGTAGCCTCTTGAGTGTATGTTTGCTGTGTGCCTTAAGGCAGTCCCAGGAGAAAACAACACGTTCCTTAAGCAGTTAAGTAGGAAGTCTTTCACATGCAAACCTCCGGGCATAAACACACGCACGCATGCACACACACACACACGCACGCACACGTGTCACAGCGAAACACGTTGTGAGCTTGTAGAAGATCTTCTATTTTGAGGGGGTTGCGAACTGCGAAGGCAAAACTAAGTATATTTAGGCCTAAAACGTATAGTAACATATTTACAACCATACAAAATGACTACTCTACTATATTTAGTATAGTAATTTACGCACACACACACACACACACACACACACACACACACACACACACACACACGCACACGCACACGCACACGCACACGCACACGCACACGCACAGATAGAGAGAGAGAGAGAGAGAGAGAGAGAGAGAGAGAGAGAGAGAGAGAGAGAGAGAGAAAGAGCCCTCCCCCCTCCACCGACAAGCACTTGGAATTGTAGAGATTGGGTCATTACATTGTTTGGTTCCACAGATACATATTGTGAAACTAGCCTATGCTCACAATTGTTGCCTCTAATAATTGACACTTTGGTCAGTAATGGTCTTATTCTTTCCATTTTTAGAGGTATTAAAAATGTCATGAAATTGTCACTTTAGAAATGGGCAGAGATGCCCTGTTTACTGCTGAGTGAAGCTAATTATCTGGGGACCCACCAACATCATTTTGGGACCCCCGACCCCCAGTTTGAGAGAACTACATGTTACTGGTGTTCAAACAATGGACCATCTGTCAACACACCCTGAAATACACACAGGAAGCACACACTGTCAACAGGAAGTACTCAGTACAAGTAGCAATACCACAATATAAAGAATACCCTTTTACTATTAAAAGGCCTGAATTCAAAAATATATACAATGAGAATAAAAGTATTGGCATCGAAATGATACTTGCATTGACGTAAGAAATATATTTTAACCACTTAAGCCCCATATGGGAAGCCGGCTTCCCATAACCAGTCACACAACTGTTTTTGTTCTGTTATTGGTCAATAAATCAATAGAGACAAAATCAAATTACAATTTCAATGTTGAATCTGATACAGGGGCCCTACAGCACATATAATCAGCTGCCACTGTATTTTTCATCCATGCATTACTCATATTACATTATTACCAGTAAGACTCCCTAATCGGGAGATAAGCGACCGTTGGTCGCTTATCTCCACAAATATCACAACCTCCACCTCTCACGTCATACGGGCAGCCATAGTTACACCTGGAATGTTGAATCTCCATATATGGAGATAACCTACGCATCACACAAAGTCTGACCTCACCAGCCCATACTTGGGCATGGACGACTTATATCTCCATATACGGAGATGGCCATATATGGAGATACGATGACATCACAGAGTCCACAGCTGATGATGTGGCGTGATGTCATACAATTCACAAACAAGCCCTATATAAAGGGGCAATTCTCACCAGGGAAGAGAGCATTGCCTGGAATGTTGAATCTCCATATATGGAGATAACCTACGCATCACACAAAGTCTGACCTCACCAGCCCATACTTGGGCATGGACGACTTATATCTCCATATACGGAGATGGCCATATATGGAGATAAGATGACATCACAGAGTCCACAGCTGATGATGTGGCGCTAACGTACACTAACAGAACAGCAACAACAGACTGTTGCCACAGCAACGTGCACAAAGGTTTGTGTACACATGTGGTGTGATGTCATACTGATGCGGAGATATGAGCAGGGCAAAGGTGTGACGTGTGACGTGTGACCGACCGACCGACGGACGGCCGGTGGAGGTTTTGATACTAAACTGCGACCTACGGTCGCAATTACACATTATTTGTACTCGTTTTTATCATTTTTCACCCTATACTTTTACATTACTAATATTACAGCACTACTCTCACTAAAACATCTGTAGAGTTTACATAGTTTGAAATATATTCATAAGATTTTGCCTATCAATTGATGACAACTTGATGGACAATTTCTCTATTCACTATATATGTCTCCAATGAGGTCTTGAGTCTTTTTCACTATTCAGAATACAAATTTTCGGCGGAGGTCTTTTTCAATCCTCTTCTCCCTAGTAAGTGAATTTTCAGGGGTTAGCTTACATTTGGTGGGTCAAGAGTAGCCACAATCATTGTAGTTTTGTGTCCACAACTGTTCCAATTTGGGCATGGATTTTAGGCAGAATTTTCCCCTGGACCCCCCTGGAGTTCAACTGGTTAAAACATCTAAATATTTCGAAAATAGATGAGCTAAAAGCTCACAACGCGTCACAATTTAGTACAAAATAGGGCTCATGAGGTCAATGTATGTTTGGTAATAATAAGCTAAATCTGAACCTGTCAAATAATTGTACAGGAATTAAAAAGCACAACATTTGCCTCTGAGGTGTAGTGGAGTAGAAGTAACAGGTAAACAAGTAAGAACATTGTACAGCGTTTGAGTAAATGTACTTAGTTGCCTCCCATCATTGGAAGCAGATTTGCATAGCAATTTACTCATAGCATCCATTTAACTGGGAGCTTACAAATGAAACCAGATTTCTATTCTGTGTGCACACACACTCATCTCTATAGTTGTGTGTCACGTTTCCTTTGGCTTCAACATGACCTCCTCTAACATGACGTAACGTTTCACACACACATTCTCTCTCTCTCTCTCTCTCTCTCTCTCTCTCTCTGCAGTGTAGACAGCGGTTGCCTTTCTAGTTCTGTTTTTACTCTGTTTTTTTGTTTTTTTGTCCCTCGCTGGCTTCCTTCATCCCACTCTGCTCTGTGTTGGATTTACTTAACCTTTCTGTGACTGCAGAGACGGCAAACTGGCCCCCAGGGCTTCACTGTGTGTGTGTGTGTGTGTGTGTGTGTGTGTGTGTGTGTGTGTGTGTGTGTGTGTGTGTGTGTGTGTGTGTGTGTGTGTGTGTGTGCGTGTGTGTGTGTGTGTGTGTGCGTGTGTGTGTGCATTCCTCACACAGTGGTGAGCATGGCAGTCTGCGTCAGAGCGCTGCTCTCTGCTTTTATTACTGTCGGCGCGCACACGCGCGGGTGCGCGCGCACGCTGTGTAGCGAAGAGTGCACGCCTCACACACACACCACAGACACACACACACACACACACTGTCGGCATGTAACAGAGAGCACACACTCACACACACAGCAATGCCTCTTTATTATATGGATGCACTGTTATTGAAATGTTGGCCCGTATCCTAACATAATCACAGATTGAATGCATGGACATGCTGGGCCCCTGATTCAGCCCGGGGAAAAGAGTTGTAGAGGCCCTCATTGCGCACTATAGGGAGAGATCTCTCTCTATAGCGCTGCTGCTACTCAAAGATTTGCCATTTCAGATCATGACAAGTGACCAGTGGGCCAATTACATAAGTTATATTTCGTCATTGTCGGGTGGAAACCATTTTAAAAATGATTTAAACTAGTGAAAACAGCCGATCTACAAGCACACAACGCCTCGCACCGCGAGGCGTTGTGTGCTTGTAGATCTGCTGTTTTCACTACTTTTGTGCGACAGCCTTGTATGATGAAGAAGGGCTTTGCTTTGCGAAAAAATGTACAAATTTGAAACTTGGAGATATGAGGTTTCAGCCCGACAGTGACGATTTACTTTGTTGCCCGCCCAGCCCCCAAAATGGAACGAAGGCTGACATTTTATTTTTATTTTTCTCCTAATGCCCGGCCTAGACCAGCCGGAAATGAAGCGGCCGTTCGGGAGTTG
>NC_137826.1:47959964-48017464 GCF_963921795.1 Nannobrachium achirus | reverse complement strand
ACAATGGGGAATACAGAGATGTGCAAACAGAGACTCATTGCATGAGCAAAAACCTTCCAAAACACAGTGCATTTGCTGTTAGGAGCAATTTTGTATACATATATAAGCAGGGATCACTTGGTATAAATTGGTTGGTACAATTGGACGATAGTGAGGCTCAGTGAATGATCAGCTACTGTAGCAGTGAGGCTGGCATGATGTTTGTGAATGATCAGCTAGTTGTGAGGCTTAGTGAATGATCAGCTAGTTGTGAGGCTGTAGTGAACGATCAGCTAGTTGTGAGGCTGTAGTGAACGATCAGCTAGTTGTGAGGCTGTAGCGAATGATCAGCTAGTTGTGAGCAAGGGTGTTGTTGGCTGGATTATTCATGAAGCTTTCCCGGAAGAGAAAGATCCCATGATTGGCCGCTAGTTGCGCTGTTTTCCCCACGCGAGGTACCAAAACGATTTTTTTCTCCCCTGGACTCCATTCATTTTCCCCTTTGATTTTCTAAACTTAATAAACATCGTCATAAATACTTTATGGTTCCTGTCGCTAGTGAAAAACTGCCTTTCAATTACCATGATATGCGTTTTGTGCAAATATGGTCCCAAATTGACTGTGTTCTTCTTCGTGTGCTTTATTTCGGCAGTTGCACGTGACCGTTGGCAGCCAATAGCATTCCTTATGATTCCTGGGTTACCATTCAAACAATGATGGTGACACCCATACAAGCATAGAAACCAATGGCTTCGCACCGTCCATATATATATTTCTTTTACAGTCTATGGTTGTGAAGCTAACAGCAGGCTGGGCTGATGCTTCTCTTCCTCTCCAGTCAGGAGACAGTGACTGTACATGAGCAGCAGCACGCAGCAGAGCCCTGCACTTTATGCAAGGTGACAGCGAGCTGTCAGCACGCATCACGCTGCCTGCAAGCACTAGCAACAACCTGATATAACATCCATGGATCACACACACGCACGCGTGCACGCACACGCACATGCGCGCGCGCGCGCACACACACACACACACACACACACACACACACACACACACACACACACACACACACACACACACACACACACACACACACACACACACACACACACACACACACACACACACACACACACACGCGCGCGCGCGCGCGCGCACACACACACACACACACACACACACACACACACACACACACACACACACACTGCAAGGCCAGCACGAGAGAGAGAGAGAGAGAGAGAGAGAGAGAGAGAGTGAGAGTGAGAGTGTATGTGTGCGTGTGCGTGTGTGCGTGCGTGCGTGCGTGCGTGCGTGCGTGCGTGCGTGCGTGCGTGCGTGCGTGCGTGTGTGCGTGCGACAGAGAGACAGAAAGCGACAGGGAGCTGACAACTCCACTTGCCATGGAGGAGTGCAGAACAGAACATAACAGAAGAGAACACAGTGCCATGCTGCCGCTAGAACAGAGTAGCATGAAGCTAGCTGACACTACACACATGTACTGTACTTTACTGTAGGTCTATATGCTGATGATTAGCTGTTCAATCCCACTATAGCTGATCCACTTGTTCCTTCCACAGGCATATCAGGGGCTCACATGTGCCACTCTATTTGCTATGGCTCACAGCATGGCACTAAGAACACCTTCGTCTCTTGCAATTTGTCTATCCCCGGTTCGCTGGTTTTAACATCGAACAGTATTTTTCTCCCCAATTTAGGTGTTACAGTATTTTCGAGTGCTGTCAGTGTCACCACCAGGGGCGTCACACCAAATTCTGGGCCCTGGGTACAAGGATTCACTGCGGGCCCCCCATGAATGTTAACTATTGAAAAATAGCAGATATACAAGCTCACAGCGCGGCACCGAGTGCCGCGCTGTGAGCTTGTATATCTGCTATTTTTGAAAAATCGTGAAAATGTGTGCAAGAAACCTATGTCAAGGACCCCCAAGATGATATGTATTTGGCCACGGACCCCGATCTCAAAATATTTAGTTCCAGGGACCCCCAGAAGCAAAGTTTTTGTTAGAAATGTTCGCTTAAATAATACATATATTCAATGATTTTCACACATTTTCACAACTTTTCAAAAATAGCAGATCTACAGCAGAAGCTTGCAGTGCGGCACCATAGATAAAGTTATTAGGGCCCCTCCACCTTGGGCCCTAGTAACTCAGTCCCACTTTCCTACCCCTTGTGACGTCCCTGGTCGCCACTGCTGTTGTATCCTACCTAGCTAGATTGATATTCCTATGCATTTCTTATATTATTGTTAATGTACTGACTATCTTGCTTATTATAGTGATGTGTATTACCTGCTTATTGTAAGTCTCTTTGGATTCAAAGTGTCTGCTAAATGCCTAAACTGTAAACTGTAAACTGTTCCGACCTATAGCATGGAATTCGTCATTTTAGGGGCAAGGCCACTTGGCCTTTGTTGTTGTCCATTTTTTGAGGGCACAAAGGCCAAATGCCAGGGCAGGAAGGCAATCAAATAAAACAAGATTTTAGCCCGTATAAATAATTAATTGAATGCAAGGGTTAAGGATGATTCAAATTTGAATATGTATAACTATGAATCTGATCCATGCTCAGCCCTGCACCAATCAAAGTCACCGGAGTGGTTTAAAGATGGGGACTCTGGGGAGTTAAGAATTCTGAATCTCAACAAAAGACACTGGTGTCTGCATGACAAGAAAGAGACACTGGTGTCTACATATTGACAAGAAAGAGACAGACCAGTCAGCTGGTGCATAAAGGTCATGCCATTGGTTTGAGGGGCACAAGGCCAAACTGAGGGGCAACGGCGGCCATGGCCTCCCTGAAATTCCTGCCTGCTACCGACTCATCTGCTAGTGAGGAGCCCCCACTGGAAGGACGTAGAGCAGGGATTCCAAAACTTTTTTGCCTCAGGGCACGCCATAAATATTTTTTTTAATCCGAGGCACCCCTACATTATAATTGTCACTCCCAGCACCATATCGTCGTTGTCGGGTGGAAAATTTTTATGTCCAAAACCGTTCGTTTTGTATTTATCATCTATAAAATGTGCTAAACAAGTGAAAACAGAAGATCTACAAGCACACAACGCCTCGCATCGCGAGGCGTTGTGTGCTTGTAGATCGGCTGTTTTCACTAGTTTTGTGCGAAAGTCTTGTATGATGAAGCAGGGCTTTGCTTTACCAAAAGACATACAAACTTGAAACTTGGAGATACGAGGTTTCTGCCCGACAGTGACGATATTTTAGTAATTATGTTGCAAGGAACACGTTGAGATAATAGCCATTTTGGTTAGAAATGACTGAAAATAACTTTGTACTTCCAAGTTTAAAATGATACTAAATATTTCCTCAAGTGTCCAAATTCCAAATATTATCAAATGATCTCGCGGCACCCCTGGACTGCCGTCGCGGCACCCCGGGGTGCCCCGTCACCCACTTTGAAAACCCCTGACGTAGAGAGCCTTTGTCCTACTCCTCCCGTCCAACACTCCCTGCTGACAGGTGCCTGGCACCAGGTATTTTCAGATAGGGCTACCCGGACTAACACACATTAATATGGGGGTCCTTGACATGAAAATGTGTGAGAACCACTGGTTCAAACAATAATTCAATTACATTTTTGACTCATTGGACAACATACGTACACATACTCTATGGTGCTGAAGGTTTGATACTAGCGGGCACTGACAACAACAGGACAGCCACACTGTCTTTTGGCATGAAAACCCCAGCAGTATCCTGACATGATGCAGGCAGGCAATTCATACTTCAGAAACAACATCCACGGTACGTAACCCAGATTTAGATATGGAAGTCACAGCAGTGTCCTGTTAGGGCTCCATCCATCAGGTAGTGTGCTGTTTGGCATTATTGGTACACACTGTACTGTCATACTGTCAACATATCTATATATATACGATACATACAATGGAACAGGGTGGACCGTTACATTTTGTCACAGGTTCCCAAACTTTTCAGCTCAAGCCCCAAAAGCCACCACAAACCCTATATAATCCATTTTATCCACAGGAGGAAAACAAAGCAAAAAGAATTGTGAAAATAAATCACAATGCCTCGCATTGCGTAGCAATTTGAGCATGCAGATCAGCTATTTGCAAAATTGCTGCCTCTTTCTAAAGTAATATTTGACAATTCTTGAAGTATATACAGTAGGGGTGTAACAATAGTAACTGCATCGAAATATCATTTTTTAATAAAAAAAAAATCGAAGTATATCGAAATGAAAACAGATAAAATTGAATCGTATTGTTTGATTTACGAATCGAATCGAATCGGCAGTCAAATAATCGATTGTATCGTTACTACCTACTGTACTTGTGCATTGTATTTTGCATTTTTAAGGAAAAAAAATTATACATAGCTAGAACTTGTCCACTGAGTGTTGAGTGAGTTTTGCACATTAACCAAATCATCTGATAATATGCAAATCATCCGGGGACCCCCACCAGATAACTTGGGGACCTCCACTAACCACTGATACAGTACATACCTATCTGTAGGGCCTGGGTGTTGGCGTCTGCCTCCAATGGGTTGGACAAGGACGAGTCCTGTTTCTCGCTGGGTTCACTGTCAAAGCAGACACAACAGAGGTGTTGTTAGTGTTGGATGAAAGCCATACTCAATTCACTTTAATGCCTTAAAGAGGTGGTGCCATAGTTTTGTACTTTTTCTGTTTTTCATGTGTCTAGGAGGTTGAAAGTACATCATTGGGCCCCCTGGTGTGGTTTTTATGAGCAAATATGTATTCTCTTGGTATTTTTTTTTCTCTCTTGGAGGCCGCCACCTTGTGGTCAAAAGTGTCAGTTAAAAAACACACATACTTAGTGGTAAATAAATGGTAAATGGTGCATTTATATAGCGCTTTTATCCAAAGCGCTTTACAATGTGCATTACATTCACCCATTCACACACACAGTATCAACTCCTCCCCTAATTACCATTCACCCAACACTGTGGGGTGTGGCTAACTTCAGCTGGGTTACCACCCACCATGACATCCATGCATACTTAATGAACTGGGGGTGTGGCCACATAAAAACCCAATTTTAACTCTTTCTGTATACTTTTTTGGAAAAAATCTTCCTCCTAGTATAATCACCAGTAAGACTCCCTAATCGGGACATAAGCGACCGTAGGTGGCTTATCTCCACAAATAGGGCAAAAATGTGTTTTTCCAAAATCTTCCTGATCCATGTTGATGACATGAGTGTAGACATGCTGTGTAGTGATATTCGTGATTTTAGGGCAAAAACTGTAGGAGCAGTGTCCAAAAATGTGTTTTAAAAATCGGCCTGAAGGTGGCGCTAGAATAGGGCCATGTGAGAAATGAGGGGTGGGGTCTCCGCGTTGCCTTTGCGGACGAATAGGTACCGGCCCCGGCTCTCCCGGACGCTCCTAGCCCGAGTTGCGGCATTTTATGTGCGCTGCAGTGGCAGGGGGTCCTCCACTGGGGGCGCCACCGCTTTTGCATCCGTTCTGGAGCACCAGGAGTCGGTGGTCCCCGGGAATTCCCCGTGAGCAGCCCCGTTGGGGTGGTCATTTGGTCATTTTTGCACATTTGGTCATTTTTTACATCTGGGGGTCCCCCAGGCCTGGGGCTCCAAAATCTGGCATGGATCGGGTCAACGGGTGCGGAGATATAAGCAGGGAAAAAGTGTGACGTGTGAGCACATTTGGTCATTTTTTACATCTGGGGGTCCCCCAGGGACCTGGGGGTCCCTGGGGCTCCGGGGGTCCTTGGAGGTTGTAGTTTGGCAGTCAAGGAGTGTGTGTGTGCAAAATTTGGCATGGATGGGGGCAACGGTTGTGGAGATATGAGCAGGGCAAAAGTGTGACGGACGGACTGACTGACCCACAGACAGCCGGTGGAGGTTTCTACAGTAAGTAGCTCCCTACGGTCGCAATAATACCTGATAATCATGTTTTAGAGGGTGGAAAAATCATGGCACCACCTCTTTAACCACTTAAGACCTGAAAAATGTCTTCTAAATCCTATTGGTTTTCTGTAAAACATTTCTTTATCCGTGGTGCTCAACGCTTTTAATGTCAAGGACCCCTAGAATGACATGCATCTGAAAACATTTAGCAGACCCTCCAACCTGTGAGCAGTGGCTGCATGAGCATAATTTAAGATTGCAAGAAACACTATTCCTCGAAAAATGGGAGAAATGGACTGAATATAGAAACCAACAGGACATCACCACTAACAATGGACATTAATTAATGGAATATGATGCTTGATAATATATTAGAAACCCCTGCACTGTAACTGTACATAAAAATCTGCAAATAAAATTCAAGTTTAAAAAAATAAATAAACTCGCTCCGCTTCTTGACAGAAACGGTTCCATTTTACAGAAGAAAAGAGCATTAGTGACGACCAATTATGTGAAGATTTAGGGTTGAAAATGTGCGAAGTGCCCCTTTAAATCGTCATTGTCGGGTGTCCAAAAACCTTCCTTTTTAGACATTTTAAAAACGATTTTGAATGGTGAAAATGTATGATGAACCGTACACATTTGAAACTTGGAGATACGACAGTGACGAAATGGTTGAACAGTTGTCAGCAGTGCAATGAGTGCAGTACTGTATGGCTGGTGTAAGATGACTGCTGCATGCATGGTGATTCAAAGTGCCAGCATACAATACTTCCACAGGGATCCAGTGCTGCACGCATTCTATAGGACCACAGGGCTTCAAGCCTCTCAAATACAGACCGTAGACAATGAACATGTGTGTGGTGAAGAAGGTACAGTACTCATGCACTTTATAGTCTAATGTAAATCTGTTCCCTCGCACAATGCACAGCGAAACTCTTCCACCTTGTTCACATGGACTCTGCTCTTGAATGTCACCGAGGCCAATGTCATTTGGCAGATACAGTGACTTATTCAGAGTCACGAAAACCAGCTTGGTTTGCGAGTACGACCCCAAAAGTGGTCTAGGAGGGGATGTGGAGGAGTAACAAAGTTTAAATCCAGGGGGAAAAGAGAGAGAGAGAGAGGGATAACCACCTTACATACACAAATAAGGATTTATTTTCAAAGGAAAGAAAAACCACTGAGACGATAATAATAACAAAAAAGTTATTTTCTAATGAACAACAAACTGGACCAAACTAGGCTAAAAATGACTTCTGAGTGAAGCGGTCAGTTATGTAAGTAGGGAAAGTTCAAAAACATATCGTCGTTGTCGGGTGGAAACCTTGTATCTCCAAGTTTCAAATGTGTACGTTCTTTCGCAAAGTAAAGCCCTGCTTCATCATACAAGGCCGTCACACAAAAGTAGTGAAAACAGCAGATCGGCTGTTTTCACTAGTTTAAATCATTTTTAAAATGATAAATGCAAAACGAACGGTTTTGGACATACAAGGTTTTCATCGGACAATGACGATATACTCTCCACATATATATGAGACACATTTAACCAGACAACGCAATAACACCTTGAGGTAGTGACTGGGATACAAGTAATGTACCTACAGTATGTACAACTTTAAGGTACTTTTACATTACTTGAATATTTCCATTTTACAAACTGTATACGCTACATCAACTCAACACTACATCTCAGAGGCAAATATTTTAACTTCTTAACCACACAATAATTATTTGAAAACTTTTCTGGTGACTTTGCATATTTGCGTTAATAAAACCCTTATTCTACTTGAGCTATTCGATCTACAACCTCACAACTTTCATAGTCTCTCGATCGTCTCCAGGCAGACTTTTGACACGGTTTTCAAATGCCTCCATCGTACAGTCTGCACAAAGATTATCCGTGAGTAAAGTGAACATTGTGGAGGGTTAGATTCTCACCCGCGGCGGGACCGGAGCATCGCGGCAGGTTAGATATTCACCCGCGTTAGCTGAGGTTAGGGTTAAGGTTTGGTTTAGGTGCTACCTCCCGGCGCTCCGTATCGTCGGCATTTCACCTGCGTCCCTTGAGGGGCCGCGGCCCCCCTCCATGGGGATGCGGGACAGAACGGGGCCGCAAAAAGATCTCACCCTCCCTCAAAGTGAATGTCTTTCCCGGTTTGTGGAATAGTCGGCCACAGGAGACTCCAGTACAACTACCACAACCACTGGTGAAAAGAGTAGGCTAAGTTCTACCCACGTTAAGGACAGACAGACATCCCATCACGTCCTTTGACTCGCTACCAGACCTGTACCTACGGGGGTGACTTGTAGCTCGGTTTGCTCAGAGTGGTGTATTTTTAGGGAACAAAAGCAGGTGTGTTAGTCCTACTCTGTCCCGTTCTGTTGGCTGAGGTTATTAATACCGGAACATCTGGGCCACCCAAGGGGCATCGTTCATCACCGTGCCAGGGCGCTGCCACTGCCGCAGCCGGAGCCATCAATTTAACTCTGAGAGTTAAAACAATAAGACCGGGAACGCATTATTACTTTAAGCATTGTTTTATGCTTTAACCAGTGAAAAACACTGCGAGCTTATAGATCTGCTTTTTTTTTTTTTTTGCAAGTCTATCTTTGACCTAGGGCATTAACGACTTGTGATTTTTGCAAGTCGACTCGACTCAGTAAAAAGTTGAGTTGAAGTCGACTTTATCGTTTGATGACGTCATCACATCACACACGACCCCCCGATTATTTTGGGGGGTCCCCAGATGATTAACTTAATGTGAAACATTGTTTTCTCACTCAAAGGTAAACAAACCAACATAAAGTTTAAGTGTATAGAGGGTATCTGCACATTTCTAAAGTGACTTTTTAAGGACTTTTTTAATACCTCTAAAATGACAAATTAAACATTGTCCAAATTGTCAAATATATAGAGGCAGAAATTGTGTGAAGATGGCCGATCTACATGCTCACAGCATGTAGATCTGCTATTTTCACAATAGAAAGTATTATTATTATTATTATTATTTTCAACTTTGACTTTCGACTTTCTCTGGTGGGAGTCGACTTGTGTAATGAAGTCGACTGAGTCGACCTACTTCTGACCCGATTATGTAAATGTCTTCTAAATCCTTCTAGGGTTTTGAAAAATAATAATGTTTCTATATCAGTGGTTCTCAAACTTTTTCATGTCAAGGACCCCTAGAATAATATGTATTTGTTAAAAGCATTAAATGATTCTAGGCCTAAATGGGTTAAAGGGAGCCAAGAGCAGCGGTGTGGCAGGGGAATTGGAGGCGCTCTTCTGTGACCGTTATTGTTACACCTGCTTTTTGGTACCAGGGATCACACACTGCTGTACCGCTGCCAATACCATGTATGAAAGCACGGCCCGTACTTCCTTTTAGACCCTCCAAACCTTTCTTTTTCGTTAAGGCAAGGGTTCCCTAACTTTTCAGTGCTACAACCACACCAAAATCATCATATTTAAACTGGGAGAACCCCACCCTGACAAGCTCTTGGAGTTACGTTTAGTTTGACTCGGTTCCACAGATAACTATTGCAAAAATAGCCGAACTATAAGCCCACAACGCCTCGCGCTGCAAAGCTATTTTCACAATGTTTGTATCTTTCTTATGTAATATTTGACAATTTGGTGTTAAAAAAGGATCTTAAAAGTCCTTATATTATCACTTTAGAAATATGCAGACACTCTGTATACACTTATACTGTATGTTGTAGGTTACAGTGCTTGACGAATCATCGTTATTTAGTGCTACTAAGACCCTATTCTGGTCATGTCATTCGGCAAAAAGTGGCAGATCTACAAGAGCGTTTAGATCGGCTAATTTTGGCAAAGATATTTGGAGTAGAGGGGGAACGGAGCGGATCAAGTGGGGTTAGGGACGGGTTAGGTTTAGGGACTTCTGCAGGCATTTAACTGGTTTATGCTGTTAATTACTTCAACAGGTACTCTAGCCAAAGTATTCGAGAGGAAAGGAGAATTCATCAATACATCTGGGGCTTGTTGATTATGACGGATAACGCATGAAAAATTCAGTATCATGAGGTCAAAAATATATTCAATATATCTTGTAATTAATCAAAACATAATTTCCCATTTCCATCTAGGAATTTCTTGCAAGTTGATGAGTTCAGGTATTTTATAATTGCACATAGCACTCTAGGTGAATGTCTTAGTATCTCAGTTTTTGCATGTATATACGTTTATTTTAAAGCCTTTTATTAAAAAAAACTCTTATGTAATCGCAACATGTATGTAAAAGTAACAGTTTTGGACATATGACATATTTCCACCAACAATATATGTAAATCTTTTTTCTTGTTATTTTTTTCCCCTCTATCCTGCATATCCACCAAATGTCCGTCTGTCGGTCCGATGTCTGTCTGATATACCTGACATCACTGATACTAAACAGTGCCCTTATTTGGAGATAACTGATACCGCTGCCTTTACTACTGTCAGTGTTGATTTCCTTGACTAAAACTATGACGACATTTTTTTGTCAACTGAGTTTAACTTTATATAACTTTATATAGTTATGGTGCCCGGTGGGAATGGAGCTTAAATACCATACTTCTATCCTTTCTCTTCTAAGGCAGTGGTTCTCAACCTGTGGGTCGGGACCCCCAGGGGGGTCCCCAATTTATTTTGGGGGGTCCCCAGATGATTAACTTAATGTGCAGCATTGTTTTCCTCACTCAACAGTAAACAAACCAACATAAAGTTTAAGTGTATAGACTATAGAGGGTATCTGCACGTTTCTAAAGTGTCAATTTAAGGACTTTTTAAGACTCTAAAATGACAAATTAAACTTGGCCAAATTGTCAAATATTAGAGGCAGAAATTGTGAAAATAGCCGATCTAAATGCTCACAACGCCTCGCAACGTGAGACGTTGTGAGCATGTAGATCAGCTATTTTCACAATAGAACCGTGTTATACAAAATGTAATGCCTCAACTCTTAGTGCTCGTCAGGGTGGGGGGCCCCAGTAAAAATAGGATTTTTGGGGGGTCGCAGCCTGAAAAGGTTGAGAACCACTGTTCAAAGGGAAACTACAAAAAAAATTAAAAAATAATGAAGAGTTGCAATCTTTTTCACTCACTGCTTTACACCTGTAAACCTGTGATGTGAGCATGAAGCTAAACCTCTGACTCCGATCCAGTGTCTGGTCTAGTCTGGTTTCGCCCAGATATTCACACCGTGGGCTGAGCCGCCATGAACTGCAGCTTGTGATTATCGCTGAAAAGATAATGTTACTCACCTCTAATTCACTAGACATCTTAAGAGCGTTTCCTTTGCTAATGGGCCTGCCCCTCCCCCGAGGGCCCGGAGGCTACCTACACCTCTGTACAGTACACACCTGTTTTAATGACAGGATGGCAGACCTGTGTACTAGCATATCTTCCAGAGACCTGAGAATGGCTGGGCTAACAGTCAGTCTGTACGTGCCAGGTCTCATTCTAAAGGCAGGGGTCTTCAACGTTTTTTAGGCCAAGGACCCCTTTGTTGAGAGAGAGATGAAGCAGGGACCCCCACAACATTCCTGAGCTCAACATTCCTTGGGCTAAAAACGGACCCACAAAACTGTGAATTAGTGTTTTCAGTAATAATAAACGTTCTGTAATAGTAAACTTGACCGTTCACTCTGTACTTAGTTTTCCCCTCTACACCAAACCTCTTTGCAGAAAATGTATATATATATATATATATATATATATATATATTTTTTTTTTTTTTTTTTTTTTTTTTTTTTTTTTTGCTTAAGTTCTCTTAATATGGACACTAGGCTTCAAGCGGTTCATATATTTAAAAAAAAAGAAGAAGTTTATATCAAACAGAGATTTGGAGGACCCACCGTAGTAACTCTGAGGACGCCCTAGGGGTCCCGGACCCCCTGGTCCAACCGGTTCCGCTCTTTTTTTTACCGCCTATCATTTTGAACCAGTTCAGAGTGTTTCCACTGAAAATGAATCTGTTCAGAACCCTAAAAGTTTGTTCGGAAATCCAAGAAAATGACTGGCAACCAAAATGGGCGTGTCGTTGTTGTACAGTCGCAGATACAAACAACGGCAAAAGCACGCAAAATAAGCCGACCGGGGACTCCCACACTCGAACCATCCTGACAAGCATTTGGAATGTAGAGTTCAGGCATACTTTTTTTTTTCAGAATCTTTATCCCACGATTTTGTAACCCATTTTTCACTCAGTGCCAAATGCCTAAGCTGTAATCCTGGGCTCTGCTCTCCCTCTGCCCACCTGGGGAGAGCCCCGAACTGAGCTCATGCTTCCTTCAGTGAATTAGTCCATGGGCCATACGAGATGTCACTCTCTGAAAGGTGGCAAAGGTCACCATGCATTTTTGAAAAGCTCTATATCTGTAGATTATATTTTGGTATGATAACCCTTTCTGAGACACAGCTAAGTTGGTGTTATCAGCTGCTAAAGTCGGTGTCCCATTAACTTTACTATACAGGAAAAAAAAGCAAAAACAAATCTGCTTTAAAGGAGTAGTTCACCCCCAAAATGTTTTTTTTTTCTATTGATTACTCATGCCATGGAGACTAGAGTTCAATAATATTTTTAGTTTTTTGTCGCATTCCTAAGACAAAAATGTGATAACAATAAATGTACCCCCATTTGTTCCCCCAAAGACCCAGTGAGGAGTCAGAACATTGTGTATGCTAAACGCTATCACATACGGGCTTCTTTAGAAGCCTTGAGGGCTTTACCTGGTGTTAGGCCTAATAATAACAGAAATGAATCACAGGAATCGAAAATCGAAACCTAAAAAAAGAGAACGTCTTGAAAAACGGCCGCTCAGGGGAGAAGCGGCCGGCCGATAAAAATAACACCAGTGGAGGAGGAGTGAACAAAAGGGGCTGATCTCTCTCTCTCTCTCTCTCTCTCTCTCTCTCTCTCTCTCCCAGGGGTGTCACAAGGGGGGGAAAGTGGGACTGAGTTACTAGGGCCCAAGGTGGAGGGGCCTTCATTATTTAGCGATTGAAAAATAGCAGATCTACAAGCTCTGTAGATCTGCTATTTTTGAAAAGTCGTGAAAATGTGTGCAAATCTTTGAATATGTGTATTTTTCAAATGAACATTTCCTAACTCAAATTTAGCATCTATGGGGGTCCCTGGAACTAAATATTTTGAGATGGGGGTCCGTGGCCAAATACATGTCATTTTGGGGGTCCGTCACATGAAAAGGTCTGAGCACCACTGACATAGAAACACAACATTTTTCATTAGTTAAAGCACAAAATAATGCATAATTCCCAGTCTAAATGGCTTAAACCCACTCCCCCTATGAAGAACATTCGTGGGGGGACTGCAGTGAATCCGAAGAAGAAGAAGAAGAGAAGGATTTTCCTACATCATCCCACAAGGGAAATTCAGTTTTCAGCTTAACCCAGCTGAACCCAGTGCTGCCCACAAGGAGCGCAAGGGGAGGGGAGCAGTGATAGCTGGAGCGGGGAATCGTACCTGCGACCTCTGGGGCCTCCGGAGTCCTAGGTCACTATCACTGCTTAGTGAATCCTTGTACCCAGGGCCCAGCATTTGGTGTGACACCCCTGCTCTCTCTCTCTCTCTCTCTCTCTCTCTCTCTCTCTCTCTCTCTCTCTCTCTCTCTCTCTCTCTCTCTCTCTCTCTCTCTCTCTCTCTCTCTCTCTCTTCTTGAATCAATATTTGCCCTGCTGGAATGATGGAGTGTTGATAGCGCCTGGCCGATGCCCTTCACACAGCCCTCTCTCTCTCTCCGCTGGGATGACCTCCCGGGACGCCCAGGACCACCACAGGCCACAGGACAATGCCCTCCACCGTCCGCAAAGTCAAGCCCCCCGACTTTGGACCATTATGTGGAACCTTAAATCACGTTGGCCTGTTATCAATTTACAATCAATTTACAATTTAGGCGTTTAGCAGACGCTCTTAATCCATAAGGTTATCATCTATAGTGCAGTGTTTCTCAACCACTGTGCCGCGGACCATTGGTGTGCCCTTTGAAATTTGACAGTGAAGTCACAATTTAAGGACTTTTAAAACCTTTTTAATACCCCAAGAAAGAAAGGAAAAAAAGACCATTACTGCATCAAAAGTAATCAACAAACTATATGAAAACTGGTAAAACATTGGCCAAATTGTAAAATAATATAAGAAAGAGGCAAACATTTTGAAAATAGCCACACACACACACCGTATATCTACAGTAGGCCTGGGATCTGGGATTGACAAAAAAAAGTGTGTGGGGCGATCATGAGCTGAATGACAAGAGATGTGTGTGTGTGTGTGTGTGTGTGTGTGTGTGTGTGTGTGTGTGTGTGTGTGTGTGTGTGTGTGTGTGTGTGTGTGTGTGTGTGTGTGTGTGTGTGTGTGTGTGTGTACAGTGTACAGTAGCGTACAGGACGTTATGTACACAGACTGGTTGAGCCAGCACAGTACCCGCCATTATGTTTCTGAAGGCTTCTTTGTCATGTTATCACATGTCGATAAAAACACTAAACAATGGTTGCACTGGCTGGGAGAAAAGGCCTTCCCTGCCTGGAGGTGTGGCGTGTGTTTTGTAATCGTTATATTTGAGCTGTGAAGCGCTGCACATCTATTGCAACCAGACTGTCTGTCTACAAAGTATGTACAGTAAGCAGGGACGTGCTGGCCATTGGGAAAAGCGGGACAACTCCCGAACGGCCGGTTCATTCCTGGCCGGTCCAGGCCGGTCATTAGGAAAAGAAAGTAAATAAAATGTCAGCCTTTGTTCCATTTTGGGGGCTGGGCAGCCAACAAAGTAAATCGTCACTGTCGGGCAGAAACCTTGTATCTCCAAGTTTCAAATTTGTAATTTTTTTCGCAAAGCAAAGCCCTGCTTCATCATACAAGGCCGTCGCACACAAGAAGTGAAAACAGCAGATCTACAAGCACAACAACGCCGTTGTGTGCTTGTAGATCGGCTGTTTTCACTAGTTTAAATCATTTTTAAAATGATAAATACAAAACAAACGGTTTTGGACATATAAGGTTTCCACACGACAACAACGAAATATAACACATGTAATTGGCCCACTGGCTTGTCACTTTGTCACAATCTTTGAGTAGCAGCAGTGCTATACAGAGAGAGCTCTCTCTATAGCGCACAATGAGGGCCTCTCCAACTCTTTTTCCCGGGCTGAAGCAGGGGCCCAGCACGTCCCTGACAGTAAGTATGTACAGATGTGCCGGTTCAACTCTTCAGTATTTACTGCTATTTCCCTAAAAACCTCCTGCAAATGCATTTTTTTTCACATGTTTCTTTCCCTGTTTTGCCTCTGTAACTTTTATGGAGAATGGAGCATAGTTTTGCAGAAACTCACAAATGGCAAGAAAACACTCCATTCCCATTGAAAAGCAGAATCCACCTTGATAGGTAGATTTAAACACCTCAGAGAAGGTCATAAAAATAGCAAAAATAGCTGATCTACAAGCTCAATGTATAGCAAATCCCCTGAAAATCTACTGTGTTGCCAATGGCAGGAGGATGTGTGACGTTTTGAAATGGCACATCTGCATGCCGCTCTGTGCAAATAAGGCCACTAGAGGGTGCCGAAGCAGACCAGACAGCTCAAAGTAAATGAGTCATGCAGCCCAACTGCACACCTTGTTCTCGACCTGCTGTGAGAGGGGAAAGTTAAAGGAGAAGAGACAAGTTATTTTCCCTTCCCCCAGGGGAGGGGAAATTGATTTCATGGCTCCAGCCAGCGGATGGCTGCTCACAGCGCCGGCGGGCCGTATACGCAGACTACGCAGACTGCGTAAGGCCCCTGCCGACCAAAAAGGCCCCCACCGCCCCCTCCTTAGCAGAAAAGAACTAGTGCTGCATGGTTAATCGTTTTCAAACCGAAATTGCGATGTGAAATCTCGCGATTAGCGAATCGCAAAGGCTTCCCTAGCAATATGGAGACGTTTTAATTTTAGAAATCCCTTCATAATTGACTAAGCAATGATCAAATCAAACTGTGGTGACTTTCTTTGCTTCCGCGCATCGCCACACCGCTGAAAGTGAAAGTGAATGTGATGTTTTGGCACAGTGGCCACTGTGCAGGACTCTGCCACAGCGTGGGAACTAGGGGTGCTGCAGGTGTTCCAGCACCCCTATGGGGAAGTTTTCATTTTTTATTTAAATAAGAAAAGAACAAATCAAACATAGCAAAAATACGTTGCCTGTTGTTGTCGTTTTTTATTTATTCATTTATATATTTTTTATATATATATATATTTCCATTATAAAATGGATTAAAAAATGCTAAAAAATATTAGGCCTATTATTTTTGCCCCATAGCAGAATCATGCTTAGGGCCCCCATGGGCCCAGAAACGGCTCTGGCTGCTCAGATGGCTATGCTGAGCACATGAGGCGGTGACTCAGAGGAGTACTACTGACATATTGCTTTGCTTCGACTTTTGTGTTTTAAAAAAAAAAAAAGACTCACACAAAAACACCAACGCACAACCCATCCATGTTTAAAACCCTAACTGGCATCTTTAAAGGAGCTACAGTCAACATTTTCTTGAAAAACCGACGCTAAAATAAAAAGAATGTTTCGAAAATATTTGATAAAAAAGATTAACTCACTTAGTGCCAAACGACTTTCAGATCAATTATCTCACTATGGACTTCCCTGCCAAGCGACTTTTACTTTTTTTACATTTCTTTTTTTTTTTTTTTTTTTTGAAAATTTATTTTTGGACCCCATTAAATCTAGTAAACATGATTTCAATCGCGATTTAGCATGTTCCACCCCCATACAACCCCATCTTTCATACAGGGCAGCCATCTTTGCTTACATAACATGTAAAACATAATGGCTATTTTCTCAAGAATGCCTGAACGGATTTCCAATCTGATTTTTTTGTTTGAAAGCTGTGAACAGCTTGCACAAACATGGTGCATGATCTGTGCATGGGCGTGCATGATCTGTGCACTATAAATTACATGGAAGTCTATGGAGACTTATGGCAGGGAGATCCCAAAGAAGGCAGATTTAAATGGCAGTAAATGTGTTAAGCTTCATATATGTGTTTCTATTCAAAAATGACCACAAAAAGCGTAAAATAATGAGAAAAATAATCGTTTTGGCCGTTGTCAGGCCGACTTTGTTTATATCCCTCTTCTATTCTTTTACATGGATTGATAAGGGATGTAAACAAAGTCAGCCTGACAATGGCCAAAATGATTATTGTATCATTATATTACGCTTTTTGTGGTCATTTTTGAATAGAAACACGTATATGAAGCTTAATCTTTTTTATACAATATTTTCGAAACATTATTTTAGCGTCCATTCTTCAAGAAAAAGTTGACTATAGCTCCTTTAATATTAAGAGTTGTAGGTATTGCCTTTTTAATAAGACAAGCAATATCATTAAATCCTAAGGGGGTAATAATCACCCAGCCCTCCCTCTCCCTCTCCGTCTCTCTCTCTCTCAGTCTCTCTCTCTCTCTCTCTCTCTCTCTCTCTCTCTCTCTCTCTCTCTCTCTCTCTCTCTCTCTCTCCCTAAAGCAGTACTTAGCGATCTCCATTGTTGACAGCAATAAGCTAGTGAGGCCTTATACACAGAGATGCATTGTGGAGCGCTCTAAGATGATCCATTTTACACACTATATTACCACTCAGGATGCAACCACTTAAACCCCCCCCCCCCCCAATGCTCAATAAGCATTGGGCTTATCAAGATTGTTATCGAGCATATAGCGGCCCATGATGTCATGTTTAAACAATCAAGACAAGAAGCGATCAAGAAATTATTACAGTACGATTCATAATATAAAGCCATTTAACACAAATGAATGATTGTTTTAATGATATTTTGTGATTTCCCTAAAATTTTCCCTGAAATTTCACAACAACTGACCAATACAAAAAAGGTACCAGTACGGTTCAGAATTTGTCGTCTCAAGTCTTTCCACAAAATATTAGAAAAGGCTCAATAGTGGGCTCGATAAAAGCCCGGCTCAATAAGCAGGATCGATAAGGTGCTCATTATCAATACAAATTAACGAGCCACCCACTCTGACTGTGAAGCTCGATCAGTTCAGTATAGAGATGGGATAATAAAAATCTAAATATCTTTTTCAAAAATATTGATAATTTTTTTTGTGGAAAATAATGATGTCACAAGAGGATGGATTCTGAACTTCCCACAGCTCTCCTAGGAGACTTGGACTGAGTAGGAAAAAAATGTGATATTTTATCATGAACATTAGTGAGGACCTATTATATGAAGACAGGTTGAAAAGTGGTGAACTACTCCTTTAAGTAAAGACTTTACACCACCTCATAAAAAAAAAAAAAGGAAAAGCTCCCTATACTGCGAACCGGATCCCATCGTTCATTTCAAAGATCTGTTCAAAAGACTCGGTACGTTCGTGAAGGTCCCGCCTCTAGTTCAGTGTGAAAACACATCAGATGGCTTCTTAGTTCTTACCTCTGTTCTTCCTCGTGGCCGTCGCTGAGGCGCTCCTTCACCTCCTGATGCTCCTCCTCCTTCTGCTCCTGCTCCTCCTTCTGCTCCTGCTCCTCCTCCTGGTCCCTGACCTCCTCCTGTGTCGTCTCCTCCTGTGTGGTCTCCTCCTGGCCCAGCTCCTTGGCCTGATGCTTCAGCATCTTCTCATACTCCTCAATCTGCTGCTTAAGTGCTTTAATTGTCATTTCTGACACGCACGCACGCACGCACACGCACGCACACACACACACACACACACACACACACACACACACACACACACACACACACACACACACACACACACACACACACACACACACACACACACACACACACACACACACACACACACACACACACATGCACACACACACACATTAGATTTTCCGCTGAAGAGAAGCAACGTGTTGATGTATATTTCAGTTAATTGTTAATATGTCATAGTGTACAGCAGTGTTTCTCAAACTTTCACATTTCAAGGTCTTCCCCTTGAAACGGGTTAATTTGGTTCCATTTGTACACTGTCAGAGTTACAGACTTGTATGGGCCAATTTAGAACCCCCTAAAGGAACCCACAGGGTCCCTGGAATCCACTTTGAGAACCACTAGCAACAATAGGAGAGAATTCTAGCCCTTCTTTCTGTCCTTTTTGGGCCATTCTCTGTGTTCCTATACAATTCCCATGATGCAGTTGGCAGGTAAGGTACTTGGACTGGCTCACCCAATGCGGTCTGTGGTCGCCATTACATCAAACGGATTCATGTTTTGTGAAGTCAAGTCAAGTTTGGTCATAAAACACAGTGAACAAGGACAACGGCCACTGAGGGAGGCGGCTAAAAAAGCAGGAAGTACCGTATTTTCCGGACTATAAGGCGCACTTAAAAGCCTTTAATTTTCTCAAAAAACTACAGTGCGCCTTATAGTCCAGTGCGCCTTATATATGGATCATTCATTGACATTGACATTCCCTTTAGCACAGCTCCATCTGTTGGATGCATAACAGTTTGAAAATAGACCATTCATTGACAGTGCGCCTTATAGTCAGGTGCGCCTTATAGTCCAGAAAATACTGTAGGTGGTGCGGTTTTCATAAAAAGGTAAACTTTTTCAGCACAGCTTCGACAGCGTTTGGGAAAAGACACTACTAGTAGGGAATTCACCAAATATTAGAATATTGGAATATTCGAATATCAAAGTCACTATTCAACGTTGTTCACTGAAGTCGAATATTCACTTATCATTTTTTCATTGTTTTGTCTTTAAAAATATATATATATTTCTTCATGGTTTATAAAGCTTGGCTAGATATGAAGTCATAAGAACCCTGAAAAGCAATTGGAATTGTAGGTATTACATTTAATGTGACTCGGTTCCGCAGATAAATATTGTGAAAATAGCAGATCTACATGCTCATTGTGAGCATGTAGATCGGCTATTTTCACAATGTTCGCCTCTTGCTTACTTAATATTTGACAATTTGGCAAGTTTGGCCAGTCCTGTCGAATATTCAACTATTCGAATACTTTGAGGTCGAATAATTTGAATACTAAAAATCACTATTCGTGAATACCCTACCTACTAGCCTTACAATACTAACTAGAGATACTGTTCCTACGAAACAGTGTGGGCTCGCATGGAACACCATGTATGGGCACAAAGATCTACCCTTTGGCTGCTCCTCATTGGCTAAGGGCCCTGCTTTTGTACTGTCTGTGTTTTCTTTTTTAGGAGAATAACCTTGGTCTATAAGTTTTGGTATAACATACTGATATAACATACTGGTCTGGAGCCCACGTGTTGTGGTTATTTACGTATATCAGGTCGCACTTGTTGGTGGTGATGTCACCAAGAACGCTGCTCCTCATTGGCCTTTGTACTGTCGGTATTTTTTATTTTTATTTTTTATAGAATAGAATAAACTTGGTCTATAAAGTTTTGGTATAACAAACTAGCGTTGGGGAAGTTAAAATTATTTGTGACTGAGTTACGTAACTAAGTTACATTTTGCTGTAACTTGCTGGTAACTGAGTTACATTCATATTTCTGTAACTCGTCAAGTAACTGAGATACCTTTTGGGTCATTTTTGGCTCAAGTTACAAGAAGTTACAAGCAAAGTTATAATTTTTGTTTTGTTAAGATTGACGATCAAATGTCCTCAACAGATCATAATTTTCTTCCTTTTTTAACTTTATATTAGGAACACAAATGTTTACTAAAGAAAATGTCAACCTTTTTTAAATTAAACATAAAACTCAGTTGAGAGGCATATTTCTGCTGGCATGTGACTTTTTTGGGGGGATATTATATTTTGTTTCATGTACACCAAATGCACATTCTCAATTTAACGCTGAATAAAAAAGTAATTAAAGTTACTTTTTCTATGTAACGTGAAACTTTAAAAGTTACATTTCTCCAGGGCTATAACTTTAACTTGATCAAGTACACTGCCATGGTGAGTTACTTGTAACTGTACAAGTTACGCTTTCAAAGTAACTTCCCCAACAGCGAGCCCACAATGAGATTATGATGAACATCGTGTCTTTTACCCTTTAAGATTCACCACAATATGGACGATTACCGCCACGATGGGGAACAGACTTCCTTCACAACAACATGGCAGCGAGCCCGCCTGCTCCAGCCTCAACACTGCGGTCGCTCTGTGAGTTCACACATTCTGTGGTCGGCTAAAAACACTGATTGCTTTTGTCAGTCTTCCTGGTCGAGCAGAAACGACGGGAGAAAATGTGGGTATAAAGCGACCTACGAGGCTGTTATTCGACGTGAAAATGGAACCAATCTAAATTCTAAATTGCCAGGAGCCTCTATGTTTATTCACGTCCGTCCGTCCGTCCGTCCGTCCGTCCATCCGTCCGTCCGTCCGTCCGTCCGTCCGTCCGTCCGTCCGTCCGTCCGTCCGTCCGTCCGTCCGTCCTTCCCTTCGCAACTCTGGAGAATCATTATCCCGATTGGCTTCACGTTTGGCAGGTGTGTCGCTGAGGAGCCAGGGTCGAGTGGTGTCGAATGTGGAGTCGATCAGATGAGTGTTTTTTTGGAGAGAACACTTCCAACGGCCACACCAAACAGGTACACCACTGATATAGTCATGAACACCAGGCTTTCCCCCGAGAAAGCCTGGTGACACGAGGTTAGGCCAATGCTGGTGAAAACAAAACAGCGAGAGAAGCACTTCCGCGTTGGGCCTCGACTCAGCTCCGGTAGGAAAAACGTCCTCGCGCCACGGACCGCACTCTGAGAACGACTGGTGCAACCAACGGAGAGTGTAATGAATAACAGTTACAACCAAGTTGCTTAACTCATCTACTGCGTGAAAAATAGACTCTGAACCCCTAATTGCTCCCGGTGAGTAGGTTGGTGCCTTGCATGGTTTCCTCCGCCGCCGGTGTATGAATGTGTGCGTGAATGGGTGAATGTAATGCACAATCTCTGTAAAGCGCTTTGGATAAAAGCGCTATATAAATGCACCATTTACCATTTACTGCCATTTAAATATGCCTTCTTTGGGATCTTCCCGCCATAAGTCTCCATAGACTTCCATGTAATTTATAGTGCACAGATCATGCACGCCCATGCACAGATCATGCACCATGTTTGTGCAGGCTGTTCACAGCTTTCAAACAAAAAAATCAGATTGGAAATCCGTTCAGGCATTCTTGAGAAAATAGCCATTATGTTTTACATGTTATGTAAGCAAAGACGGCTGCCCTGTATGAAAGATGGGGTTGTATGGGGGTTGAACATGCAAAATCGCGATTGAAAAAAAAAAACCCTTTTTTTTTTCTTTTTTTTTTCAAACTCGTCATACTCGTCATAAGCAGAGTGGACACATAACTATAACTCGTCAAACTAGTCATAAGCAGTGGATGAGTTAATGTGCACATATACTGTATCTCACTGATTAAAGGACAACTCCTCCCTAAACCATTTTCCTACTTATATTGATACAAAAAGACTGTCCATGGGGTCTATTAGGCAGAAATGCCCCTGTTGTCCAGTTTCCCCTGCAGAACACAGCAGCTCTCATAGCATAGAATGGAGCCTATAAGCCTATCGCTTTTGCACTATTTGTTGTGGTCAAAGGTGTTTTTATTTTTCATGAATGTGGTACTGGTTGTCATTACAAACACATCCATGCCATCGTTGTCCCACAAAAGCCATCACACTCTGCTAAACAGATGCTAAACAGATGTTATGCTTTTATGTGTTTTACTAAGTCCCGGAAAAGCAGCCTGTGATTGGCCAGTACAGTCACTTTGATTTGGCAGTTGTACCGATTGCTGACCCTAAAACATGATTTATGAGATTTTGGTGGATTGTGTGGGACAACCATGGAATGGATGTGTTTGTAATGACAAATAGTAACAGATTAATGAAAAAAGAAATCACTTTTGACCGCAACAAATAGTGTAAAAGTGATATGCTTATGGGCTCCACTCTATGCTATGACAGCTGCTGCGGTTCTGCTGGGGAAACTGGACAACAGTTGCACTTCTGCGTAATAGACCCCATGGACAGTCTTTTTGGATCAATATAAGTAGGAAAATGAGCCTCGAAGTGATTTAGGGAGGAGTTGTTCTTTAAAACATGGTTGCTTTGGTTTGTATCAGGACAGTGTCTACTGTAAAACCAGTGCACTGCTGCTTGGCAGTAGCTCAGTCTGCCCAGCTGGCACAAAGCAAAGCTTGCTGGCTCGGTGCCATGTAGACGTGGGCGTTAATTCCTCCATGTTCAGTAGCTTCAGTACATCACATGGGTCACAACTATGGTGGGCGTAATGCCCTCCACACTTAATACTCCATTTATGCCTTATTTGTGTGCATTTTATATGCATCTGTGTGTGTGTGTGTGTGTGTGTGTGTGTGTGTGTGTGTGTGTGTGTGTGTGTGTGTGTGCGTGCGTGCGTGCGTGCGTGCGTGCGTGCGTGCGTGCGTGCGTGCGTGCGTGCGTGCGTGCGTGTGTGTGTGTATAATGTGTGTGACGAATAAAGCCCAAATAAGCAACTACAGTTTAGAAAGAAGCCCCCCCCTTGTTAAAAAAACTGCATTGGAGTGTTTCTGTTTTTGACTTCTCTGCCGTCACCTTGTAATGAGAAGTAAAGTCACTAGTCTCTTGCCGCGCGTGAGCGTGCGTGCATGCGTGCATGTGCTCGCGTGTGTGTATGTCCCCACGAGTATAACTGTATTTAAGAAAAAGTATATTGGCATTCATGCATGAACTGTCAATGATGATGTACTTCACAAGTATAGCAATACAAACGTGCGTGCGTGTGTGTGCGTGCGTGCGTGCGTGCGTGCGTGCGTGCGTGCGTGCGTGCGTGCGTGCGTGCGTGCGTGCGTGTCCGTGTCCATATCAGATACTTCCAACTCCCTAATAGCAAATCAGAGTATATTACTGACAGAACGAAAGCTTGCACATTTCTTCTTCTCCTCTCTCTCTCTGTCTCTCTCCCTATCTCTCCCTCTACCCCTCTCTCTCTCTCTCTCTTCTATGGTGATTTAAACTGTAGCGATCCGAGCCTGACACATAATCAATGCCAACGAGTCCCCGGGGAGCCCTTTTCTCCCCTTAACTGTTAAATTGAACTTCAAACATTTAGGTTGCGCTGAATCGATAGAGGCCCCCCCGGCAGCATGGAGAGAGAGAGAGAGAGAGAGAGAGAGAGAGAGAGAGAGAGAGAGAGAGAGAGAGAGAGAGAGAGAAGAGAGAGAGAGAGAGAGAGAGAGAGATAGAGAGAGAGAGAGAGAGAGGGAGAGAGAGAGAGAGAGAGAGAGAGGGAGAGCTGGTGGTAAGGACTCGGAGGGGAGAGAGAGAGAGGGAGAGAGAAAATCAATGGTGAAATAAAATATTGCCGCTTCTCTGAACTGAGTCAATTAGGGTCTTGGCGTGAAGGGGATTCCGGGGGAGTAGGAGGCCAGAACCCCATGCTCTCTCTCCCCCCTCCCCCCCCCCCCCCCCCCCCTCTCCCCCCCTCCCCCCTCCCCCGCCTGCCTCCCATGCGGTGAGGAGGAGAGATACCCGTGTAGACGTGTTGTCGGGTGGAAACCTTGTATGTCCAAAAAAAACCTTTCTTTTTATTTTGTTATTGTCAGTGGTGTAAAGTAACTAAGCACTTTTACTTAAGGAATCATCAAATGGACCCGTACGGGTCCATTTGGTTTCATTTGTATACTGTCAGAGTTAAGGGGAGACCTTGACGTTGTAAGTTTGAGAACTACTGATTTTTACACCAAAATTCTGGTTTAAATTGAATGCTGAAATGAATCTCTGTATTAACAATTGAACATTGTATCACGATATACGATATCTCTGAAACGTCATATCGTGGAGAAATCGTATCGTCACCATATCGCCCACCCCTGTATGCCTTGTCCATCAGGGTCACCCAGGGCTCTGTACTTGGCCCTCTGCTTTTTCTCCCACTGACTCTACACAAAAAGGTTTTTGATCTACAACCGTATCCACAGGCAGGCGCACAGCAAAATCCTCTGCAACAGGTTCTTCCGTGCTTATATAAGCTCAGAGAGCTTAACTGATAACCAGTGCCAGTGCGATAACTGATAGCTTCCCGTGAAGAGGAAACTGGTAGATTCTAAAGGGATATGATGTTTTTATGGGCAACTGGTGTAGACTAACAGTGCAGGATGAAGTGTCTCTATTGGAGCTGTTAAGAATCCACTTTCACAGGAAACAAAAATGAAACAAAACAAAATATTTCCATAACACCGCTATAAGGCTAATCTGTACTTCGTTGTACAATAAACCATTGTGCGAACAATGTTATATATGCAGCCTGGAAAGTTTCCATTGCCATCAATATGTCCCCTGGATGCTTGATACCATTCTTTTGGTTATTCAATTGTGTAACAGAAGAACTGACTTCATCATGTGTACAGTATATATAAATATATATATTTTTTTTTACTTTATTGCAGTATTTCCAAATGTCTTTTCAGAAAGAGTGAATACACTTCCCGGCACCGGCGTCTGCCGCGGAATTGCCGCGACAGGCACAGAACAGGACCGGCAGTTCAAACGCACGGACCGGCAGGTAGGACCGGTGGCCGCCGCACGGTAGGACCGGCGGCCGCCGCACGGACCGACAGGTAGGACCGGTGGCCCGCCGCACGGACCGGCAGGTAGGACCGTCGGTGCATAGTTTTACTGAGGTTAAGGTTAGGGTTAGGGTTAGGGTTAGGGTTAGGGTTATGGTTATGGTTAGGCTTAGGTAACGGGCCGGAACCTGCCGCGGCAGCGTCGTGGCACCCGCCGGTGCCGGGAATTGTATTTGCTGTCCTTCTGTCTTTTACTCCACTACAATTATTAGAAAACTTCAGTTTAGTTACTTTTTAGATTTAGATTTGTATTAATAAACATAATTAAGGTCTGTATATAATTCGGCTATATGAGAATAGCCGATCTTTGTGCGAGATTTTTTGTTGCATCAGTTTTCTACTTTTGGTAGAAAGTAAATACCAATATACTATTGTATTTTTACTCAAGTAAATTAACCAGTAAGACTCCCTAAGAGGGAGATAAGCGACCGTCAGGTCGCAGCGTGATTTTAGGGCAAAATGTGTAGGAGATGAGTGTAGACATACTGTGTACCAATTTGCGTGATTTTAGGGCAAAATCTGTAGGAGCAGTGTCCAAAAATGTGTTTGAAAAAATCTGCCTGAAGGTGGCGCTAAATGGGAGAGATTCATGTTGATGACATGAGTGTAGCGCAAGTGTGTACCGATTTGTGGGATTTTAGGGCAACATTTGTAGGAGCAGTGTCCAAAAATGTGTTTTGCAAGTATCAGCCTCATGGTGGCGCTAGAAGAGGGCCATGTGAGAAATGATGGGTGGAGGTTGTGGTTTGACAGCCAAGGATTGTGTGTGCAAAATTTGGCATGGATCGGGGCAACGGTGGCGGAGATATGAGCAGGGTAAAAGTGTGACGTGTGACGTGTGACAGACAGACTGACTGACTGACTGACTGACGGACTCACAGCTGGTGGAGGTTTTGACAGTAACTGCGACCTTACGGTCGCAATAATTCCGGACTTTAAGTTGTAACAGAGCATTTCTACATTGCAGTATTGGTACTTTCACTTAAGTAAAACATTTCAGTACTTTTTTCCACCACTGGTTTTGCCACCATACTAAACAGAGGCTAAACAGTATATAGCAGAACAACAACAACTGCTTACCGTGGCTGTGGAGCTGGGCTTTGTCCTGCGTGCAGGCCTCCAGGGCCTGCCGGAGGTTCTGGTTCTCCGTCTCCACGTCGTGCATCTTCTGCACTGTCAGCTGGAGCTGCTGGTGTGCCTCCAACACCGGCATGGGGTCTGGGGGGGAAAGAGACTACATTAACCAATTGAACCCCCAGCAGCATGACTATTATAACATGGTAAATGGTGCATCTGCTTTAGGGGTGGGCGATATGGTGATAAATATCGTTGAGACGATACAATGTCTCCACGATATGCCTTTTCAGACGTATCGTATATATCGTGATACAATGAGGGAACCTTATGAAATATCCTGTTGAATTGTTAATACAGAGATTCATTGCAGAATTCATTATAACCTGCATTTTGGTCTAAATCAGTAGTTCTTAAACTTTAATGTCAAGATTTCCCCTTAACTCTGACAGTATACAAATGAAACCAAATGGACCCGTAAGGGTCCATTTGGTTTCATTTGTATACTGTCAGTGACCCTTTCAGTGAAATACTTGAAAGGGTCAATTTAGACCTCCCAAAAGTGCCTGGACCCAACTTTAAGGACCACTGGTCTAAATGGTCTGTTACTCCTTTTTCTTTTAGTTTTTGTTACCTTGTAGTACTGTTAAGTAACTTGAAAAATAACCATAAAAAAACAACATGAAAAAGAATCGTGATAAGATTGTGTATCGTGATACAGCTTGGAAAAATATCGTGATATTGTATTTTTCCATATCGCCCACCCCTAATCTGCATTTAAATAGCACCTTTATCCAAGGCGCTTTAAATAGATTGTGCATTACAATCACCCATTCACACACACACATTCATACACCGATGGCGGAGGAAACCATGCAAGGCACCAACCTGCTCACCGGGAGCAACTAGGGGTTCAGAGTCTTGCTCAAGGACACTTCGACACTATTACATATCTATCTCCCTGCTCTTAATGGTTAATGAGGGTTGTCTACTTGTGCTGAGCAGGGGAAAAATATGTAGCAGAGCCTGAACGGCAAGATACAATTATATCTACAATTGTATTCACATACTATAATAATATATATTGGTTCATTCTATTCATGAGTTATCTGACTTATTGTACTGTACGTCCCTTGATGGATTCGAGGTTTCAATGGAGTCCTTGCTGCATTAGATTAGTTAGTTAGTCTAACTCCGGGGGAGCCCGGGATCGAACTGGGAACCGTTCTCCAAAGAATAGGAATTGTATGGTTTATGTAAAAAATAAAAAAATAAATCCCATCACACCAAGATTTGGCGCCCCCCCCTGAAGTTGCACTAAGACTAAAGGGTGTATGCCGGGGTTATGATACTGAAATGCACCTCGCGCTGCATGTGTGCGATACGTCATTGTGCCACCTTGCAGCGGGCAGAAGATACGATATAGGGTTCTATACGACTGTATTTTGTTTAGGGTTCTATACAGCGGGGGTTTTCAAAGTGGGTGACGGCCTGACGGGGCACCCTAGGGTGCCGTGACGGCAGTCAAGGGGTGCCGCGAGATAATTTGATAATATTTGGAATATATTTGGACACTTGAAAAAATATTTAGTATCATTTTAAACTTGAAGTACAAAGTTATTTTCAGTCAGTTCTAACCAAAATGGCTATTATGTCAATGGTTTCCTCGCAACATAATTACTGTCGGGCACAAACCTCGTATCTCCAAGTTTCAAATGTGTACGTCTTTTGGTAAAGCAAGGCCCTGCTTCATCATATAAGACTGTCGCACAAAACTAGTGAAAACAGCCGATCTACAAGCACACAACACCTCGCGATGCGAGACATTGCGTGCTTGTAGATCTGCTGTTTTCACTAGTTTAGTACATTTTATAGATGATAAATACAAAACGAACGGTTTTGGACATACAAGGTTTCCACCCCACAACGACGATATGCTATAACTAGAAAAATATTGTTCCTTCGAAACAATTGTGGGCTCGCTTCAAGCCAGAAAACAATGGCTATAAAAGTACAAAATGTCAAGATCGCAGGCAGTGCTCTCTTTGACGTTACTGACGTCAAAGATTGGTCCATTTTGTTCCAAAAATGTGTTGTGCAAAAGTTGACCCGCTGGTGGCGCTATAACAGGCCAATGTGAGAAGGTTGGTATCTGTTCCTTGACCTATTGGGAATGTGCTTGCAAGATTTCACGCACATCCCAGGCTGTGTTCATGATTTGAGGTGTTTTTGGCTTTGGACACTTTATCGCTGCTTGCAGCTATATTTATTATTATTATTTTATAATTTTTTTGTGTGCACTTCATAGGCATGTTAGATAAAGGTCCTTAGATTGTGTGTAGAATGTTTCATGCAAATTGCAAAAAAAATCCTAGAATAAAAACGGGTTTAAGCGTTTTACAAACTGCTCAAAATTATATAGCGCCCCCCTTTGGCCATTTGGGGTAAGATTGGTTTCAGTGATATTTGAACTAACCCTCTACACTATTTTGTCATGAAAATGTGACTTTGCTTGTATGTTTTAGAGGCAGAAGAATAATTTGCATAAAAATGCAATATTGTTTGAATTATTTAAAAAAGCATGTTTCAATGTTAAAGAAATCCGATCTGACAGATCTTTAGATATCGGTCCAAAGTTCACGTAAAAAAAGTTTTGTGCACGTGACGCGAAAATTCCAGAATAAAAGCGGGTTTACGCGTTTTACAAACTGCTCAAAGTGGCGGAAAATCGAAGGGCGGAGCTTACTTAACAACGACACAGATGTCTTCCGCTTGAGTCAAAGCACGCGTGTAACAAGTTGCATGTCTTCAAACGAAACGAGTCATGACTTATGCCCGTTTGAAGTTTGAATTTTCAGACGCTTCGTATAGCGCCCCCCTTTGGCCGATTGGAATAAAATTGGTTTCAGTGATACCTTGACTAACCCTCTACATCTTTGCCAAATGCCATGAACGTGTAACTTTGCATGTATGATTTAGAGGCCGAAGAATAATTTGCATAAAACTGCAATATTTATTGAATTATTAAAAAATTATATTTCACTTTAAAAGAAATCCGCCGAGATTAGTTTGACCGTATTGGTCCAAAGTTCATGTGAAAAAAGTTTTGTGCGCGTATCGAAAAAAACCCAGGAGGAGATAGATTTTTACTGTTTTTCATATAATTCCGAATTGTGGGAGATCTAAAGGTCAGAGGTCAAAAGTCAGAGGCTAAAAGTTGTTCGGCATGAGGAGACGCATACGTGTATACAGGTTTCATGCCTGTACCTCAAACACAGCATGAGCTATACCTGTTCAAAGTTCGCACTTTCGAAGGCTTCATGCAGCGCCACCATTTGGCCGATTGCTATAAAAAATAATAGCGCACTTCGCCACTGTAAACTGAACACATTGATGTTTTTATTTTCATTTTCTCACTAAGTATGTAGGAGTAGAAAGGAACCGAAGTTCCCGTCTACTGTCTGACTGACTGACTGACTGACTGATAGATAAATAACTAGAAAATATTGTTCCTTCGAAACAATTGTGGGCTCGCTTCAAGCCAGAAAACAATGGCTATAAAAGTACAAAATGTCAAGATCGCAGGCAGTGCTCTCTTTGACGTTACTGACGTCAAAGATTGGTCCATTTTGTTCCAAAAATGTGTTGTGCAAAAGTTGACCCGCTGGTGGCGCTATAACAGGCCAATGTGAGAAGGGTGGTATCTGTTCCTTGACCTATTGGGAATGTGCTTGCAAGATTTCACGCACATTGCAGGCTGTGTTCATGATTTGAGGTGTTTTTAGCCTTGGCCACTTTATCGCTGCTTGCAGCTATATTTATAATTATTATTATATTTTTTGTGTGTGTGCACTTCATAGGCATATTAGATAAAGGTCCTTAGATTGTGTGTAGAATATTTCATGCAAATTGCTAAAAAGAAATCCTAGAATAAAAACGGTTTTAAGCGTTTCACAAACTGCTCAAAATGATATAGCGCCCCCCTTTGGCCAATTGGGGTATGATTGGTTTTAGTGATATTTGGAATAACACTCTACATCTTTGCCAAATGCCATGAACATGCTACTTTGTATGTATGATTTAGAGGCAGAAGAATAATTTGCATAAAAATGCAATATTCATTGAATTATTTAAAAAAGCATGTTTCAATTTTAAAGAAATCCGATCTGACAGATCTTTAGATATCGGTCCAAAGTTCACGTAAAAAAAGTTTTGTGCACGTGACGCGAAAATTTCAGAATAAAAGCGGGTTTACGCGTTTTACAAACTGCTCAAATTGGCGGAAAATCTAAGGGCGGAGCTTACTTAACAACGACACAGATGTCTTCCGCTTGAGTCAAAGCACGCGTGTCACAAGTTGCATGTCTTCAAACGAAACGAGTCAAGACTTATGCCCGTTTGAAGTTTGAATTTTCAAACGCTTCGTATAGCGCCCCCCTTTGGCCAATTGGAATAAGATTGGTTTCAGTGATATTTTGACTAACCTTCTACATCTTTGCCAAATGCCATGAACTTGTGACTTTGTATGTATGATTTAGAGGCAAAAGAATTATTGGCATAAAACTGCAATATTGAGTGAATTATTAAAAAATAATGTTTCACTTTAAAAAAAATCTGGTTGATCAATCTGACCGTATTGGTCCAAAGTTCATGTGAAAAAAGTTTTGTGCGCTTAACTCAAAAATCCCAGGAGGAGATAGATTTTTACTGTTTTTCATATTATTCCGAATTGTGGGAGACCTAAAGGTCAGAGGTCAAAAGTTAGAGGGTAAAAGTTGTTCGGCATGAGGAGACGCATAAGTGTATACAGGTTTCATGGCTGTATGTATAACACAGCATGAGCTATACCTGTTCAAAGTTCGCACTTTCGAAGGCTTCCTACAGCGCCACCATTTGGCCGATTGCTGTAAAAAGTAATAGCACACGTCGCCACTGTAAGCTGAACACATTGATGTTTTTATTTTCATTTTCTCACTAAGTATGTAGGAGTTGAAAGCGGACAAAGTATTGAGGAGAACTTGATATGTCTGTCTGATAGATAAACTAGAAAAATATTGTTCCTTCGAAACAATTGTGGGCTCGCTTCAAGCCGGAAAACAATGGCTATAAAAGTACAAAATGTCAAGATCGCAGGCAGTGCTCTCTTTGACATTACTGACGTCAATGATTGGTCCATTTTGTTCCAAAAATGTGTTGTGCAAAAGTTGACCCGCTGGTGGCGCTATAACAGGCCAATGTAAGAAGGGTGGTATCTGTTCCTTGACCTATTGGGAATGTGCTTGCAAGATTTCACGCACATTGCAGGCTGTGTTCATGATTTGAGGTGTTTTTGGCTTTGGCCACTTTATCGCTGCTTGCAGCTATATTCATTATTATAATTCTTTTGTGTGTGTGCACTTCATAGGCATATTAGATAAAGGTCCTTAGATTGTGTGTAGAATGTTTCATGCAAATTGCAAAAAAAAAAATCCTAACGGGTTTAAGCGTTTCACAAACTGCTCAAAATGATATAGCGCCCCCCTTTGGCCAATTGGGGTAAGATTGGTTTTAGTGATATTTGGACTAACACTCTACATCTTTGCCAAATGCCATGAACATGTTACTTGGCATGTATGATTTAGAGGCAGAAGAATAATTTGCATAAAACTGCAATATTCATTGAATTTATTTAAAAAAGCATGTTTCAATTTTAAAGAAATCCGATCTGACAGATCTTTAGATATCGGTCCAAAGTTCACGTAAAAAAAGTTTTGTGCACGTGGAGCGAAAATTCCAGAATAAAAGCGGGTTTACGCGTTTTACAAACTGCTCAATATGGCGGAAAATCGAAGGGCGGAGCTTACTTAACAACGACACAGATGTCTTCCGCTCGAGTCAAAGCACGCGTGTAACAAGTTGCATGTCTTCAAACAAAACGAGTCATGACTTATGCCCGTTTGAAGTTTGAATTTTCAAACGCTTCGTATAGCGCCCCCCTTTGGCCGATTGGAATAAAATTGGTTTCAGTGATACTTTGACTAACCCTCCACATCTTTGCCAAATGCCATGAACGTGTAACTTTGCATGTATGATTTAGAGGCCGAAGAATAATTTGCATAAAACCGCAATATTGATTGAATCATTAAAAAATTATATTTCACTTTAAAAGAAATCCGCCGAGACTAGTTTGACCGTATATGTCCAAAGTTCATGTGAAAAAAGTTTTGTGCGCGTAACGCAAAAATCCCAGGAGGAGATAGATTTTTACTGTTTTTTATATAATTCAAAATTCTGGGGGATCTAAAGGTCAGAGGTCAAAAGTCAGAGTGTAAAAGTTGTTCGGCATGAGGAGACGCATAGGTGTATACAGGTTTCATGACTGTACGTATAACAGAGCATGAGCTCTATATGTTCAAAGTTCGCACTTTCGAAGGCTTCCTACAGCGCCACCATTTGGCCGATTGCTGTAAAAAATAATAGCACACTTCGCCACTGTAAGCTGAACACATTGATGTTTTTATTTTCATTTTCTGTCTAAGTATGTAGGAGTAGAAAGGAACCGAAGTTTTGAGGAGAACTTGATATGACGGTTAGATATTGTCACTAGAAAAATATTGTTCCTTCGAAACAATTGTGGGCTCGCTTCAAGCCAGAAAACAATGGCTATAAAAGCACAAAATGTCAAGATCGCAGGCAGTGCTCTCTTTGACGTTACTGACGTCAAAGATTGGTCCATTTTGTTCCAAAAATGTGTTGTGCAAAAGTTGACCCGCTGGTGGCGCTATAACAGGCCAATGTGAGAAGGTTGGTATCTGTTCCTTGACCTATTGGGAATGTGCTTGCAAGATTTCACGCACATCCCAGGCTGTGTTCATGATTTGAGGTGTTTTTGGCTTTGGACACTTTATCGCTGCTTGCAGCTATATTTATTATTATTATTTTATAATTTTTGTGTGTGCACTTCATAGGCATGTTAGATAAAGGTCCTTAGATTGCGTGTAGAATGTTTCATGCAAATTGCAAAAAAAATCCTAGAATAAAAACGGGTTTAAGCGTTTTACAAACTGCTCAAAATTATATAGCGCCCCCCTTTGGCCATTTGGGGTAAGATTGGTTTCAGTGATATTTGAACTAACCCTCTACACTATTTTGTCATGAAAATGTGACTTTGCTTGTATGTTTTAGAGGCAGAAGAATAATTTGCATAAAAATGCAATATTGTTTGAATTATTTAAAAAAGCATGTTTCAATGTTAAAGAAATCCGATCTGACAGATCTTTAGATATCGGTCCAAAGTTCACGTAAAAAAAGTTTTGTGCACGTGACGCAAAAATTCCAGAATAAAAGCGGGTTTACGCGTTTTACAAACTGCTCAAAGTGGCGGAAAATCGAAGGGCGGAGCTTACTTAACAACGACACAGATGTCTTCCGCTTGAGTCAAAGCACGCGTGTAACAAGTTGCATGTCTTCAAACGAAACGAGTCATGACTTATGCCCGTTTGAAGTTTGGATTTTCAAACGCTTCGTATAGCGCCCCCCTTTGGCCGATTGGAATAAAATTCGTTTCAGTGATACTTTGACTAACCCTCCACATCTTTGCCAAATGCCATGAACGTGTAACTTTGCATGTATGATTTAGAGGCCGAAGAATAATTTGCATAAAACCGCAATATTGATTGAATTATTAAAAAATTATATTTCACTTTAAAAGAAATCCGCCGAGACTAGTTTGACCGTATTGGTCCAAAGTTCATGTGAAAAAAGTTTTGTGCGCGTTATGCAAAAATCCCAGGAGGAGATAGATTTTTACTGTTTTTCATATAATTCCAAATTGTGGGAGACCTAAAGGTCAGAGGTCAAAAGTTAGAGGGTAAAAGTTGTTCGGCATGAGGAGACGCATAAGTGTATACAGGTTTCATGGCTGTACGTATAACACAGCATGAGCTATACCTGTTCAAAGATCGCACTTTCGAAGGCTTCCTACAGCGCCACCATTTGGCCGATTGCTGTAAAAAATAATAGCACACTTCGCCACTGTAAGCTGAACACATTGATGTTTTTATTTTCATTTTCTCACTAAGTATGTAGGAGTAGAAAGGAACCGAAGTTTTGAGGAGAACTTGATATGACGGTTAGATATTGTCACTAGAAAAATATTGTTCCTTCGAAACAATTGTGGGCTCGCTTCAAGCCAGAAAACAATGGCTATAAAAGTACAAAATGTCAAGATCGCAGGCAGTGCTCTCTTTGACGTTACTGACGTCAAAGATTGGTCCATTTTGTTCCAAAAATGTGTTGTGCAAAAGTTGACCCGCTGGTGGCGCTATAACAGGCCAATGTAAGAAGGGTGGTATCTGCTCCTTGACCTATTGGGAATGTGCTTGCAAGATTTCACGCACATTGCAGGCTGTGTTCATGATTTGAGGTGTTTTTGGCTTTGGCCACTTTATCGCTGCTTGCAGCTATATTCATTATTATTATTTTTTTTGTGTGTGTGCACTTCATAGGCATATTAGATAAAGGTCCTTAGATTGTGTGTAGAATGTTTCATGCAAATTGCAAAAATAAATCCTAACGGGTTTAAGCGTTTCACAAACTGCTCAAAATGATATAGCGCCCCCCTTTGGCCAATTGGGGTAAGATTGGTTTTAGTGATATTTGGACTAACACTCTACATCTTTGCCAAATGCCATGAACATGTTACTTTGCATGTATGATTTAGAGGCAGAAGAATAATTTGCATAAAACTGCAATATTCATTGAATTTATTTTAAAAAGCATGTTTCAATTTTAAAGAAATCCGATCTGACAGATCTTTAGATATCGGTCCAAAGTTCACGTAAAAAAAAGTTTTGTGCACGTGGAGTGAAAATTCCAGAATAAAAGCGGGTTTACGCGTTTTACAAACTGCTCAATATGGCGGAAAATCGGGGGGCGGAGCTTACTTAACAACGACACAGATGTCTTCCGCTCGAGTCAAAGCACGCGTGTAACAAGTTGCATGTCTTCAAACGAAACGAGTCATGACTTATGCCCGTTTGAAGTTTGAATTTTCAAACGCTTCGTATAGCGCCCCCCTTTGGCCGATTGGAATAAAATTGGTTTCAGTGATACTTTGACTAACCCTCCACATCTTTGCCAAATGCCATGAACGTGTAACTTTGCATGTATGATTTAGAGGCCGAAGAATAATTTGCATAAAACCGCAACATTTATTGAATTATTAATAAAATATATTTCACTTTAAAAGGAATCCGCCGAGACTAGTTTGACCGTATTGGTCCAAAGTTCAAGTGAAAAAAGTTTCATGCGCGTATTGCAAAGATCCCAGGAGGAGATAGATTTTTACTGTTTTTCATATAATTCCAAATTCTGAGGGATCTAAAGATCAGAGGTCAAAAGTCAGAGCGTAAAAATTGTTCGGCATGAGGAGACGCATACGTGTATACAGGTTTCATGGCTGTACGTATAACAGAGCATGAGCTATACCTGTTCAAAGTTCGCACTTTCGAAGGCTTCCTACAGCGCCACCATTTGGCCGATTGCTGTAAAAAGTAATAGCACACGTCGCCACAGTAAGCTGAACACATTGATGTTTTTATTTTCATTTTCTCACTAAGTATGTAGGAGTAGAAAGGAACCGAAATTTTGAGGAGAACTTGATATGACGGTTAGATATTGTCACTAGAAAAATATTGTTCCTTCGAAACAATAGTGGGCTCGCTTCAAGCCGGAAAACAATGGCTATAAAAGCACAAAATGTCAAGATCGCAGGCAGTGCTCTCTTTGACGTTACTGACGTCAAAGATTGGTCCATTTTGTTCCAAAAATGTGTTGTGCAAAAGTTGACCCGCTGGTGGCGCTATAACAGGCCAATGTGAGAAGGTTGGTATCTGTTCCTTGACCTATTGGGAATGTGCTTGCAAGATTTCACGCACATCCCAGGCTGTGTTCATGATTTGAGGTGTTTTTGGCTTTGGACACTTTATCGCTGCTTGCAGCTATATTTATTATTATTATTTTATAATTTTTTGTGTGCACTTCATAGGCATGTTAGATAAAGGTCCTTAGATTGCGTGTAGAATGTTTCATGCAAATTGCAAAAAAAATCCTAGAATAAAAACGGGTTTAAGCGTTTTACAAACTGCTCAAAATTATATAGCGCCCCCCTTTGGCCATTTGGGGTAAGATTGGTTTCAGTGATATTTGAACTAACCCTCTACACTATTTTGTCATGAAAATGTGACTTTGCTTGTATGTTTTAGAGGCAGAAGAATAATTTGCATAAAAATGCAATATTGTTTGAATTATTTAAAAAAGCATGTTTCAATGTTAAAGAAATCCGATCTGACAGATCTTTAGATATCGGTCCAAAGTTCATGTAAAAAAATGTTTTGTGCACGTGACGCGAAAATTCCAGAATAAAAGCGGGTTTACGCGTTTTACAAACTGCTCAAAGTGGCGGAAAATCGAAGGGCGGAGCTTACTTAACAACGACACAGATGTCTTCCGCTTGAGTCAAAGCACGCGTGTAACAAGTTGCATGTCTTCAAATGAAACGAGTCATGACTTATGCCCGTTTGAAGTTTGAATTTTCAAACGCTTCGTATAGCGCCCCCCTTTGGCCGATTGGAATAAAATTGGTTTCAGTGATACTTTGACTAACCCTCCACATCTTTGCCAAATGCCATGAACGTGTAACTTTGCATGTATGATTTAGAGGCCGAAGAATAATTTGCATAAAACCGCAATATTGATTGAATTATTAAAAAATGATATTTCACTTTAAAAGAAATCCACCGAGATAAATCTGACCGTATTGGTCCAAAGTTCATGTGAAAAAAGTTTTGTGCGCGTAACAAAAAAAACCCAGGAGGAGATAGATTTTTACTGTTTTTCATATAATTCCGAATTGTGGGAGACCTAAAGGTCAGAGGTCAAAAGTTAGAGGGTAAAAGTTGTTCGGCATGAGGAGACGCATAAGTGTATACAGGTTTCATGACTGTATGTATAACACAGCATGAGCTATACCTGTTCAAAGTTCGCACTTTCGAAGGCTTCCTACAGCGCCACCATTTGGCCGATTGCTGTAAAAAGTAATAGCACACTTCGCCACTGTAAACTGAACACATTGATGTTTTTATTTTCATTTTCTCACTAAGTATGTAGGAGTAGAAAGGAACCGAAGTTTTTTGATACTTGATATGACTGCCTGATAGATAAATAAATAAATAAATAATGACAATATCTAAAGTGTGCTCGCCTTATAGGCGAGCCCACAACTAGAAAAATATTGTTCCTTCGAAACAATTGTGGGCTCGCTTCAAGCCAGAAAACAATGGCTATAAAAGCACAAAATGTCAAGATCGCAGGCAGTGCTCTCTTTGACGTTACTGACGTCAAAGATTGGTCCATTTTGTTCCAAAAATGTGTTGTGCAAAAGTTGACCCGCTGGTGGCGCTATAACAGGCCAATTTGAGAAGGTTGGTATCTGTTCCTTGACCTATTGGGAATGTGCTTGCAAGATTTCACGCACATCCCAGGCTGTGTTCATGGTTTGAGGTGTTTTTGGCTTTGGACACTTTATCGCTGCTTGCAGCTATATTTATTATTATTATTTTAATTTGTTTTTGTGTGCACTTCATAGGCATGTTAGATAAAGGTCCTTAGATTGCGTGTAGAATGTTTCATGCAAATTGCAAAAAAAATCCTAGAATAAAAACGGGTTTAAGCGTTTTACAAACTGCTCAAAATGATATAGCGCCCCCCTTTGGCCATTTGTGGTAAGATTGGTTTCAGTGATATTTGAACTAACCCTCTACACTATTTTGTCATGAAAATGTGACTTTGCATGTATGTTTTAGAGGCAGAAGAATAATTTGCATAAAACTGCAATATTCATTGAATTTATTTAAAAAAGCATGTTTCAATTTTAAAGAAATCCGATCTGACAGATCTTTAGATATCGGTCCAAAGTTCACGTAAAAAAAGTTTTGTGCACGTGGAGCGAAAATTCCAGAATAAAAGCGGGTTTACGCGTTTTACAAACTGCTCAAAATGGCGGAAAATTGAAGGGCGGAGCTTACTTAACAACGACACAGATGTCTTCCGCTCGAGTCAAAGCACGCGTGTAACAAGTTGCATGTCTTCAAACCAAAACGAGTCATGACTTATGCCCGTTTGAAGTTTGAATTTTCAAACGCTTCGTATAGCGCCCCCCTTTGGCCGATTGGAATAAAATTGGTTTCAGTGATACTTTGACTAACCCTCCACATCTTTGCCAAATGCCATGAACGTTTAACTTTGCATGTATGATTTAGAGGCCGAAGAATAATTTGCATGAAACCGCAATATTGATTGAACTATTAAAAAATTATATTTCACTTTAAAAAAAATCTGGTTGATCAATCTGACCGTATTGGTCCAAAGTTCATGTGAAAAAAGTTTCGTGCGCGTAACGAAAAAAACCCAGGAGGAGATAGATTTTTACTGTTTTTCATATAATTCCGAATTGTGGGAGACCTAAAGGTCAGAGGTCAAAAGTTAGAGGGTAAAAGTTGTTCGGCATGAGGAGACGCATAAGTGTATACAGGTTTCATGGCTGTATGTATAACACAGCATGAGCTATACCTGTTCAAAGTTCGCACTTTCGAAGGCTTCCTACAGCGCCACCATTTGGCCGATTGCTATAGAAAATAATAGCACACTTCGCCACTGTAAACTGAACACATTGATGTTTTTATTTTCATTTTCTCACTAAGTTTGTAGGAGTAGAAAGGAACCGAAGTTTTGAGGAGAACTTGATATGACAATATCAAGTTCTCACTAGAAAAATATTGTTCCTTCGAAACAATTGTGGGCTCGCTTCAAGCCGGAAAACAATGGCTATAAAAGTACAAAATGTCAAGATCGCAGGCAGTGCTCTCTTTGACGTTACTGACGTCAACGATTGGTCCATTTTGTTCCAAAAATGTGTTGTGCAAAAGTTGACCCGCTGGTGGCGATATAACAGGCCAATGTAAGAAGGGTGGTATCTGTTCCTTGACCTATTGGGAATGTGCTTGCAAGATTTCACACACATTGCAGGCTGTGTTCATGATTTGAGGTGTTTTTGGCCTTGGCCAATTTATCGCTGCTTGCAGCTATATTTATAATTATTATTATATATTTTTTGTGTGTGCACTTCATAGGCATATTAGATAAAGGTCCTTAGATTGTGTGTAGAATGTTTCATGCAAATTGCGAAAAAAAAATCCTAATGGGTTTAAGCGTTTCACAAACTGCTCAAAATGATATAGCGCCCCCCTTTGGCCAATTGGGGTAAGATTGGTTTTAGTGATATTTGGACTAACACTCTACATCTTTGCCAAATGCCATGAACATGTTACTTTGCATGTATGATTTAGAGGCAGAAGAATAATTTGCATAAAACTGCAATCTTCATTGAATTATTAAAAAAAAGCATGTTTCAATTTTAAAGAAATCCGATCTGACAGATCTTTAGATATTGGTCCAAAGATCACGTAAAAAACGTTTTGTGCACGTGACGCAAAAATTCCAGAATAAAAGCGGGTTTACGTGTTTTACAAACTGCTCAAAATGGCGGAAAATTGAAGGGCGGAGCTTACTTAACAACGACACAGATGTCTTCCGCTTGAGTCAAAGCACGCGTGTAACAAGTTGCATGTCTTCAAACGAAACGAGTCATGACTTATGCCCGTTTGAAGTTTGAATTTTCAAACGCTTCGTATAGCGCCCCCCTTTGGCCAATTGGAATAAGATTGGTTTCAGTGATATTTTGACTAACCTTCTACATCTTTGCCAAATGCCATGAACGTGTGACTTTGTATGTATGATTTAGAGGCAAAATAATTATTGGCATAAAACTGCAATATTGAGTGAATTATTAAAAAAATAATGTTTCACTTTAAAAAAAATCTGGTTGATCAATCTGACCGTATTGGTCCAAAGTTCATGTGAAAAAAGTTTCGTGCGCCTAACGAAAAAAACCCAGGAGGAGATAGATTTTTACTGTTTTTCATATTATTCAAAATTCTGGGGGATCTAAAGGTCAAAGGTCAAAAGTCAGAGCGTAAATGTTGTTTGGCATGAGGAGACGCATACGTGTATACAGGTTTCATGGCTGTACGTATAACAGAGCATGAGCTATACCTGTTCAAAGTTCGCACTTTCGAAGGCTTCCTACAGCGCCACCATTTGGCCGATTGCTGTAAAAAATAATAGCACACTTCGCCACTGTAAACCGAACACATTGATGTTTTTATTTTCATTTTCTCACTAAGTATGTAGGAGTAGAAAGGAACCGAAGTTTTGAGGAGAACTTGATATGACGGTTAGATATTGTCACTAGAAAATATTGTTCCTTCGAAACAATTGTGGGCTCGCTTCAAGCCAGAAAACAATGGCTATAAAAGCACAAAATGTCAAGATCGCAGGCAGTGCTCTCTTTGACGTTACTGACGTCAAAGATTGGTCCATTTTGTTCCAAAAATGTGTTATGCAAAAGTTGACCCGCTGGTGGCGCTATAACAGGCCAATGTGAGAAGGTTGGTATCTGTTCCTTGACCTATTGGGAATGTGCTTGCAAGATTTCACGCACATCCCAGGCTGTGTTCATGATTTGAGGTGTTTTTGGCTTTGGACACTTTATCGCTGCTTGCAGCTATATTTATTATTATTATTTTATAATTTTTTTGTGTGCACTTCATAGGCATGTTAGATAAAGGTCCTTAGATTGCGTGTAGAATGTTTCATGCAAATTGCAAAAAAAATCCTAGAATAAAAACGGGTTTAAGCGTTTTACAAACTGCTCAAAATTATATAGCGCCCCCCTTTGGCCATTTGGGGTAAGATTGGTTTCAGTGATATTTGAACTAACCCTCTACACTATTTTGTCATGAAAATGTGACTTTGCATGTATGTTTTAGAGGCAGAAGAATAATTTGCATAAAAATGCAATATTGTTTGAATTATTTAAAAAAGCATGTTTCAATGTTAAAGAAATCCGATCTGACAGATCTTTAGATATCGGTCCAAAGTTCACGTAAAAAAGGTTTTGTGCACGTGGAGCGAAAATTCCAGAATAAAAGCGGGTTTCCGCGTTTTACAAACTGCTCAATATGGCGGAAAATCGAAGGGCGGAGCTTACTTAACAACGACACAGATGTCTTCCGCTCGAGTCAAAGCACGCGTGTAACAAGTTGCATGTCTTCAAACAAAACGAGTCATGACTTATGCCCGTTTGAAGTTTGAATTTTCAAACGCTTCGTATAGCGCCCCCCTTTGGCCGATTGAAATAAAATTGGTTTCAGTGATACTTTGACTAACCCTCCACATCTTTGCCAAATGCCATGAACGTGTAACTTTGCATGTATGATTTAGAGGCCGAAGAATAATTTGCATAAAACCGCAATATTGATTGAATTATTAAAAAAATATATTTCACTTTAAAAAAAATCTGGTTGATCAATCTGACCGTATTGGTCCAAAGTTCATGTGAAAAAGGTTTTGTGCACTTGACGCGAAAATCCCAGGAGGAGATAGATTTTTACTGTTTTTCATATAATTCTGAATTGTGGGAGACCTAAAGGTCAGAGGTCAAAAGTTAGAGGGTAAAAGTTGTTCGGCATGAGGAGACGCATAAGTATATAAAGGTTTCATGGCTGTATGTATAACACAGCATGAGCTATACCTGTTCAAAGATCGCACTTTCGAAGGCTTCCTACAGCGCCACCATTTGGCCGATTGCTATAGAAAATAATAGCACACTTCGCCACTGTAAACTGAACACATTGATGTTTTTATTTTCATTTTCTCACTAAGTATGTAGGAGTAGAAAGGAACCGAAATCCCGTCTACTGTTGATTGCCTGCCTGATAGATAAACTAGAAAAATATTGTTCCTTCGAAACAATTGTGGGCTCGCTTCAAGCCAGAAAACAATGGCTATAAAAGTACAAAATGTCAAGATCGCAGGCAGTGCTCTCTTTGACGTTACTGACGTCAACGATTGGTCCATTTTGTTCCAAAAATGTGTTGTGCAAAAGTTGACCCGCTGGTGGCGCTATAACAGGCCAATGTAAGAAGGGTGGTATCTGTTCCTTGACCTATTGGGAATGTGCTTGCAAGATTTCACGCACATTGCAGGCTGTGTTCATGATTTGAGGTGTTTTTGGCTTTGGCCACTTTATCGCTGCTTGCAGCTATATTCATTATTATAATTTTTTTGTGTGTGTGCACTTCATAGGCATATTAGATAAAGGTCCTTAGATTGTGTGTAGAATGTTTCATGCAAATTGCAAAAAAAAAATCCTAACGGGTTTAAGCGTTTCACAAACTGCTCAAAATGATATAGCGCCCCCCTTTGTTCAATTGGGGTAAGATTGGTTTTAGTGATATTTGGACTAACACTCTACATCTTTGCCAAATGCCATGAACATGTTACTTTGCATGTATGATTTAGAGGCAGAAGAATAATTTGCATAAAACTGCAATATTCATTGAATTTATTTAAAAAAGCATGTTTCAATTTTAAAGAAATCCGATCTGACAGATCTTTAGATATCGGTCCAAAGTTCACGTAAAAAAAGTTTTGTGCACGTGGAGCGAAAATTCCAGAATAAAAGCGGGTTTACGCGTTTTACAAACTGCTCAATATGGCGGAAAATCGAAGGGCGGAGCTTACTTAACAACGACACAGATGTCTTCCGCTCGAGTCAAAGCACGCGTGTAACAAGTTGCATGTCTTCAAACAAAACGAGTCATGACTTATGCCCGTTTGAAGTTTGAATTTTCAAACGCTTCGTATAGCGCCCCCCTTTGGCCGATTGGAATAAAATTGGTTTCAGTGATACTTTGACTAACCCTCCACATCTTTGCCAAATGCCATGAACGTGTAACTTTGCATGTATGATTTAGAGGCCGAAGAATAATTTGCATAAAACCGCAATATTGATTGAATTATTAAAAAATTATATTTCACTTTAAAAAAAATCTGGTTGATCAATCTGACCGTATTGGTCCAAAGTTCATGTGAAAAAAGTTTTGTGCACTTGATGCGAAAATCCCAGGAGGAGATAGATTTTTACTGTTTTTCATATAATTCCGAATTGTGGGAGACCTAAAGGTCAGAGGTCAAAAGTTAGAGGGTAAAAGTTGTTCGGCATGAGGAGACGCATACGTGTATACAGGTTTCATGGCTGTAACTAAAACACAGCATGAGCTATACCTGTTCAAAGTTCGCACTTTCGAAGGCTTCCTACAGCGCCACCATTTGGCTGATTGCTATAAAAAATAATAGCGCACTTCGCCACTGTAAACTGAACACATTGATGTTTTTATTTTCATTTTCTCACTAAGTATGTAGGAGTAGAAAGGAACCGAAGTTCCCGTCTACTGTCTGACTGACTGACTGACTGATAGATAAACTAGAAAAATATTGTTCCTTCGAAACAATTGTGGGCTCGCTTCAAGCCGGAAAACAATGGCTATAAAAGTACAAAATGTCAAGATCGCAGGCAGTGCTCTTTTTGACGTTACTGACGTCAAAGATTGGTCCATTTTGTTCGAAAAATGTGTTGTGCAAAAGTTGACCCGCTGGTGGCGCTATAACAGGCCAATGTAAGAAGGGTGGTATCTGTTCCTTGACCTATTGGGAATGTGCTTGCAAGATTTCACACCCATTGCAGGCTGTGTTCATGATTTGAGGTGTTTTTGGCTTTGGCCACTTTATCGCTGCTTGCAGCTATATTCATTATTATTTTTTATTTTTTTGTGTGTGTGCACTTCATAGGCATATTAGATAAAGGTCCTTAGATTGTGTGTAGAATGTTTCATGCAAATTGCAAAAAAAAAAATCCTAATGGGTTTAAGCGTTTCACAAACTGCTCAAAATGATATAGCGCCCCCCTTTGGCCAATTGGGGTAAGATTGGTTTTAGTGATATTTGGACTAACACTCTACATCTTTGCCAAATGCCATGAACATGTTACTTTGCATGTATGATTTAGAGGCAGAAGAATAATTTGCATAAAACTGCAATATTCATTGAATTTATTTAAAAAAGCATGTTTCAATTTTAAAGAAATCCGATCTGACAGATCTTTAGATATCGGTCCAAAGTTCACGTAAAAAAGAGTTTTGTGCACGTGGAGCGAAAATTCCAGAATAAAAGCGGGTTTACGCGTTTTACAAACTGCTCAAAATGGCGGAAAATCGAAGGGCGGAGCTTACTTAACAACGACACAGATGTCTTCCGCTCGAGTCAAAGCACGCGTATAACAAGTTGCATGTCTTCAAACGAAACGAGTCATGACTTATGCCCGTTTGAAGTTTGAATTTTCAAACGCTTCGTATAGCGCCCCCCTTTGGCCGATTGGAATAAAATTGGTTTCAGTGATACTTTGACTAACCCTCCACATCTTTGCCAAATGCCATGAACGTGTACCTTTGCATGTATGATTTAGAGGCCGAAGAATAATTTGCATAAAACCGCAATATTGATTAAATTATTAAAAAATTATATTTCACTTTAAAAAAAATCTGGTTGATCAATCTGACCGTATTGGTCCAAAGTTCATGTGAAAAAAGTTTTGTGCACTTGACGCGAAAATCCCAGGAGGAGATAGATTTTTACTGTTTTTCATATAATTCCGAATTGTGGGAGACCTAAAGGTCAGAGGTCAAAAGTTAGAGGGAAAAAGTTGTTCGGCATGAGGAGACGCATAAGTGTATACAGGTTTCATGGCTGTATGTATAACACAGCATGAGCTATACCTGTTCAAAGATCGCACTTTCGAAGGCTTCCTACAGCGCCACCATTTGGCCGATTGCTATAAAAAATAATAGCACACTTCGCCACTGTAAACTGAACACATTGATGTTTTTATTTTCATTTTCTCACTAAGTATGTAGGAGTAGAAAGGAACCGAAGATCCCGTCTACTGATTGCCTGATAGATAAATAAATAATGACAATATCTAAAGTGTGCTCGCCTTATAGGCGAGCCCACAATAATGACAATATCTAAAGTGTGCTCGCCTTATAGGCGAGCCCACAATAATGACAATATCTAAAGTGTGCTCGCCTTATAGGCGAGCCCACAACTAGAAAATATTGTTCCTTCGAAACAATTGTGGGCTCGCTTCAAGCCAGAAAACAATGGCTATAAAAGTACAAAATGTCAAGATCGCAGGCAGTGCTCTCTTTGACGTTACTGACGTCAAAGATTGGTAAATTTTGTTCCAAAAATGTGTTGTGCAAAAGTTGACCCGCTGGTGGCGCTATAACAGGCCAATGTAAGAAGGGTGGTATCTGTTCCTTGACCTATTGGGAATGTGCTTGCAAGATTTCACGCACATTGCAGGCTGTGTTCATGATTTGAGGTGTTTTTGGCTTTGGCCACTTTATCGCTGCTTGCAGCTATATTCATTATTATTATTTTTTTGTGTGTGTGCACTTCATAGGCATATTAGATAAAGGTCCTTAGATTGTGTGTAGAATGTTTCATGCAAATTGCAAAAAAAAAAAATCCTAACGGGTTTAAGCGTTTCACAAACTGCTCAAAATGATATAGCGCCCCCCTTTGGCCAATTGGGGTAAGATTGGTTTTAGTGATATTTGGACTAACACTCTACATCTTTGCCAAATGCCATGAACATGTTACTTTGCATGTATGATTTAGAGGCAGAAGAATAATTTGCATAAAACTGCAATATTCATTGAATTTATTTAAAAAAGCATGTTTCAATTTTAAAGAAATCCGATCTGACAGATCTTTAGATATCGGTCCAAAGTTCACGTAAAAAAAGTTTTGTGCACGTGGAGCGAAAATTCCAGAATAAAAGCGGGTTTACGCGTTTTACAAACTGCTCAAAATGGCGGAAAATCGAAGGGCGGAGCTTACTTAACAACGACACAGATGTCTTCCGCTTGAGTCAAAGCACGTGTGTAACAAGTTGCATGTCTTCAAACGAAACGAGTCATGACTTATGCCCGTTTGAAGTTAGAATTTTCAAACGCTTCGTATAGCGCCCCCCTTTGGCCGATTGGAATAAAATTGGTTTCAGTGATACTTTGACTAACCCTCCACATCTTTGCCAAATGCCATGAACGTGTAACTTTGCATGTATGATTTAGAGGCCGAAGAATAATTTGCATAAAACCGCAATATTGATTGAATTATTAAAAAATTATATTTCACTTTAAAAAAAATCTGGTTGATCAATCTGACCGTATTGGTCCAAAGTTCATGTGAAAAAAGTTGTGTGCACTTGACGCGAAAATCCCAGGAGGAGATAGATTTTTACTGTTTTTCATATTATTCCGAATTGTGGGAGACCTAAAGGTCAGAGGTCAAAAGTTAGAGGGTAAAAGTTGTTCGGCATGAGGAGACGCATAAGGGTATACAGGTTTCATGGCTGTACCTCAAACTCAGCATGAGCTATACCTGTTCAAAGATCGCACTTTCGAAGGCTTCCTACAGCGCCACCATTTGGCCGATTGCTGTAAAAAGTAATAGCACACTTCGCCACAGTAAGCTGAACACATTGATGTATTTATTTTCATTTTCTCACCAAGTATGTAGGAGTAGAATGGAACCGAAGATCCCGTCTACTATAAATAAATAAACAAATAAATAATGACAATATCTAAAGTGTGCTCGCCTTTAGGCGAGCCCACAACTAGAAAAATATTGTTCCTTCGAAACAATTGTGGGCTCGCTTCAAGCCGGAAAACAATGGCTATAAAAGCACAAAATGTCAAGATCGCAGGCAGTGCTCTCTTTGACGTTACTGACGTCAAAGATTGGTCCATTTTGTTCCAAAAATGTGTTGTGCAAAAGTTGACCCGCTGGTGGCGCTATAACAGGCCAATGTGAGAAGGTTGGTATCTGTTCCTTGACCTATTGGGAATGTGCTTGCAAGATTTCACGCACATCCCAGGCTGTGTTCATGATTTGAGGTGTTTTTGGCTTTGGACACTTTATCGCTGCTTGCAGCTATATTTATTATTATTATTTTATAATTTTTTGTGTGCACTTCATAGGCATGTTAGATAAAGGTCCTTAGATTGCGTGTAGAATGTTTCATGCAAATTGCAAAAAAAATCCTAGAATAAAAACGGGTTTAAGCGTTTTACAAACTGCTCAAAATTATATAGCGCCCCCCTTTGGCCATTTGGGGTAAGATTGGTTTCATTGATATTTGAACTAACCCTCTACACTATTTTGTCATGAAAATGTGACTTTGCTTGTATGTTTTAGAGGCAGAAGAATAATTTGCATAAAAATGCAATATTGTTTGAATTATTTAAAAAAGCATGTTTCAATGTTAAAGAAATCCGATCTGACAGATCTTTAGATATCGGTCCAAAGTTCATGTAAAAAAATGTTTTGTGCACGTGACGCGAAAATTCCAGAATAAAAGCGGGTTTACGCGTTTTACAAACTGCTCAAAGTGGCGGAAAATCGAAGGGCGGAGCTTACTTAACAACGACACAGATGTCTTCCGCTTGAGTCAAAGCACGCGTGTAACAAGTTGCATGTCTTCAAACGAAACGAGTCATGACTTATGCCCGTTTGAAGTTTGAATTTTCAAACGCTTCGTATAGCGCCCCCCTTTGGCCGATTGGAATAAAATTGGTTTCAGTGATACTTTGACTAACCCTCCACATCTTTGCCAAATGCCATGAACGTGTAACTTTGCATGCATGATTTAGAGGCAGAAGAATAATTTGCATAAAACCGCAATATTTATTGAATTATTAAAAAATGATATTTCACTTTAAAAGAAATCCGCCGAGATAAATCTGACCGTATTGGTCCAAAGTTCATGTGAAAAAAGTTTCGTGCGCGTATCGAAAAAAACCCAGGAGGAGATAGATTTTTACTGTTTTTCATATAATTCCGAATTGTGGGAGACCTAAAGGTCAGAGGTCAAAAGTTAGAGGGTAAAAGTTGTTCGGCATGAGGAGACGCATAAGTGTATACAGGTTTCATGGCTGTATGTATAACACAGCATGAGCTATACCTGTTCAAAGATCGCACTTTCGAAGGCTTCCTACAGCGCCACCATTTGGCCAATTGCTATAAAAAATAATAGCACACTTCGCCACTGTAAACTGAACACATTGATGTTTTTATTTTCATTTTCTCACTAAGTATGTAGGAGTAGAAAGGAACCGAAAATCCCGTCTACTTACTAGATAAACAAATAAATAAATAAATAATGACAATATCTAAAGTGTGCTCGCCAGGTACTGGCGAGCCCACAATGACAATATCTAAAGTGTGCTCGCCTTATAGGCGAGCCCACAAATATAAGGTGCTTGGAGTAGAAAATTATAATGTAGGGTTGCCTCGGATTAAAACAAATATTTATGGGGTGCCCTGAGACAAAAAAGTTTGGGAACCCCTGCTATACTACTATGTATAAGGTAGGGTTGTATATCATTATATGACTGGGTATTCAGCAGTTAGCCTAGCCCAGCATGCTCATCAGACGCTGCAACAACCCGGCTAATTGCTCCGTTGCTAATTAATGCACGCCCCAATTCAACCCGACCGTCTCCATCAGACAGCTGGCGCTGTTACGCAATCACAGGATCCCATTAAAACCATTAGTCCACGGATACAGGGAGAGTTGGGTGGGGGGAGGTGGGAAAGAGTATTTATAAGGAAATACCCTCCAAAAAACGTCATAAAACGTCATACAAAGTTATTAGAACTTATATCATGGCTACAGATGTTGTTTCCTCCATGCAAAGCATGGGGCGATGTTGTTTCCTCCATGCAAAGCAGGGCTGCCTTAATGGCCTCTTGCCATGGTATAATATGATGTAATGTCACAGTGTGTTAATACTTTTATACCAGTAAGACTCCCTAATCGGGAGATAAGCGACCGTAGGTGGCTTATCTCCACAAATAGGGCAAAAATGTGTTTTTCCAAAATCTTCCTGATCCATGTTGATGACATGAGTGTAGACATGCTGTGTAGTGATATTCGGGATTTTAGGGCAAAAACTGTAGGAGCAGTGTCCAAAAATGTGTTTTAAAAATCAGCCTGAAGGTGGCGCTAGAATAGGGCCATGTGAGAAATGAGGGGTGGGGTCTCCACGTTGCCTTGGCGGACGAATAGGTACCGGCCCCGGCTCTCCCGGACGCTCCTAGGCCGAGTTACGGCATTTTATGTGCGCTGCAGTGGCAGGGGGTCCTCCACTGGGGGCGCCACCACTTTTGCATCCGTTCTGGAGCACCAGGAGTGGGTGGTCCCCGGGAATTCCCCGTGAGCAGCCCCGTTGGGGTGGTCATTTGGTCATTTTTGCACATTTGGTCATTTTTTACATCTGGGGGTCCCCCAGGGACCTGGGGGTCCCTGGGGCTCCGGGGGTCCTTGGAGGTTGTAGTTTGGCAGGCAAGGAGTGTGTGTGTAAAATCTGGCATGGATCGGGTCAACGGGTGCGGAGATATAAGCAGGGAAAAAGTGTGACGGCAAAAGTGTGACGGACTCACTGACTCACTCACAGACAGCCGGTGGAGGTTTTGGTAGTAAATGCGACCTACGGTCGCAATCACTTATTGCCAGGGATTAGCAACAAGATTCTCCCACCATTTTAACTAGAAACCTGATAAGACCTAGCACTCTGTAGCACTGGGTTATCAGCATCAAAGACCTAGCATAGCACTGGGTTACCAGTAAGACTCCCTAATCGGGAGATAAGCGACCGTTGGTCGCTTATCTCCATAAATAGAGCAAAAATGTGTTTTTCCAAAATCTTCCTGATCCATGTTGTTGACATGAGTGTAGACATACTGTGTAGTGATTTTCGTGATTTTAGGGCAAAATCTGAATCGGCCTCATGGTGGCGCTAGAGGGCCATGTGAGAAATGAGGGGTGGGGTCTCCTCGCCGCCAAGGCGGACGAATAGGTACCGGCCCCGGCTCTCCCGGTCGCTCCTAGCCCGAGTTACGGCATTTTATGTGAGCTGCAGTGGCAGGGGGTCCTCCACTGGGGGCGCCACCACTTTTGCATCCGTTCTGGAGCACCAGGAGTGGGTGGTCCCCGGGAATGCCCCGTGAGCAGCCCCGTTGGGGTGGTCATTTGGTCATTTTTGCACATTTGGTAATTTTTTACACCTGGGGGTCCCCCAGGGACCTGGGGGTCCCCGAAACTCCGGGGGTCCTTGGAGGTTGTAGTTTGGCAGGCAAGGAGTGTGTGTGCAAAATCTGGCATGGATCGGGGCAACGGTTGCAGAGATATGAGCAGGGCAAAAGTGTGACGTGTGACGTGTGACAGAGGGAGTGACGGAGGGAGTGACGGAGGGAGTGACGGAGGGACAGCCGGTGGAGGTTTGGATAGTGTGCAAGTAACTGCGACCTACGGTCGCAATCAACATCAAAGGGAAAACTTCAATGCGTTCCAGTGGGAAGTTCCAGTTCGACCGTGTTATTAACACAGCGCAATTAATTGTCAATTAACACTTATAAAAACCCACATGCAAGCACGCACGCACGCACACACGCACGCACGCACACACACACCCACGTGTCCTCACCTGGGGCATCAATTAATCTCTTGTAGACATTAAGGAAGGCAGTCTCCGATTCTTTACTTCTTTTACTGACGGCGTCGATCTGGAAGAACAGAACACACACAGTGAGAGAGGAAGGTAGGACACCAGATTAGCAGTGGTTCTCATGGTGGGGTCCTTGGGTGGGGGTCCCAGGAGGGGGTCCCCGGATAAATTCACACTCCATTCAACACCTTCATCCATATTTCATGCTTTGGCTGTTCAAAAAAATATATATATATTTCTTACGCACGCATTTTGATCTTCAGTATTCCAGTAGCTGACCAGTACAATCACAGTGTTCTACTGCAGGGGTTCCCAAACCTTTTTGGCTCAGGGCACCCATATAAATATTGTTTTAATGCGAGGCAAACCTACATTATATTCATGATTTTCACTCCCAGCACCTTACATTTATTGCATATTTGAGCAATTATGTTGCGAGGAAAACGAGATAATAGCCATTTCGGTTAGAACTGACTGAAAATAACTTTGTACTTTTTTTAAAGTGTCCAAATAAATTACAAATGTTATCAAATTATCTCGCAGCACCCCTGGACTGCCGTCACGGCACCCCAGGGTGCCCCGTCACCCACTTTGAAAACCCCTGTTCTACTGTTGTACTGTGAGCTTACCAGTACACTTCAGAAGAGGGAGAGAGGAGCACAAACAAACAAAGTTCCAATACTTGTCTTGGGTGCACGGCTCAGGGAACGAATGTACTTTACAAAAGAGATGCCAGCACTCCCTTTAGAATGACTTCTTCCTTTTTATTTCAGTTTTGCCCCAGCAGCTGCAAACAAGCGGACGTTTCGGCCCTACCGGACCTTCCTCAGCACAATACTGTGCTTTTATATTATCTTGGTATGAGAAAAATGTATAAAAAGAAAAAAAAAGTTGTGATTTATCTGAATGTGCTTTACATGTGTTTCGCTCGGACCGTTTTGTGCGTAACACCCAGGTCCCCTTCATAAGTGACACTAGTTGAAGTAAACCCTAACACGCTGAGGTAGGCCTGGTAGGGTCGAAACGTCCGCTTGTTGCAGCTGCTGGGGCAAAACTGAAATAAAAAAGGAAGAAGTTATTCTAAAGTGAGTGCTGGCATCTCTTTTGTAAAGCTGACCAGTACAACCACAGTCTACTAATGTTAACCACTGCATGGAATCTGACCAGTACAACCACAGTCTTCTAATGTTAGTCACTGGGAGCTGACCAGTACAACCACAGTCTTCTACTGTTAGTCACTGGGAGCTGACCAGTACAACCACAGTCTTCTACTGTTAGTCACTGGGAGCTGACCAGTACAACCACAGTCTTCTACTGTTAGTCACTGGGAGCTGACCAGTACAACCACAGTCTTCTACTGTTAGTCACTGGGAGCTGACCAGTACAACCACAGTCTTCTACTGTTAGTCACTGGGAGCTGACCAGTACAACCACAGTCTACTAATGTTGACCAATGGGAGCTAACCAGTACAACCACAGTCTACTAATGTTGACCAATGGGAGCTGACCAGTACAACCACAGTCTTCTACTGTTAGTCACTGGGAGCTGACCAGTACAACCACAGTCTTCTGCTGTTAGTCACTGGGAGCTGACCAGTACAACCACAGTCTTCTGCTGTTAGTCACTGGGAGCTGACCAGTACAACCACAGTCTTCTACTGTTAGTCACTGGGAGCTGACCAGTACAACCACAGTCTACTAATGTTGACCAATGGGAGCTGACCAGTACAACCACAGTCTACTAATGTTGACCAATGGGAGCTGACCAGTACAACCACAGTCTACTAATGTTGACCAATGGGAGCTGACCAGTACAACCACAGTCGACTAATGTTGACCAATGGGAGGTGACCAGTACAACCACAGTCTACTACTGGTGGTCACTGGGAGCTGACCAGTACAACCACAGTCGACTAATGTTGACCAATGGGAGCTGACCAGTACAACCACAGTCGACTAATGTTGACCAATGGGAGCTGACCAGTACAATCACAGTCGACTAATGTTGACCAATGGGAGCTGACCAGTACAACCACAGTCTACTACTGTTGACCACTGAATACATGTACTTTACACCACTGTCAGACCTACACAGTCTTGCCTGGAAGTTAAACAGAAAGTAAATATTGCTCGTATTCCTAATACCTCTGATAAGAATCAGTGAGAAATGCTGCTGCCAGTTTAGCTAAATCCTTTTCCAGGATTGTTACAGACTCTATCTTATGTCTGTGGCAGAAATTAGCCACATATATATATATATATATATATATATATATATATATATATATATATATACAGGGGCGTCACAAGGGGTAGGAAAGTGGGACTGAGTTACCAGGGCCCAAGGTGGAGGGGCCTTAATTATGTTATACTTTAGCTATTGAAAAATAGCAGATATACAAGCTCACAGCGCGGCACCGAGTGAAAAGTTGTGAAAATGTGTGCAAATCTTTGAATACCGGTATATGTATTTTTTTAAGCGAACATTTGTAACTCAAATTTTGCTTCTGGGGGGTCCCTGGAAGGAAATATTTTGAGATGGGGGTCCGTGGCCAAATACATATCATTCTGGGGGTCCTTCACGTGAAAAGGTTTGAGCTCCACTGACATTGAAACAAAGATTTTTCAGAAAAACCTTAGAAGGATTTGAAATATTCAAAGATTTTCATGATTTATCAAAAATAGCAGATCTACAAGCTCGCAGCGCGGCACCGTGAGCTTGTATATCTGCTATTTTTCAATAGTTAAAGCACAGGGGCCCCACAGTGAATCCTTGTACCCGGGGCCCAGAATTTGGTGCGACACCCCTGTGTGTATATATATATATATATATATATATATGTATATATATATATATATATATATATATAAATATATATATATATACAGTATAGGCCTATATATACTTCACTCATTACATAGAAACGCTTAAGTGACTTTAAAGCAATTTCCTGTGTTTAAGGCAGGGCAGCGCTGCCTTTCAAGTCTGATCTGAGAGAGAGAGAGAGAGAGAGAGAGAGAGAGAGAGAGAGAGAGAGAGAGAGCACAGAGGGAGAGAGAGGGGGTCAAATTCAGGTCAGGGATTTACTCCTCTGTGAGCTCTCTGAGACCCCGGCATGCATGGCACTGAACCAGAGAGAGAGAGAGAGAGAGAGAGAGAGAGAGAGAGAGAGAGAGAGACAAACAGAAAGAAAGTGCCATCAGTCAGCCAATACACACTGGTGAATTTGTCCCACCAATAAGAAGCCACGGTGGGATTCCATTCGTTTTCTATGTCCCGCCTCCCTTGGAGGTACTGTAGGATAGTGATGGGCAATCCCGTTCATTTCAGTGAACGGATCATTTCGTTCACGTTCACGGTAATGATCAGTTCAAAAGATTCGTTCAAATGATTCGTTCATAGCGCGATCGTCCTGTGAAAAACACTATCGCGGGAGCGTTTTTATTACGTCCGAGTACAGCCTGCCGTTGCGTCCTGTCTGCCGGCCGGGGCTATTAGGGGGAGGGGCGGGGGTGTGAACAAAAGTGTGAACGACCCATTTCAGGGATTTGAACGAATCGTTCACTAGTCATGCTAATGATTCGATAATTCTTATGAACGAATCACTCATGAACGACACATCACTACTGTAGGACTGAGAAGCGAAGTGACAAAACAGATCCACGGCTAGCACAAAGGCTAATGAACGTAGTGTGGCAGTGGTTAGCACTGTCGCCTCACAGCTAGAAGGTCATGGGTTCGATTCCCGCCGGTGGACGCTGTGGGCACTGGGGGCATGTTCCCTCCTCCGCGTCATCAGCGCCCACACCCTAGGTGGGGTTGGCGATTGGGCCTTTCTGTGTGGAGTTTGCATGTTCTCCCCGTGTCTCCTAAGGTAGATACCCTCACAAAAACATGCAGTAATCCTGGTCTCTATAATGCCAGGTGGAGGCATTATAGAGCCTGATGGAGGGGAAAGGAACTGGTTGGAATAACGTGTTCCTTCCACACGGCTACGTCCAAATCGGGGAAATCCCCACTGTCAGGTGAAAAGAAACAACTTGGTCTACTCATGCATTGAAGGAAGCATGAGGTCAGTCCGTTGTCTCCCCAGGCATGGCAGAGGGAGAGTAGAGACCAGGATTACATAGGCAATTGGCACTGGGTGAAAATGGGTTACAAAATCGTGGGATAAAAATCACACCCAATGTGAAGTGAGCGGTGGTCGTGCTTGCATAACGTCTTCAGACTAGGATTTGAGTCTAGGATGTACAGGCTATGCTACACACACACGTTTTGCTATGGCAAAACGCTGAGGAAAAAGGCTACAGACACACGACATATGACATCACTAGACAAACATGATGCTACGTACACACATTTTGCTATGGCAAAACGCTGAGGAAAAAGGCTACAGACACACGCACAGCCACTCTTAGGAGCGGTTTACCACCGCTCAAAAATGATATACAAAAGAAAAAAGTAGCAGATCTACAACTACTTTTGATGCTTTTGTGTGAGGCTTTTGCATGATCCAGTATGACGTTGATTTACCAAACAACAAACCAGAAGTTACAACATGGAGATCAGAGGTTTCTGCCAGACACTAACAACATATTGTGTGCCAACACCAGCTCTGACTCACACTTTCCTCTGCATAAAATGCATGGCAAACCTAATGCTACCCTAAAGTGCACAGCTGTGTTTGTGTACAGTATGGGGTACTATATGTACTGTATGTACTGTATGTACTGTATGCATTCTGCTGGCTAAACAGGACAGTGTTTCACTGTGCCAGGTTTTACATGTCTGCGTGTGTTTGTACACACACATTCACATGCCACACGCCAACATGCAAACACGCAAATCAGAGCATGCATGACAGCGCTCACAGACGAGCAGCTGTACACCAAAATACCCCCCACTGACTGACACACACACTGACACACACACACACACACACACACACACACACACACACACACACACACACACACACACACACACACACACACACACACACACACACACACACACACACACACACACACACACACACAAACAAAAAGCAGGTCCATCTGCTCATCAACTGCTGTCAATCAAATAATTGCATGTGCATGACAGATTCATAACGCAGGAATGTGTAAGATAATAAAACAATCAAATAAACAGGGCATCCACTGAGCATTTTTTGTGATAAAATACGTCTAAATACTGGTCTAAAAATGACAGATTTTTTTATGTCTAAGCTTAGACTAGACATTTACTATGGTGAAAGAAATGCAAATGCCCTCTTTCCATGACATGGCATTCAAGAGAATTGCCTTGTCCAAATTCTCCTGAACTTGAATGCAGCATCTTATGATGAAAGAATTGCCCTCTCAAATCCATGCTGTTACGCCACATCTCCAGTATTGACTTGATTATAATCTTAGTTCAGTGTGGCATCACGTACAGAAAGGTTGTGAGCTTGGAGGTCTGCCATTTTCAATATTTTCACCAAAAGGCCCTTTTAGAAATGTCAGCCCCTGCCTCTCTAACATTCTCTGCACGTCCCTGGAAACCAACGTTTTTAACCAGGCGAGGTCTTCTTCAGGGAATGAAGGATAATACCAGTAATAATGAAAAAAGGGTGGAATAAAAGCATAGCATTTCATATTGGCTGCACAGCAAAAAAAAATCCAAAGTGTTGGTTTAACTAAGTGTAAAAGAAAGAACACGGCAGTGGCGGGGGAAAAAATACTCACATTGTTTACCTGAGTAAAAGTATCAATACTGCAATGTAGAAATACTCTGTTAGGGTGCCCTCACACCAAAATACCTAGAGTGGAATCCGCCAATGCATTTCAATGAGAATTGAGCGTTTTTTGCCAGTAGAGGATTTCTGCAAAAAAATGCTCCAATCTCATTGAAACGCATTGGCGGATTCCACTCTAGGTATTTTGGTAAAATACCTAGAGTGGAATCCGCCAATGGTGTGTGGGCACCCTTACAAGTAAAAGTCCAGGTATTCAAAATGTACTTGAGTAAAAGTACGAAAGTATTGGCCTCCAAATGTACTTAAAGTACCAAAAGTAAAAGTACAAAATGTTGTAGATCGGCTATTTTCAAATAGGCAAGGTATGGAATAGGGTTAAAGTGTATTAATGTATGTTTTATAATATAATCATTTATATCTGCAAAGTAACTATAGTAACTAAAGTTTTAAAATAATTGTAGTGGAGTAAAAGTACAATATTTGGATCCGAGGTGTGGTGGAGTAGAAGTAAAAGTACTGAAAACTGGAAATACTCAAGTAAAGTACAAATACCTCAAAACTGTACTCAAGTGCAGTACTTAAGTAAATATACTTAGTTAAAAGAAAGTGTCCAGTTGC
>NC_137826.1:47917464-47954964 GCF_963921795.1 Nannobrachium achirus | reverse complement strand
AGTTTGGGGGGAAATGGATGGAATCCAATGGAGAACATGTTGCTTCTGGTGCCATAACAGCGCAACTAACGGCCAATCATAGGAACTTTTAGTTCCGTGTTTGCTTCATTTTAAATCGGGACAACTACACCCCTGGATGTCACATGGAGGAGGAGGAAACACTCTGTTTGAACCGACAACATTTCAGCCATGTGGAGAGAAGACCACCACAACATACATGTGTCTGTTTGTTCTCCAGCCAGAGAGAGAGAGAGAGAGAGAGAGAGAGAGAGAGAGAGAGAGAGAGAGAGAGAGAGAGAGACCACCGGGGATTGGTTTATCAAACATGAGACCACCACCACCGCGAGGGAAGGGGAGGGGGGTGGGGGGTTATCAAACATGCCTCCGGGTGGTGTCTCGCTGTGGGCGCCACGTGCTGAGCTCTGCCTCCCATTGTCTGCTCATTTCCTCACAGGAAGAGATGTGGAGGGGGGAGGGGGAGAGAGAGGAGAAAGAGCAGTGCTTCTCAAACTTCATGTCAAGGACTTCCATGTAGAGATATCGAGGCAGAGAGATGAGAGACCTTAATGGAATACTTTGAATATTATCAGCCATCTATATCAGTGGTTCTCAACCTGTGGGTCGGGACCCCTAAGGGGATCCCCAAATTATTTTGGGGGGTCACCAGAGATGATTAACTTAATGTGCAACATTATTTTCTCTCTCAACAGTAAACAAACCAACATAAAGTTTAATTGTATAGAGGGTATCTACACATTTCTAAAGTGACAATTTAAGGAATTGGCCAAGTTATCAAACTCGTCAGGAAAGATTTATCTTAAATAAATTCAAAATTGTTCAAAGAATTCTCTGAAACATTTTTCAAAAACTTTCAAAAATGTCACAAAGTGACACGTGCTGTTTTTGAATAGCCAGCATACAGAATAAATGGATAAAGGGCTTAAAATGATTGGGATGCAATATTAACTACATTAGCTGGGGACCACCTGGAACTCCCCAAGGACCCCTGGGGATCCCCACCCAAACCCCACTTTGAGAAACGACCATGTATATTGCTTGATCCACTAACAAATTTGATCCACCAACAAATTAGTTTAGAGAATATATAATCAGGAAAATGTCAATGTGCCACAAAAGTATTCAACCTTATAACTGGAAAGACACTGATCACTATAGAGATGCTTTGCTTATTTCCTTCAAGGCAGATATTTAATTCACGTTGCATAGGCTATTCTTATAGCAGAATTTCACGTTGGCTCTATAGATACTCAATAATGGGTGTTCTTTTTTTTTTTTTACCCCTCTCTGTGTCTCCGGTCCAACAGTGGAGTCCAATCTCAACGTCCAGGTTTTTGCCATCTCCAACGTGCTTTACTGTAGGCCTATATCACCATACGATCCTTCATCTCTTCTCTTCCCATTTCTACTTTCTCTCCCCGGCTCGCTGCTTCACGCCGCGTTGTAAACAACCAAAAACTTGCCGCCTGTCCCCCCGAGGCGGAGGACAGCGCTGCGTCGTAGCCATAGAAACCCTAACTCCTGCACTGACTTCCTCCCAGCCTGCCCCTGTGTAGTGGATCCTGCTTCAGACTGGTTCAACAACCACCACTTTAATAATATGAGGAACTAAAATTGTGTTGACAGTCAGTGAGCCGTAATATCAAATAACACACACACACACACACACACACACACACACACACACACACACACACACACACACACACACACACACACACACACACACACACACACACACACACACACACACACACACTCACTCACTCCTTTATTAAAGCGTTATCCCCAATTGTGTGTCATGACCCCAGCTGGTACAGAATCATGAACCTATCAGGATCCGAGAGCCTCCGATACGAGCACCTTACCAGCACCTTAAAATGAGTTTCAACGCTGAGAGCAAAGAGCTCCGCTAACCAAAACACAAACTTGCACACGCAGGCTCCAGGACGCTAGCAAATATCACAGGGATTGGCAGCACGGGAAAAAAAGAGTTGTAGAGGCCCTCATTGCGTGCTATAGAGAGAGATAGCGCAGCTGCTACACAAAGATTTGCCATTTCAGATCATGACAAGTGACAAGCCAGTGGGCTAATTACATGAGTTATATTTCGTCGTTGTCGGGTGGAAACCTTGTATGTCCAAAACCATTTTAAAAATGATTTAAACATTTTATTTTTAAAAAGATCTTGAGAGCGTATTTCCATTGCGGTCCATGAGTATCCCTAGACCCATTACTTAATTACTAAAATGTATTTTATTTTTGGATTTAGGCTGATTTCAACCTGCCGTTTCTCCCTAGTTCTAAACAGCTGATCTACCAAGGACTTAAAAGACATAAAAAAATACCTTAAAAGGGCTTATTTGGGATGCTCCTTTTAGGCAGGGTGTTTAACTGTACTTGTACTGTACTACATTTCTCTTTTTATTGTATTGGCTAATGGCTATACTTGTACTGTTCTCCATTTTTTTGTCTAATAAAATACTCAATCAAAAACAAGTTCACAATGCGTTTGCCAGTCTAGTGATGCGTTGTGAGCTCTTACATCAGTGGCGTCAGTTCAGCAAAAGCTAGGGTATGGCAAAGATGGGAGTCCTCATGGAAAATAGGCATTACATTTTTGGTTCTATTGTGAAAATAGCCGTACATGCTCACACCGCCTCGCAGCAATGTCTGAAAAAAAAAAACGACTTTTGTCAGTTTTTTACACAGGTTTCTCCGGTTTCTTGGGCTGGATATGGCAGCCTGGAACGGTTGTTCAAGTGCAGCTAAACTTAGTAAACATGCCACAATTAACAATAATGCATTGCACCTGTGCAGCTGACCGGCGGAACCTGGGAATATATTCTACCATTTTATCAAGATGTGGAGAATAATTATAATACCTTGTAAAAGTGACCGTTTTGTAAAAAAAAATTGTAGTTATTTTAGTGTAATTTAACAACATAATAACCAGCACAGATAGACAAAGGGACATTCATGGAATTATATTTAAAAGTAACTTTTATTTTCCCCCCTGGACCCAGCAGGGTATGGCAGCTGCATACCCCTGCCATACCCAATTGACCCCCCTGTCTTACATCACGATGCGCGTCGACTTGCGTCACCCACGGTTCCCCGGCGAAAGCATCAAACAGCTCAAGCGTGAAGTGGTTAATAAGTTCATTCCCACAATGCATCACAGTCAGCTACAGTAGTGTCTCTAACCAACAGCGGCCAGAGACCAGCGCTGGTGTTCAGCTGAGTTGAGTTCTGTCCAGGGAGATACAATACAAGCTGCAGGAACCTCATCAAAGTTAAATAGCTCTTCAGCCCCTTTAATTATACAGCAGTTGCTTTTAGTCACTTAAACCAGTCCATGTATTGGGAGACGCCATGCATGCAGAAGTAATGTGGGCTCCCTTCATTTGGTTGCTTTTCGGTTGCTTTCTTTTCTTTTCTTTTTTTTTCTTAAGAAGGGGGGGTTTCTTTTCATCACAGCACAGTTCTGTCAAGTGGTGTAAAGTAACTAAGTTCATTTACTGTACTATTGTTTGTGCTATTTTTCCGGTGCCAATGGCATTGGTCAGAAATCTCATTGTTCCTGCATCCCATTAGTCAGAATCTGGTGATGTTAACCTGGTGAAAAATACTATGCCTAAACCTAAACCTAACTCTAACCTCAGTAAAACTATGCCTAAACCTACAGTAACCCTAAAGCCTAACCCTGACTAAATCCGGACTAATGAGATGTAGGACTAATGAGATTTCTGACTTATGGAAAATATTGCGCTTTTACTCCACTACAATTATATGATTTTGATAATTATTACAAAACACACTAACCACTTCAGCCCTATATACTGTATATTTCGGTGAAAATAGCAGATCTACAAGATCAAAATGTGTCGCAAAATGCGACACATTGTGAGCTTGTAGATCGGCTATTTTCAAGAGATCGTTTCAATACATTTTGAACTTGTGAAATGGGACACTTTTCTACACAAGTAATTCTTGGTACTTCAAATATATTTGGATGGCGATACTCTTGTACTTCTACTCAAGTACATTTTGAATACGGAACTTCTACTTGCAACAGAGTATATCTACGTTGCACTATGGATACTTTTACTCAAGTAAAACATGTGAGTACTTCTACCATCACTGGTATTCTTTTGGTTTCTATTTTTCTTTTCTTTTTCTTTTTTTCTTTTTTTTTTAAGAAGGGGGGTTTCTTTCATTTCTAGCCCACTTGTGTCTTCCTGTATGACATACTGTACCCATCAGTGTGCTTCCTATTCAGGGAATGTTGGACCACGGGGGGGCTATATTTATATTTGGCCGTCCACACACAGCTGCCAGCCTTGGGTTTGAAACCAGCCGCTGAGCCATCCGTGAATCATTGCATGGCCTGGCCTACACTACTGGGATTATTCTTTTTTAGATATATATCGTCGTTGTCGGGTGAAAACCTTGTATGTCCAAAACAGTTTGTTTTGTATTTATCATTTTTAAAATGATTTAAACTAGTGAAAGCTGCAGATCTACAACGCGGTGCGAGGCATTGTGTGCTTGTATGGTGAAACGGCTTGTACGGCTTGTATGGTGAAACAGGGCTTTACTTTGCGAAAGAACGTACACATTTGAAACTTGGAGATACGAGGTTTCCACCCGACAACGACGATATATATTTTCAAAAGTATTTCTGCTTCTCATCAAACAGTTACGATTCAGAGAGACAGGCCACGCACAGTACATCACAGTAGGGCTGTTCGATTTGGCCTAAAAATAAAATCCTGATTTTTTTGGTAAAAAAGAATACATATGAGATTTTTTCGGTGGCCCGTTTTGTTTAATCAATTAACTACAAGTTTCTGGAGGTCTCAGTTGGAACTGTTACCCCCGCGACCTGATTCCGGATAAGCGGTTGAAGATGGATGGATGGATGGATGGATGGATGGATGGAAACTACAAGTTTACCAGCTCAGTGTTTGCTGGAGCACACATCAGTCCATGTGCACGTCAGAAAGTGCACGTCAGAGAGAAATTACATTCATTTGATGTCAGACTCTGGCTTATTATATTGCAGAACTTTTCGTGTTTTAGGAGGACCAGGCTGTGGACTTTTTGCCACGTTCAGTGCTCTAATGAGCGAGATCCGTACCAGAATTAGCCAGTAGCTGTGCCCCTCCCAAAAAACCTTTGTCCAATGCTAGCTTAGAATAACTTCCTGCTTGCCAAGGTTTGCCTTGGCAACAGCCTTGGCAAGCTGCCGGTTGCTAAGCTAGCATTGGACAAAAGCTTTTAGGGGAGGGGCATAGCTACTGGCTAATTACCCTAAGTGATCGATTTGACGATTTCAGATTAAATATCGATTAATCGCCCAGCCCTACATCACAGGTGCTAAAGCTAAATCTGATCTAAAACTCTCAAACGTTTCAGGCTGCGACCCCCCAAAAATAATCATATTTGAACGGGGGACCCCCCAAAAAATAATCATATTTGAACTGGGGACCCCCCAAAAAATAAACATGTTTGAAATGGTAGGGATCCCCTACCTTGAAAAGCACTTGGAACTTAGGCATTACATTTAGTTTGACTCGGTTCACAGATAAATATAGTGAAAATAGACAGGTTTACAGCCACTTGTTTTGGGCTTGTTTTCCTGGACCTGGTTGCTCATTTCTCTAACCGAATCAGGCAACACAGATAGCGCTGCTGTTGCCCCAAATGTTCCCTGCGTTACACTGAACCACTGGAACGCTTCGCTGTGCGTGTAGTTCACATATGAGGGAGGGGGAAGAAGAAAAAAAACGTACAAGGAAAAATATTTTGGCTCATGAATAAATGAGTGAACCCCTAACATGTTCAGAATTAAAGATGTACTCCTCGTCAGAAAGCACTAAAACACCAACACGCCCCCATAATCTCCCTCAAAATTAAATATTTAGCTCGCTAAACAGACAGCGTCGCCGAGGGCCCCGTAACGCTTATTATGCAGCCCGTCTCTCCGAGCGTTTGACAGCTTTATGGACACCGCCACGTCCTTTTTTTTTTTCTTTTTTTTTTGCAAGACGAGGCACTGCCGCCGCCTGTCACGAATTAACGTCCTCCCCGGCTAACATAAACAGTGACATGTACATTGCCGCGCGGTAAATCATTGGCCTCCCCATTAGCACTAATTCAATCCAGGCTGCTTAAAACTGCCACAATGCATTTTTAAGTGGGAGCTTCTCTTTCTAGCTTGTTTGCGCTGATGTCAGATTGATGGAGGAGCTGCGGTGCGTTCGCAATACTTCTATGAGATAAGGGCGTCGTTAATAACCCCCCCTCTACCCCCCTCGCTTCAGGGGTCAAGATGAAGATACAAGCAACAAGTTCAAGAATCTTTTATTTATTTATTTTTTGTTCCCAAATTACAGATGCCAGGGTTAATGTGGTTAAACGGCATTATGTCATTTGTTTTATGAATACAATGACATTTAGTCCAATCTGTATGGTAGAGTATGTTAATACAATAGAACTTCATCTGTAATGGTAGTGTGTTAACCCATTCAGGCCGGGAACACATTTTGCTGTTTGGGAGGGGCTTACAGTACATGTACAGTATGTAGCAACATATTTGTTTTGTAGGCTAATTTCTGATTTAGCCCTATTCTATAGGTTAGGCCTAATACAAAGGTGGTTGTATTTTGTCTCCCTACTCTTCTATTGAGACATTTTGATCGTGTCAAATGTCTCACCTGGACACAAGATCTGACACGGATTTAAGATTCAATTTATCCCCTGAGCAAGCAGGCAGGCTCTATTAGCTCAACGGTTAAAAATAAATCTAACATTTCAGCACTCGCAAAAACCAGGGTAGAAGAGGAAAGTTACATAGTGCCGCTTTAATAACGTCATGTGTTAAATGTTTTGCTTAAAATGGTTAAATTGCGATATTTTGTCAAACATAAATATCAAACGCATTTCAGTGTGACAAGAAGCACGGACAAAACATATGTGACTATTTCTCTTAGAGAAACAGTCTTCTAAAGGCTGCCCCTTCTTCAGGAAAGCAGAACAACTCCAGAAAACCCCCCAAAAAAAGCAGAGGCATGGGTCCTGTCCCACTGTTTGGGAAACAGCGCTTCATAGAGAGGCAGCACAAGCAGCGAGGCTGCACTGAAAAAAACATGGAGTCTCCCCCAGTGTAGAGAGATGGACCTTTAAGGATCCTTTTACTTTAACTTTCAGGGTTTTATATTGACATTTGTGATTTTGCAGTGTGCTGGGAGGAGGAGGAGGAGGGTAAAAGTCCGGGGTCTGTTTAGATGCTCTCTCCATTAAAGCCTTTATTTACTGCTGCAAGTGGCACTTGAAAAGGAGCAGGAATTAGAGCGCTGGCGCCAGCGATGCAAGCTCTCTCCCTGCTGACATGCCTGGCTGCCCCGAGCCTCACACAGCCTGCATTATTAGCATTAAGAGGCTCCTAAATCACTGCCTCCGTACCCAGACTCCACCCAGAGAGGTTAAACCACCGCCTCGGTGCCCTGACTCCACCCAGAGAGGCACAGCGTGAACCCTTGGGGTCCTCCCTATGTTCCCCTGGTTTGGTTCTATGTTCCCCAGGTTCTATGTTCCCCAGGTTCTATGTTCCCCAGGTTCTATGTTCCCCAGGTTTGGTTCTTTGTTCCCCATGTTCTATGTTCCCCAGGTTTGGTTCTTTGTTCCCCAGGTTCTATGTTCCCCAGGTTCTATGTTCCCCACCCCACCCACCCTCCCCACAAAAAGGTTCTATGTTCCCTGCTCAACCAAAAAAAGGATCTACTGTATGTTCCCCAAAAAAAGAAGAAAAAAAAGTATACTCAACTCAAATGCAGGAAATGGTGGGACATGTGGGCACTAAGAACATGTAGGCAATCCTAATTTGGGTGTCCAGTTGCCCACATGTCCCCATAGTGCCCAGATGTCTCCACCCCTAAGTTCCCACTCGTCCCTAGTGCCCAGATGTCCAGGTGCCCACTCGTCCAGATGCCCAGTCATAACAAAAGATGTTGTGAGGGTAAATGGGGAACATAGAAACTGGGGAACACAGGTACGGTCCCGAACCCTTTACAGGACAAAGATGATAAAAGAGCCATTAAAAAAGCATGTTTTTGTTGGTAATGTCTTACTGAAAGCTTACTCATGAGAATCCTTGTATAGTCTCCTTGAGCTCTGCATTTTCTCTGTTTAGGACCTGAGGCTTATTCAAATGTCTTCTGAAATCAGTGGTTCTCAAATGTTTTTTTGTGTCAAGGACCCCCAAAAGGATATATAATTGGCCACGCAGAGTAGACCCTGAAAACATCAGAAAATGTTTGGCATGGGGACCCCTGGAAAAGATACACTCAAAATGCACTATGTAACAGTACAGTGCATAGCAAGACGTACAAACTTGCTGTAGCTAAAATAAAAAGATTACACAGATATTTTTCCCGGTTTTAATGGGTTAAGAACATCCAGGTAGTTTCTCCAGATCTTCATCTCTCTCCAAAGCATTGATATAGATTTTCATCTAAACTGAAAATCTGGTTTTCTGACCTGAACTCACTGAAAACAGCTCTGAGTGCAGGACGTCACGTGCTCACTAAATGCAGCATTAGTCCACAAGGAGGTGTGCAGACCTGTGCTCAGTGACACAAAGAAAGTGCTCCCTCCTAAGTAACGCTGCACCACGCGGCAGCCATCAATGAGTGTTTTCCGTCATGGTGCGTTTGGTGGAACGTTCTCTATGGATTCTACCCTCGTTCTGGAGCATCAAACCTGATGTGTAATTAATGGCATCGCAGAGCCATGTTGGCCCATAGGGCATGGAGTCTGTCTCCTGTTTCTGTAGCGCTGCTTGATGTACAAGCACATGCCCTGGAGCCTGGGATCTAGACTGCTTCTCTGCGATCAGCAGATTCGTTTTTTTCTCACTCGCTACAGTCTGGCGTGTAGCGACTTGACTCATATTTCAGTTACCGAGACAAGTCACTTTCGCCACAACTTCCGGCACAACGCACAGAGTTGGAGATCGGAGGCTTTCCAGACTGTGTAGCGAGTGATGAAAACATAAATCTGCAGAACATAGCGAAGCAGTCTGGATGCCAGGCTACGTGCCCTGGACATGACGCTAGAATGTCCCCACCCCAAATCCAACCCTCTGATGCAGAGTGCCAAGCAAGGAGGCATTGGGTAACCTTTCTTAAAGTCTTTGGTATGTGATCTGACCAGGGGAGGATGGAACCTCGACCTCCCAGTCTGCAGACCAGACATTCTAAACCACAAGGCCCCTGAGCTGCTTAGTAATTCATAGGGTATGGAATAATGAATGAGGGCCTAGACGGAGCAAACAGAAAGTGTAGAATATTTTACCCATCCTTGACATTTTGGGAGGATGTAAAGTGCACCATGGGACGTGTGTACTAGGGCATTAACGAAAAAGGCCTAGTAGTCGAAAGTCGAAGTTGAAAAAAAAATCCTCTGTATTTTTTTCTATCATTATTTTTGCTCCATGTGTGCGTCTGTACAGCATTCAAACAGTAGGATTGCTTATTGGAATGATCCAATATTACAGTGCTACATTACATTTGGTATAACATGATTCCATCGCGATGCGATGCGTTGTGAGCATGTAGATCGGCTATTTTCACAATTTCTGTCTCTATATATTTGACAATTTGGCCAATGTTTAATTTGTCATTTTAGAGGTATTAAAAAGTCCTTAAATTGGCACTTTAGAAATGTGAAGATAACCTCTAGTCTATACACTTAAACTGTATGTTGGTTTGTTTATAGTTGAGTGAGAAAACAATGTTTCACATTACGTTAATCATCTGGGGACCCCCCAAAATAATTGGGGGGGTCGTGTGTGACGTGCTGACGTCATCAAACGACAAAGTCGACTTCAACTCAACATTTTACTGAGTCGAGTCGACTTGAAAAAATCACAAGTCGTTAATGCCCTAGTGAGTACGGGGACTTCAAAACCGCCGGGCAGCTCCAGCCCGTGCAGTCGTTTAAAGTAACTAAGTACATACTTACTTAAGTAACAGTGAGGTATTTGTACTTGTACTGTACAGGCGTATTTCCAATACTTTTACTTCTACTCCACTACATCTTGGAGATACAAATATTATAGGGACAGGGATTCTAAACCCTGTCATCCTAGATGTCTCGTCCCCCCCCCCCAGCTCCAAGCCCCTAGGGCAGGGGTTTTCAAAGTGGGTGACGGGGCACCCTGGGGTGCCGCGACGGCAGTCCAGGGGTGCCGCGAGATAATTTGATGATATATGGAATTTATTTGGACACTATTTAATATTTAGTATAATTTTAAACTTGAAGAACAAAGTTATTTTCAGTCAGTTCTAACCAAAATGGCTATTATCTCAACGTTTTCCTCGCAACATAATCACTAAAATATTGTCACTGTCAGGCAGAAACCTCTGTCGCACAAAACTAGTGAAAACAGCCGATCTACAAGCACACAACGCCTCGCGATGCGAGGCGTTGTGTGCTTGTAGATCTGCTGTAGATCTGCTGTTTTTATTTATACGGTGCCCTGAGACAAAGAAGTTTGGGAACCCCTGCCCTAGGAGACCACCACCACCACCACCACCACTATCATCATAGATCAAAGCACTGGAAGACTACAGGGTTAAAAAGCATTACATCATAATAAGCAGTTCATGCACTGAAGAACCCCTTTTCACACACACACACACACACACACACACACACACACACACACACACACACACACACACACACACACACACACACACACACACACACACACACACACACACAGACACACGCACGCATGCACGCACGCACGCACGCACGCACGCACGCACACCCCCTCTCTCAGAACCCAAACATTATGAAAGAACATAGGAAGTCAGACTTCCTGTTCCCCTGCAGTCTCGTCATCACAAACATTCAGCTTTGGGTCGACCAACTAGGGGTGTGACGATATAGTGACTGAATCGAAAAATCGTTTTAAATTTGCAATGATCTACTATATCGTTTGCAAAGGCAAAATATTGTACCGTTTTGGCTTTGTATCGTATCGTATCGTTTTAAAATGCGGTAATCGGTATCGAATTAACCTGACTCCGCCAGATGGTGGCAGCAGTGCGTACCGCCCTACTTTACCATCTGAGACCGCTCGGGGAGACTTGATATCACTCGTAAAGTCCCAGACCGGATGAATCAGCGGCAGCTACGGGCGGGCTCTGAGCGGCTCTGAGCCAATAGAGTCTGATTGCAGACCACGTGGAAACCCAGGTGGCGGATTCTGGGTGTAACGCCATGCAGACAGGCCAATATGAGTGGTTGGAGTTGGCACTCCCAGACTGTGATAGACAGACGCCCCATCCAATCACCTGCTAAAGAATTTGAAGAAATGGCCCACCCCTTACATCGGGTCTGCCCGAGCAATTCCAGATGGTAAAAGTAGAGCGGTATATGCAGTATACGCACTACTGCCACCATCTGGTTCTGAATCCACCTTCAGGTTAGTATCGAATCGTTTTGTAGTGCAAATAATTGATTGTTTGGAAACTAAGTATTTGTGCCTTGTATTTTGGCAATTTCAAAAGGGAAAATGAAAAAGAGGGGTCTAATTACTTTTCCATTCCATATAGCGACTCTTGGTCTATCGATACATGTGTGTTCATGTGTTCACCTCTATGTCAAGGTGGGTTTGTCCATATGTGTTGAAATATAATATCCATCTATTTGCTGTATCGATTGTAAATCATTGAATCGAATCGTATTGCCATGAATGAACCAACATCGTCCATGTATTGTATCGTCAACCATGTATTGTGATGCGTATCGTATCGTTACACCCCTACAACCAGCGATTCCTCAGTCTGTCCTTACAGTGGGTTAGGGTTAACCAACCAACGTTTCATCAGTCTGCTGGAATCAGACACGTGGTGTTGTTGCGTTGGTGTTGCATCACTCCCCAGGTCAGAGCAGGGTCACCATGGTGTCATCACCGTGCACACGTGTGCAGAAGACAAGAGACATGGAGGCAAGATATACTGTAGTTCTGACAGCAAACCCCGTAGAGCCACCCCAACAGCAACTACAGAGTAATGAATGAACCAGGAATGCACTCAACAGAGAGATGCTGCTGTGCCCGTTATTCACAAGAGATGTGTCACTGAAAGGTCTAGCGGTTTGCAAGATTAGGTGGAGAGTGTGCACGCACACGCACAGACGCACGCACACGCACACACACACACACACACACAGAACAGACCCTCTTATGGACAGCCAGCCTCCTAGAGTCATGCAATGAAATTCAATAGCTTAGCTCAGTGGGTTCTCAAAGCTTTTAAAGGAGTAGTTCACCCCCAAAATGACATTTTTTCTATTGATTACCCATGCCATGGAGACTTGAGTTCAATAGTTGTTGTTTTTTTGCTGTATTTGTCACATTGCTAAGACAAAAAAAAAATGATTTTAGTCAATGTACCCCCATTGATTCCGGATGGGGACCCAAATGTATTTGGGTCCCCATCCGGAATCAATGGGGGTAAATCTATTGTAATCAAATTATTGTCTTAGGAATGTGACAAAAAAAACTAAAGATTGTATTCAACTCAAGTTTCCATGGCATGGGTAATCAATAGAAAATAAGTCATGTTGGGGGTGAACTACTCCTTTAATAGGACCCCTCTAACTATCAGTGGGGTGCAATTTTGAAGCCCTAGCTGCAAGGAACCCTGAGGTTCCAAAAAAACTAAAAAGAAAAAAAGCATTAGATGGCGTACAAAAAGCAATCTTTTTCAAATCCCCTATTCTTTCCTATTGCGGCTGAAAGGAGGCTGGGGTCTATACAGTAGAAATGACGACACGCGTTAGTGATCCGTTGAAAGCAGCCTTTGCATCATGTGGTGACACATGGCCGTGAGGGAGGCAGCCATGTCTGCTTCAGCAAGCACTTTCTCACTCCACAGTTTCTCTCTCTCTCTCTCGCTCTCTCTCTCTCTCTCTCTCTCTCTCTCTCTCTCTCTCTCTCTCTCTCTCTCTCTCTCTCTCTCTCTCTCTCTCTCTCTCTCTCTCTCTCTCTCTCTCTCCAAGGGATGCAATTTAAACATGGCTGTGAGCAACAGAGCCTCATGAAAAGACACAAATAATGGAGTCCCCCTGAGAACTACAGAGAGAGAGGGGGGGGGAGCTGCAGTGTTGGTATTAGAAGCGACTTTGGGCTTGTTTTTCTGTAAGGTCCCTTGTAAACGTTGGTACGTTGCGGGTTTTGCGAGTTCTTTTTTTCAGGCTTGTTTCTAAAGTGCAGTTTGCTCAATTTGGGCTTTGCTTGGACATTTTTTAATCGCCACACACCAGCGGTTCTCAAACATTTCGATGTCGAGGCTCCGCAGAGCCTCGTCTGAAAACATTTCAGAATCAGACAGGGAGTTCTTTTGGGGGGACTATAGCTGACCTACAAGCTCACGACTGGTGTAGAACTGCTGTTTTCAAAAAGCCAACGTATATAGTTGCTTGTGTGTCAGTCGCTTCTTTTTGGGAGCTTGTTTTCCTAGATTTTTTGATAGATTTTCTTTATTAAAGTGTCATGCTTCCAAGGAAACCCAGCCCACATGGACTTAAGACACTTTTACATTTTATTTGACATAAACACTTCGCCAACATAACAATTCACACAAACAATGATCAAACACATAACCAACTTTAAACCCTCAAGCTACTATTTGCACAGCTGAGACTGTCTTCTACTCCAGGCTCTAGAAACAAAACGTGCCGTCTTAAAGACTCCATAATTAAACAACCACTCCAACCTCTGGCCATCATCTTCCCAGAACTGCTCAGGTTTTCGTGTTTGCATTACATCAAACAAAGGGACCCTCAAATCGTCATATCCTAGACCTAGGTTGCTTATCTCGCCCAGGGAAGAGGAAGGGATTCCTTTGACAGAGACAGTTAACGTGGATTCAGGGAGGCAGGGAGCCTCAGCCTGGGTTGCATTTTTGAAAAGCTCTATATCTGTAGATAATATTTTGGTATGATAACCCTTTCTGAGACACAGCTAAGTTGATGTTATCAGCCGATAGATTCGGTGTCCCATTAACTTTACTATACAGGGGGGGGAAAAAGCAAAAAATGAATCTGCTTCAAGTAGCATATGAGGGGTCAAACTAGGGTTTTTACATGATGCTGAATCCATTGCAAGCATCTGTTTTGCACGATAAAAACTTTCCTTGGGCTAAAAACGGCCCCACAAGACTATGGTTTAGTGATGAAAAGTGATGAGTCATCACTTTTCACACTTTTGTGTGGGCCGTTTGTTATCATACCAAAATATAATCTACAGCTATAGAGCTTTTCAAAAATGCATGGTAACCTTTGCCACCTTTCGGATACCGACATCTCGTATGGCCCATGGACACAGGGAGCCTCAGCCCGGGTCCCATAGACAGCACATGTCAGGCTTTATGAGGTGTGTGGACGGGAGGGAAGGGCTGTCGTCTCAGCGGGGATAAACATAAAAACAAAATGGCCACCACCACCTTCATTCACACAACCCCCCGCCCTCCCCGTTATAGCATGCATGTGTGAGAGTGTTCACTAGTTCTCCTCTCTCTGCCTCTCTCTCTCTCTCTCTCTCTCTCTCTCTCTCTCTCGCTCTCTCTCGGAAGTAGAAACTATTGTTTATGTTTCATTGAATGGAGAAAATGTTTGTTTTGTCACTGCAGGTAGAAGCAGCGAAATGCAAAGTGGGCGAGGTATTGAATATTTTATTGTATACATACTGCTGTACGTATGTGTTTTCAAAGCACTTTCTGTATCCGTGTAATTGTGATGTAGGTGTAGATTTATATATTCAAAGATTTACAGACTTTTTTCAGGATTTTTCAAAAGCAGATACGGGCTTATATATCTGCTATTTTAAAGTATAAAATATGGCAAAACTCAAAAATGATGAATAATGCTTTCCCGGATTGAATGGGTTAATAACGGGCAATAAAAAATAGCCTACATCAGCGGTCTTCAACAGGGGGTCTGGGGCCCCTAGGGGGTCCCCAGAGTTACTACAGGGGGTCCTCCAAATCTTTGAGTGATAGAAATTTTACTTTCTCCTTTTTTATATTAACCACTTGAACCCTAGCGTCCATATTCTGAGAACTATAGCCAAAAATAGCAGATCTAAAAGCTGTTGTGAGCTTGTAGATCGGCTATTTTCGGCAAAGAGCTTTGGTGTATAGGGAAAAGGAGCAAACTAAGTACAGGGTCAAGTTTGAAAGGTCAAGTTTATTAAGTATTGACGGTTCAAGTGGTTAAATATCTGAAAACACAAATTGACATGAATCAAAAATACACTGATGTTTGTGCTGTCAAACAATGAAACTGTATGGAATCTATGAAAAGGTTGTGGGGGTCCCTGCTCTCTCTCTCAACTAAGAGGTCCTTGGCCTGAAAACGTTGAAGACCCCTGCTCTAAGATGACACAGATGCTTTCCCGGATTGAATGGGTTAATAATGGGCAATAAAAAAATGTTTTCTTTCTACTCACCTCTGCTTGGAAGCCCTTTAGCAACGGAGCTACCTGCTTACGCAGATCCTGCAATAACACAGAGAGAGAGAGAGAGAGAGAGAGAGACACATATTGTGGTCAATGTGCCTCTCCGAGGAAATGTGTCACAGCGTGAGAGACTAAACATGTCACAACGATGACGATGCCCTCGTTTCACCTCCAGTTCATCTTTGTGTGGAGGAATACAAGCAAACCACAAATACTGCAGATGCATGTCGATTCTGAAAGCCAATTCATCTTCCATAATGTCCTCAAGGCCAGAAGAAAGACTCAGCTGTTTATGTGCTGTAATCAGAAAAAAGCACTGCATAGCTGCAACAACAAACAGTGACAATATAGTGTTTAACCAAAAGCCAAACGGCTAAATCAAACCGAGAAGAGATAAATATTTCAAAAATGTACACCACACCAAGCCATTTTTCTACAAGCTTTGAAAATATATTTTCTTTTCCTTCTCTCCTGATGAAGAGAGAACGCGTTGTGAGATGCTCTTCGCTCATAGTAGTATAAATAGTTAACTTTCTCTAACAACTGAAACATTGCAGAGGAAAAGAGTTGCTAATTGACTACTGACTACACACATTCTGCTGTCTGTTCCCTGCTGTATTAGCACACATTCTGTCAGACAGAATGTGTACTAATATTATAGGGCAGTGGTTCTCAACCTGTGGGTCGGGACCCCCCAAATTATTTTGGGGGGTCCCCAGATGATTAACTTAATGCGCAACACTGTTTTCTCACTCAACCGTATCTGCACATTTCTAAAGTGACAATTTAAGGACTTTTTAATAGCTCTAAAACGACAAATTAAACATTGGCCAAATTGTCAAATATTAGAGGCAGAAATTGTGAAAAATGCAGATCTACATGCTCACAACGCCTCGCGTTGAGAGGCGTTGTGAGCATGTAGATCTGCAATTTTCACAATAGAATCGTGTTGTACAAAATGTAATGCCTCAACTCTTGTCAGCTCTCAACTCTCCCCAGTTCAAATAGGATTCTTTTGGGGGTCGTGGCCTGAAAAGATTGAGAACCACTGTATTAGTACACATTCTGTCTGTTCCCTACAGTATTAGCGGAGCGAGGAGAAAATGAAGCCACAGTGCAAACCAATAGCAGCTCTGTCTGTTCATTAAGTTCACCTTGGAAAAAGAACGAGGCCCTGGTCCTCGGAAAATACTGGCCGGCTATGCCTGTAAAAAAAAAAACTGTGAAAAGTGAGAGAGCTACAGCAGAGCTAGAGCGAGAGTGAGAACGAGAGACAGAGCGTGCGTGCCTGCCTGCTTGCCTGCCTGCGAGAGAACCTCCTCAAACGCTCGGCAGGGATGAAAATAAAAACTAATGTGAATTGACGTCGCGGTAAACAGGGATGTTATGAGCGCTGCTGCTCCGACGGCGATGGGCCTCATCTTGTGGCTCCTACAAAGAGCCGATTGCCTCGCCGCCCGCGCACGTTAAGGCGATCTGATTACGGCCCCCGCGCTCTCAATGCAGGCCTTTCATTTGGGGGGCCAGGGCCCGAGCCATGTTTGATCCTTGGAAATGTCATTAAAGAAAAAAGACGCCCCCCCCCCACCAAATTCATCTCAGCTGGACTATAAATAAGGCCTTTACATGAAGGCCGGCTCTCTGAGGAATGTCAAGCACGCTCTCTGCGGACACGGCACCCTGAACCGACCGCTAAAAGCCAGTTAAGAAGGACTGGAGCGCCATTGTCGCTGCGTGGCATCTCTAATGGCTTCTAAACCTGCCGCCCCAATGATCCACTGATTCAATCCACCGCTTCCAATTTGTCTCCCCGATGATGCTTTCATCAAAGATGAGTCTTTGTGGATCATTATCGCTGCCGTAATTGATCACACTGCAGTGGCACGCGAAGGCGAGAAAAGAAGCGGATTCACAAGCTGGAAATGTGAATCCTGAAAAATTGTAGCAGTTTTGGACATTATGTGGTTTCCACCACCCGACAAGAGACGATACACAATACATCTCTAGAGGCGGGTTTCTCAAACGGGTGCCGCGAAATACTTTCATCAATATCACTTCAGTTTAACCACTTAGACCAGGGGTGGGCACATTTTATGATGGAGAGGGCCACTATATTTCCATACTCAGTCCAGTGGGACAGTCGAGCAGAAACCTCTTATCTCAAGTAAGAATAGCAAAAATGTGCTACTTTTGAATTGGAATCCTGAATTATCGTTTGTAATTTTTTAATCGGAATCCTGCAATGTAGCATTTTGATAATTACAAATACATTTAGTTATGTTAACTTCATGAACTTAAATACAAATACATTGGACATAAAATAAGACATAAAAAATACTACTATACTACTCATTCAACTACTAATATAGACCAATGTAATTAAAGCGGGTCATGTTTGCATGTTTGGAATTGTACCAGCTGAAATCAATAAAATATCAGTATTCCAATAGTAACCTGCGGGCCGCATTATGTGAAGGTGAGGGCCAGAATAGGAATGCTGTGGTTCCATTAAAGTTACTTTCAATAAATCGGACATTCTCTCAAGCTTTCCTCTTGACATATTATATCTTATAGGGGGAAAGAAAGATTAACGCATTTACGATTTGAATATGACATACATGTAAAGTGCTAAAGATGAATTATGAGATGCCCAAAACAAGTGGACTTGGGAAAGCTGACACGGGACAATACACAGAGAGGTATGTACCTAGTTAAAGTATTATTGGCAGGTAGTTAAAAAAAAGCAATTGCAAGGTTATGGTGGAGTAGATATTTGTGATGGAGAAACTAACCCATAATTTAAGATTGCAAGAAACACTATCCTCGAACAATGGGAGAAATGGACTGTATATTATATAGCACTTTTTCCCAAGAAGTGGGTCAGGACCTATTTGTGGGTCACGGACCAATTGTTATGGGTCCCTTGATTTTTTTTTTCCTATATTTTGTTTTTAATTATTATTATTTAAAATATTTTCATAAAACATTCCCAAAAAAACTATTTTCTTCATGAATTAAAAACAAAATGCAACGATTCTTTCAGTAAGTTCACGAAGAAATCATAGAAAAATCGAAGAAATGTCCTAAATTAGAACACAGATGTTTAAGGAGTATTGAAAACAGCTGATCTACAAGCTCACAACGTGGCGCAAAACCTTGCGTTGTGAGCTTTTATTGTTAACACATTTATCTGGAGGACCACGTGTAAACAAAAAGACCCCTGTGGGTACCCGGACCAGTAGTCTCGCATGGCCAGACTGTTGACTCCGCGATTTGGAAATGCTCCCGTCATACAGTCTGGTGCATCGAAAGAAGAACGATGAGTACCGGTTAAAGCGGAAGTGAAGCCTCCTCATCACTTCCGTTTCCGTCTCACATCGCACACATTTATCATTATATAAATAAAAATCATTATAAGCATGTTTAGCTTTCTGCTTAGCAGAAATGACATTTTAAAATATATTTTCTTGAACGGTAATGCCCGTTTCCATTACTCGCCGTTCGGGAGCTGCTGTTCCAGACTCTATATAGCATTCAGAGATTGTGGAATAGTTGTCTGGCTACGCGAGACTACCGGACCAGCACTCTGAGAACCAGCAAACACCATAACTTATGGTGGTGTGACCGTGCTGTGGAGTTAAGCCCAGGCCAGGTTACAAGTTAAACCGAGGCTGGACTTTTAAATAAAAGCTGGCTTCCCAGAGAGAGAGAGAGGAAGAGGTGGTGTGTAGGGGGAGTTTAGGCAGAGCAGCTGGGGCTTGGCTGACATGCTGTCAGCGCCGGGGCTACTGTACTGTACCGTACTGCACTGTACTACTGACACATGTGTGCACGCAGAGAGAGAGAGAGACAGAGAGAGAGAGAGAGAGAGAGACCACCACCACGTGACAAGCAGGAAAACACATCCCGACAACATCTGGTTTTCTACATAACTGCTGCCCCGGCCAACACTCTCCCCACATGGGTCTCTGCTCAGCAGCTCCGGCCCCGCGCGCTAAACGTGCACGCGCACACACACACACACACACACACACACACACACACACACACACACACACACACACACACACACACACACACACACACACACACACACACACACACACACACACACACACACACACACACACACACACACACACACACACACACACAGGAACGGCAGCAGCTCCGGCCCGGCGTGCTACACGTGCACACGCGTGCACGTGAGCGAGTGCGCATGCTGGCTTTTATTGCTATTGTTGCGAGGACGTCAACGTTTTTACAGACTGGGCAAATTTCACGGATGCAATTTTACATGGAAACACGATCACAGCGTGTCACTGATCTGCATTTTTTTTATATATATATATTTGGAAAACCTCTCTTATGGGGGGTCCCTACTCCCTGGCACCAAAAATGGGGTCAGTGGGCTAATATGTGTCAATTTGGGGGTCCTTGTTTGAGAACAAGTAGGGTCACACAAAATAATATCCTATGCTAAACTCAAAGCTCATATGTGAGCTTGTAGATGTGCTATTTTGGGTGAATGACACTGCACACAACTAAGTATAAAACCTAGAACCTTACATCCCACAAGCCCAACCTGAATCTGTTTCCTATTTGTAAACCTAAGTGTGAACTCATTTCTCACCATAAAACAACCCATTGGACCACGAAAACCTTGTCCAATGTCCAAGTATGCACGCACGCGCGCGCGCACGCACGCACGCACGCACGCACACACACACACACACACACACACACACACACACACACACACACACACACACAACACACACACACAACACACACACACACACACACACACACACACACACACACACACACACGCGCACAGAGATCTCTGCAAATGTGATTGTATGTCTGTTGGATGGATGCTCAGGGAGCTGCAGTCCGTACAGAACTTCATCTCCACATGTCTGACAGACTGAATGAATAACGGCGCTGAAAAAAAACTCACCGCCGCACGGACAATAAAAGTTGGTCCACGCTACACTACTTCTGCCTTCCTTGCAGAGTGGTGGCCGAGGGATTAACAAAACGTGCATGTGCGTGTGTGCGTGAGTGCGTGTGTGCGTGCGTGCGTGCGTGTGAGTGCGTGCGTGCGTGTAACTGCAGTAGTTCTCAAACATTTTCATGCCAAGGACCCCCAAATTGATGTTGCGATTTATACAAAAACTAAAATATCTAAATGATTCAAATTAAGTTTACAAACCTTTTTACATTCTTTTCAAAAGTGTTCAAATAAAAGCAGATGTACAAACTCGCAGCGAGGCACAGATTGACCCGCTGTGAGCTTGTAGATCTGCTATTTTTTGGCATATCCAACATACGGTACAAATGGATAAAGTGTTTAAGACGCTTCGTTAACCACCATTGCTGGGGAACCAACCCAATGTTGATGTCCTCACAAGTCTAGTAATATGTGAGTGTGTGTGCGTGCATGCGTGCGCGTGTAAAGGTTTAAGTTTGGTCAGGGTTGACGTCGGGGGCGAGCGAGCAGGGACATGACAGGAGGAGAGAGAGGTGACATTGACATGCTGTCAGCTGTGACCAGTCTCCCACGGTGAGCTGGGATGTCTGTGTGCGTGCGTGTGTGTGTGTGTGTGCACGAGCGTGCGTGCGTGCGTGTGCATGTGTGTGCTGCGTTCATATTCAATCTAATCTCACAGCAAAGCTGCTCTTCAAGCTCACACAGCGTGACATTACTGTTCAAAATAATTTCTGGACTTTTTTGAACTCTTGAAAACAGCGCTTAAAGCTGGAACTTTCCTCTCTTCTACCCCGGGTTTGAACCCGGTTTCTTGCATCTCTCTCTGCTGAGAGATTTGCCATAAAAGCCAATAGAGCCCTGTCTGCTTGCTCAGGGGAGAAATGTGATCTCGACCATCAGGTCAAAGGTTGTGTCAGATCCTGTGACACAACACAAGCCAAGATAAAAAATGACAAGACTCGCCCTCTCTGGTTTACTTCCCGTATATCTGCGTGAAGTATAGGCGGACGTCTTTTTTGAACAGTGGTTCTCAACGCATAGCTATACAGCAGGGAGTACTCGAGAAAATGCCCCCCCCCCCCCCCCCCCCCCCCAAAAAAAAAAGTTAAAATCATACTAATATTAAATAATTAACTACAATTGAATTAGGGAAAAACATTTACTGTTATGTTTAATGATGACACATGGAGAAATATTACCAGCCTGAGTTGCTAACCCAAATTACATATGATACCAGACAACTGGGATGTGTTTTAAAGTCGCTTGAATGTACTGAAGTTATTGACATGAAAACTTTATGACCACAGTGCTGAAAATACATCAGCACCGTTTGAAACTCTTTCACTCCATTTATTATTTGTGATTTTATATTCTTGAAATGGGGGTTTTAAAAACTCAGTGAATGCCACCCTTTATTCAAAATCTACAAAACTGGTGCCAGCCATTTTGCTTAATTTTGCCTTTTTATGGGGGCCAAAATCATATTTTGTACTTAAATTACATATATAAATCTATGCTTCTATCGAAAGCCACACTACCCCTCTTACAAAGGAAAACATGTATATTTATATATATATATCCTATCATTAGATTTGGGCTTCAATAGAACATGTGTAAGATGTCTTGATCATCATCATATGTGTGTGCTGTGATGGGCCCTGTGTGCAATCTGGAGTGCAATACCATTTGAAAACCACCAGAGGGTGGTCTCCTACTATCTGATCAACTAACAGAAGAAGGAAGAAGACGTCCATCTTTTTTTTGGTTTGGGCCTGTTGTTTACATTTTGGCCAGGCCTTTTAGCTAGCATGCTACACACTTCGGAACCCTGGCGATCGCGATCAAGGATAGGTAGAGAAGAATGGATGGCACCGCTGGAATCCTGAGAATTTTCTGCGTTTTTTGAGTACTTATAGTTCGTCAGGGATGCACGGGAAAGTGTATAAACGAACGTTTTAGATAACATTTAAACGGCCGGAACCAATCTTCGGCTATACCGATTTTCCGCCGGACTGTGTTACACTGGTGCTACAGTCAAATCGGCCGTATCGCTCAGGTCACGGAGGCATATGGCCAACTTCTAGAGCGATTTTTTTGAAATTACAATTATGAAAAAATGATAAAACTTTTGATTAATTAAAAAGACGTAAAAGACGTTTATGGCACCGAGGTCCAAAGACGTATAAGACGTTTATGGCGTTCAGTGAGTTAAAAGCAAAACTTTGTTGTCGGGTAAAGGGGGTACTTGGATACAGAAATCAGGGAAAGGGGGTACTCAAGCCAAAAACGATTGAGAAACACTGCTCTACCATACAGACTGGACAAAACTACATTTAATAGATTACATTACAAGGTAATGTAATGAATGTAATGGTGCTTTAAGTGGTTAAAACTAGGGCTAGGATTAAGATGAGGTTATGGCTATTCAGGTTCAGGGGTACGGTGGGATTTAGGGTTAAATGCAGGCTAGACATGAAGGTGATGAGGTTACAGTCAGTCTGGGTGTGTGGGAACATGAATATATAGGTATGGAGAGAGAGAGAGAGAGAGAGAGAGAGAGAGAGAGAGAGAGAGAGAGAGAGAGAGAGATAGACAGTGGCTGTGTCCGAAATGCGGAACACGTTCCCTACTCCCTAACCCTAAATGAGGGATCCAGATGTAGTGTACTACAGTAGTGAACAAATCAGCGCATTTCGGACACTACCCCGTCGCCATCTGGTTGCGTCATCGCTGTCGCACAGTTAAAACACTCTAGCGCTGGCTTTTGGAGCAATAAATAATGCGTGATTCCTAAACCCACCTAATAGCCGATCTACAAGCTCTCAACAGGGGGTGAAGCGACACGTTGTGAGCTTGTACATCAACTCCCCAATGTGGATTGGAAATAACATACCAACATGTTGCGTTGTTATTATGAGAAATAGGCCAAATATAATTATGTTTTTATTCATCACAATTCAATAAAATAATGCTAAAAAATGTATAGGCCTATATATATTTTTTAAATTGTATTCATTCATTGGTGAATCAATGAATGAATAATGTTTATGCCACATTCATTTGTCTCACATGCAGACATACACCCATGTTTGTGATAAAATAGGTTATTCTTGCTAATTTAAATAACATTATTTTATCATGATTATTATCAGCTGTGGAAGGTTGGGAAGAAAAGATCGAAAAACAAAAGCCTCCAGCGTCTATTCTCGTATGTTCTCTTCATAAACAACTTTAGAGCTGTTTTCATCATTAAATGATGAAAAGCAAATTTTGTTCTCTGGTGACAATGCTGTGGACAGTTGTTTTCTTTAGCCGGTGGTTCTGCTACGAGCGGTTCTGTTGCGTTTGCTCAGCAACAGGTGGCTACGCCTCCTGCCATGCAGAGACGCAGAGACGAACCTGCAGTGTGCGTGTGCGCGTGCACACCGCATGTGCGTGCTCAAAGCGCGAGACAGCGGCCGTAGCGCAGTGCATTGTGGGGCGGCAGGGCTTGAATAGCGCTTGAATAGTGACCATCGAATCCTCACTACAAATCCAAATGCATTGTGGGATACTTCAGTACACTATATTAGGGTACAAAAATGCTCACTATACATTCGGACACTAGTTCAAAATGGCGGAGCCCCATTTTAGTACACTACATTAGTGAATAGGGTGGATTTCGGACACAGCCAGTGTGTACAACATCACTATAGAGGAACTTCCTGTTCTGGAGACAAGCCCAGAAGCCTGGAGGTCAGGGACGTGCTGGCCAATGGGAAAAGTGGGACAACTCCCGAACGGCCGGTTCATTCCCGGCCGGTCCAGGCCGGCCATTAGGAAGAAAATAAAAATTAAATGCCGGCCTTCGTTCTATTTTGGGGGCTGGGCGGCCAACAAAGTAAATCGCCACTGTCGGGCAGAAACCTCGTATCTCCAAGTTTCAAATTTGTACAAAGCAAAGCTCTGCTTCATCATGCAAGGCTGTCGCACAAAGGTAGTGAAAACAGCCGATCTACAAGCACACAACGCCTCGCACAGTTTAAATCATTTTTAAAATGGTTTTGTAAATACAAGTTTCCACCCGACAATGACGAAATATAACTCATGTAATTGGCCCCACTGGCTTGTCACTTGTCGTGATCTGAAATGGCAAATCTTTGAGTAGCAGCAGCGCTATAGAGAGAGGTGTCTCTCTACAGGTTAATAGAGAGAGGTGTCTCTCTATAGCATGCAATGAGGGCCTCTCCAACTCTTTTTCCCGGGCTGAATCAGGGGCCCAGCATGTCCCTGCTGGAGGTCCCCGCACAGCACACACACGCGCGCGCGCGCGCGCACACACACACACACACACACACACACACACACACACACACACACACACACGCACGCACGCGCGCACGCGCACGGCTCTTCTCCGCGGCATGCTAGAGGCTCAACAGGACACTACAGTGTTTTGCAAGCAGGTAGTGTTTTTTAGCAGATATACTGTACAGCAGGGGTTTTCAAAGTGGGTGACGGCTGGGGCACCCTGGGGTGCCGTGACAGCAGTCCAGGGGTGACGGGGCACCCTGGGGTGCCGCGACGGCAGTCCAGGGGTGTCCCGCGAGACACTTTGATAATATTTATTAAATTTATTTTCAACAGTTAAAAGAATATTTTGTGTCATTTTAAACTTGAAGTACAAAGTTATTTTCAGTCAGTTCTAACCAAAATGGATATTATCTCAACGTTTTCCTCACAACATAATCGTTAAAATATGCTTTAAATATAAGGTGCTGGGAGTGAAAATTATGAATATAATGTAGGGGTGCCTCGGATGAAAATAATATTTCGTCACTGTCGGGCAGAAACCTCGTATCTCCAAGTTTCAAATGTGTACGTCTTTTGCCCTGCTTCATCATACAAGACCGTCGCACAAAACTAGTACATTTTATAGATGATAAATACAAAATGAACGGTTTTGGACATACAAGGTTTCCCCCCAACAACGACGATTTATGGGGGTGCCCTGAGCCAAAAAAGTTTGGGGACCCCTGCTGTATAGCACCACTTCACCATAGCAACCTGCGACCCTATACAATAGACAGAGGAATTAAGAGGAAAGCATTCAGAGGACATTTCTTTATGCTCACTTTCTCCCAGGGGCATCAATTGGGTATGGCAGGGGTATGCAGCTCAGCTGCCATACCCTGGGTCCAGGGGGGAGATTACAAGTTACTTTAAAATATAAATCCATAAATGTCTCTTTGTCTATCTGTGCTGGTTATCTTGTTAAATTACAGTAAAATAACTACAAATGCAAAATTTAACAAGGTATTATAATTATATTCTCCACACTTTTATTCTCCCCATCTTGACAGAATGGTATATTCCCAGGTTCCGCAGGTCAGCTGCACAGGTGCAATTCATTATTGTTATAATTGTGGCACGTTTACTATATTATGCCAAGTTTAGCCGCACTTGAACAACTGTTCCAGACTGCCATATCCAGCCCAAGAAACCATAGAAATTTTTGGGGAAAAAAATAAGGTATGGCAACAATGACTGGTGTCTTCGCGCGCGTGCAAGACACCATGTCATGTTGCCATACCTTTTTCTGAACTGACGCCACTGCTTTCTCCTACTGTAGTATCTGAAACACTCTCTCCCCTCCCCTCCCCTCCCCTCCTTCCATGCCAGGCAAGGACACAGACGAGAAAAGAAAAAAACAACCTCTTTTCACATTCAGCTTTTCTTTCCCTCCTCCTCCTCTTTGTAAGAGTCTTGGACACCTTAGTGTCCACAGGGCCGCTAAGTGCAGTCGGAGCAGCTTCTCCAGCCTGAGTGCGTCTGACCCACACAGCTGTGTGTAGAATTAACCCCCGCAGGGAGCAATCATCCTCCTCCACGCAAAGGCCTGACGCCAAGCTGTGCACGCACGCACGCACGCACGCACGCACGCACACACACACACAGGGGCGTCACAAGGGGGGGGGGAAGTGGGACTGAGCTACTAGGGCCCAAGGTGGAGGGGCCTGGAATTATTTTATACTTTAGCTATTGAAAAATACCAGATATTCAAGCGCACCGAGTGCCGCACTGCGAGTTTTTGAATTTTGTGCAAATCTTTGAATATACAGTATGAGTATGTATTTTGGGGGTCCTTCACATGAAAAAGTTTGAGCACCACTGACATAGAAACATAGGTTTTTCAAAAAACCTTAGAAGGATTTGAAATGTTCAAAGACTTGCACACTTTTCAAGTTTTTTTCAAAAATAGCAGATCTACAAGCTCACAGCGCGGCACTTGGTGTCGCGCTCGTTATTTTTCAATAGTTAAAGCACAAAATAATGCGTAATAATGCATTCCCAGTCTAAATGGGTTAAACCCCCTCCCCCTATGAAGAACATTCATGGGGGGCCAGCAGTGAATCCTTGTACCCAGGGCCCAGGATTTGGTGCGACACCCCTGCACACACGTTTGTCTACACCAGGGGTCTTCAACGTTTTCAGGCCGGGGACCCCCAAACTGATGGGGAGATGGAGCAGGGACCCCCTACCACTTCGTAGGGTTGTTGGGTCGGGGCTACGACATATTTCTTATTTTAAACATGTACAAGTTACTGTGAGCAGGGTGGGCCGTACCACTACCATTTCTAAACATACTACTTATTAACTGAGAAACCAATGTCAATAATATCAACAATCTGTCAATTGCATAGTAATCATGTATTCAAGCTATTCAAAATGGATAGAATCATGCTTTTTTTTTACATAAATGTGAAAAGAAAAGAAAACATTTTTTGAAATCTTTTTTTTTTTTTTTTTTTTTTAAGCAATAATTTCGCGGACCCCCTGCAGTACCTCCGCGGACCCCCTAGGGGTCGCGGACCCCCTGTTGAAGACCCCTGGTCTACACACTTAATCCTCACTTATACATAGTTGTATGATGGCGTCATCCTCAGCAAATAGCAGATCTACAAGCTCACGTGTCTAAAACTATTTTAGGCAGGAACATTCACGTCAAGAATATAACAATTAATAACATAATGAACAGATAGACTCGGCAAGATATTGGCAAGGATATTTAACCATTTATTGCATAAATGGAATACAGTTAAACTTGGCGTTTGAAGGGCTCCGCGATCGGAGATGCTCCCTGAATTTTGTGCAGGCATTTCTGAGCATGCTAAGCAAAATCAGGGAACGCAGCAATACCCCCCATAGGGATAGAATAGCAATAACCGTGACATGTAACATAGTCAAATCACAGTATTGAGCTTAACAACATTGACATGAACTTAGACAAAATCACAGTATGAGCTTAACAACATGACATGAAACTTAGACAAGATCACAGTACTTGCTTAACCACATTGACATGTAACTTAATCAGACAATCACAAGTATTTGAGCTTAGCCAGAGTGATCATGCAAAGGTGGAGGCTGGGGTGGAGGAGGAAGCAAGCAGCAAATGATTCCGAAGCTTCGGAACCAAGCATTGGTAGGGAAAGCAAGCTCTATTTAAAGGAGCCTTCCCTACTGATTGAGAGCTCTGATTGGAGTATGGCAGTCATGTGACATAATGACCAGCAGATATGTTAATGAGGTTGAGAACAGAGCTGACTGACAACTGACACTCAGACTGGCGGCGACTTGACTCCCATGCCCTGCATAAACTTACGCTATGCTTTATTTTAGGCAGGAACATTCACGTCAAGAATATAACAATTAATAACATAATGAACAGATAGACTCGGCAAGATATTGGCAAGGATATTTAACCATTTATTGCATAAATGGAATACAGTTAAACTTGGCGTTTGAAGGGCTCCGCGATCGGAGATGCTCCCTGAATTTTGTGCAGGCATTTCTGAGCATGCTAAGCAAAATCAGGGAACGCAGCAATACCCCCCAAAACTAATGAGCTTGCTCTCTGTCTTGGCAGGGCTCGGCCAACCAGAGAGCGCTTTAAAACCCCCCAAAACACGGAACCCAACGCCACATAAAACCTGTGTCAGTCAGACTCTGGTTATGTGTAGCAGCAGAGCGCCACTGCAGACTTCTACATGATTAAAAGTAAAAGACTGCAGAGTCTTGAACCATGAGAAGCCATCCTAAGCTTAGCAGTAACTATGTGTAGCAGCAGCTAGCTGCGATCTCTGCGTTGACAAATTTATTTTATGCTAAAAGATACATGCTGCATCTTAAAAGAGAGACCATTCTATGATTAGTGAAATGAAATAGCTAAGAGAGGCAGCGAAGCGACGCTGCCGACCTTTGAAATAATTATTCCGTTAAGAAGCAGTTCTTAAATTAAGAAAAGGCCATCCTACCATTAGTGTATAAAGTGGGTCAGCTACGCTTGCTGTGCTGTGTGTGCGAGCGGTTCTAACGCAGAACCAAATTGTATTAAGCAGTTGGTCTTAAGCCATCCTACACTGCGAAGAAGAGTGAATCAGCTACGCTTGCCGAGTTGTGCCCCATCCCTTAAAGGGGGAGCGAGCTGTTTGAGGTTACCCACCATGCTAGGTAGACGTGACCCTGCAATTGGAAGTTGATATTAACAGCTGTGATAACCGTGCCAACCACCTTTGAGCAATTAATTAGCCGACCGTCTCCTCACTTAATGCCGCTCATGCTTTTGAGCAACAAGAATGACCTCCTTCCTGGCGAGTAACATTCATAGCTGCTGAGGATCAGCGTCCATAACTTCCGAGTTGGAGCCAGCCCGGTTGTATGCATAGAGAGATGTACAGGTGTGGAGCCATCCCCGATGCTGCAGGAAGCATCTCTGGTAGCCATCCTTCCAAGGTCCGATACAGCTTGCCTCGCCAGAGGACGCCAGGCAGATACCATGACATAGAGGATAGAAAGAAGTATTAGTTTGAGAACGTAGTCTGGATTGCCTTGATGCACCACCCGGCTGAATATTAATGAACTCATACAAGCATAAGGTGCTGCTGAAATATACTTAGAATCATCTTGAGACTTGTTGCAACGATCATCATTATTATAATTATTATTATCATCCACAACCACGCAATCTATATAATACATCTGACTTATCAGCCATATAATTATGCCTTTAGATGAAGATGCAGTTTGATTAACGAATGACCTGCCTTTCATGGCTTCGGGAGGAGGTCCAGGTGAGTATCCTCGATCCAGAATCCTCGATCATCGCGACACATCGATGTCGCTCATGAAACAGGCAGCCACTCCCCTGTCTGCTGAATCTGTAGCGTGCAAGCAGGCGGGCCAGCAGGCGGGCAGGCGTGCAGCAGGTGGGCAGGCAGGCGTGCAGGCAGGCAGGAGTACAGGCAGGCAGGCTCATGGTTGCAGCAGAAGTAGCGTTAGCTGAAGCTGTAGTAGCAATGCCCTCTGCAGTGCCAACCGACTCCTGACTGGCCTCATGGCATTATACAGTAGTGGACGAAACTATAAAGATAAACATGTTAGCAGAAAACACACAGAAGCTGCAGCACAACGCTGCAATGACATGCTGTAGCAGCAGCCATGCAGCAGCTCCAGCACGAAGCTGAAAAGATAACATGATGTTCGCAGCAGACATGTAGCAGCCTCAGCAAGAAGCTATATAGCAAAACACGATTTAGCGGAACATGAAGCAGCTTTAGCATGAAGCTGCAATGATAAAACCTGATGCCGTAGCAGTGGGCATGCCACAGCTCCGGCATGGAGCTGTAATGATAAACATGATGTTAGCATTAACTAGCAGTAGCATTAGCTGTAATTATTAGCAGTTATGCTAGCAGGCAGCAGCAGGTTGAGTGGAGCTAGCAATAGCTGAAATTCTAGGACACATGATAGTATCTGACTGAAGCAGCAGCAACAAGAGCCATTAGCACAATTATGTGATCATTGTAGCATAGCAGCACAACTGATAAAGAAAGAAGCCTGGAAATGAAACATGATGTTAGCAACAGACATGTAGCAGCTTTAGCATGAGCATAAGTTGAGCATACAGCAAAATGGCAGAAGCCTGGAAATGAAACATGATGTTAGCAACAGACATGTAGCAGCTTTAGCATGAGCATAAGTTGAGCATACAGCAAAATGGCAGAAGCCTGGAAATGAAACATGATGTTAGCAACAGACATGTAGCAGCTTTAGCATGAGCATAAGTTGAGCATACAGCAAAATGGCAGAAGCCTGGAAATGAAACATGATGTTAGCAACAAACATGTAGCAGCTTTAGCATGAGCATAAGTTGAGCATACAGCAAAATGGCAGAAGCCTGGAAATGAAACATGATGTTAGCAACAGACATGTAGCAGCTTTAGCATGAGCATAAGTAAGCAAAATGGCAGAATCGAAGCAGCAGCCAGCCTATGCAGTAAATATATATATTATTATTATTATTATTTATTTTTTATTTTTATTTTTCTCACCGTGTGCAAAAATTACAGCACAAGTGTTTAACGCTGTTCCGAACAACGTTCAGCATGTACTGGCTGTGCATAGATACAATAATCAACTCAGTTTATCCATTTCACATGGCCACTTCAGTGTTACCATGCTAGCGTTTGTAGCATAAGACAATGGCACCCCTGAGTGTTACTAGCATTAGCCGCTAACATAAGCATTTAGCAGTGAACAAGCTTTTCACATGGCCATTCCAGTGTTCCCATGATAGCGTTGTAGCATGAGCCCATGACAACCCCCGAGTTACTAACATTAGCCTCTAACATTAGCATTTAGCAGTGAACAAGCCTCTCCCCATGCTGGAATGTATCCTCTTACTCCATACAACTCAAAGGTTCCAAATGCGCTAACATTAGCATTTAGCAGTGAACAAGCCTCTCCCCATGCTGGAATGTATCCTCTTACTCCATACAACTCAAAGGTTCCAAATGCGCTAACATTAGCATTTAGCAGTGAACAAGCCTCTCACCATGCTGGAATATTCCTCTCACTCAAACCTCTCTCTCAAAGGTTCGAGAGCTTCCTAGGATCTACTTTTAGTAGAACTGTACCATCATGCAACTGTACTTTTCCCATGCAACCTTCTAACAAGTCTTCAACTCTCCCCACACTACACACACAGTAGCTGCTTGACCTCATGTGGCTCAAAAAGGGAATTAACCCACTCTGCACACAGACTAGGCTGATTCTAACAGGAAGCATGTTGAAGGATGTTGAAAGCAAGCCAAATAAGCAACTTTACTTCAGAACAAGCCCGAACAAACAACCCACAACTAGAAGTTATGGGGAAACAAGACCGAGTTGCTTATAATGGGCAGACCTGGCAACACTGCTAGACTGAGAACAGTGTGAATGTGTATGGTAGCAGTACATAGACTACACTACCCATGATGCATTGCCCATTTAACAACCTCCCTTATCAACTTTCCACCATTCCACCACATAGGACATTAACTATGGTGTTTATAAAGCCAAATAATCACCTGTGCAAGAACCTTCATTTCCATACTTAAGCAAGTGTGAGAGTGAGCGTGTTTGATCCTCGCTTGAATGCCGCAATCTCACCTACTTTACTCCAAGTAGTGGCAGTTAGATGAATATGGACTAATTCAACTGTAGCACATGGCAATCTCTCTCATGGTAACAAGTTCTTACACCCATGAAAGGCATATGTTAACCATTAAACATTTAAACCCCCTCCATAAAACTTCTAACATCTTGAAATGCTGTACCACTGAATTATCTAAGCATCAATATTTGATTCAAGACTCTTACCGAATACTAGCTGAACCACTCCTCAAGGACAGGTCCCCAACAAACACTCGGACTCAGGCTTCTGCATGGCCAAACAGGCCCAGACGCAGCCACCTCCCCTTATGCTCTGCCCTTAAAGGGGCAGTGCTACTCCTGTAAACACTTGACATGATTCCTGAATGAGCAAAGCATTAATCTTAATACACAAATATACTCAGTAGTTCCAACCTGCCTGCAGAGTAAAAGTAGCATTAGTATATGATTAGCAGCAATGTTGGGAAAAGAGGCATATATTAGAAGTGAGCAATAGCATCAGAATATCATCCATGCATGATATCAATAATAGCATAGGCTACACCCGTTTAAAGCAGGATGGGAATCCCTGCATGGAGCCATGCATCTGAAGGGAGTATGGCCACACCGGCCAACATGTTGGATTAGCTGCCGAACTAGCTGGTGTTTGCAGAGTGTAGCCCTGCGATTAAAGATTTAAGAAACCCAGTGTGGCATCTGCTGGAGACAAACAGCACTGGAAGCTGGGCAGGAACAACAGTTCACATACTGTTCTAGGCAGCACAAATCACAGCCAATGCCATCATGGTTCGGGGTGCACTGTAGAGCAAAGCATGCTGTTAGCTTATGTTGCTACAAACAATTTGAAGCTTCCACTACTACCACTGTTAGCATATGCTATACTGTTGAAATGTTTTCTCTTCTGAGAAGCAAGCATGCTAGTAATACATTTTAGATGAGACCTTGTTCAAGTTATGAGTAGTAGTAAACACGTAAATGAGAACTAATGAAGTAGTGCATCATGATAGCTGTAGTTAACATTAGGCATAATACTGTTAGCAGTAGCATAGTGATAGCAACAGATATAAAAGCAGGCTAGCATTGCTATTGAAGCAGCACGGCAGTAAGCAGTATCTAAAGCAGAACCATATGGTATCACCAAGCTTTCGAGCAGAACCAGAGAGTAGAGCAGCCGCAGCAGCAAGCAGCAAATGATTCCGAAGCTTCGGAACCAAGCATTGGTAGGGAAAGCAAGCTCTATTTAAAGGAGCCTTCCCTACTGATTGAGAGCTCTGATTGGAGTATGGCAGTCATGTGACATAATGACCAGCAGATATGTTAATGAGGTTGAGAACAGAGCTGACTGACAACTGACACTCAGACTGGCGGCGACTTGACTCCCATGCCCTGCATAAACTTACGCTATGCTTTATTTATGGCATGCAATGCCAGTATGCAACCATGTATAAAGCAGGTAGACTTGTTTCGGATAGAAAAATGCAAGTGTTCTGAAGCTGAGAAGCAGTTGCTCTTAAAAAAGAGATACAGAGATTCCAGACTATTATCTACGCAGTGATATTAGTCTGACCATGCCAGGCTAATATTGAGGTGTCGTTTGATTTTGTCGCCTACCCCTATGTCTGACGTCGGTACATCTGCAAGGTCCGAGTTCATCCTGATCATTATTAATGTTATGCATTTTATTACAGCACACGCTTTGCGTTAAAACAACATCACAGAGCTCTACCAGGGAGACAGAAATAGACAGAAATAAAAAGAAGGGGGGAAAAAAAACACCTAACCCGCCGAGAACCTCTGATGCGACACACAGATGTCTGTGTGGAAGTCAACTTTACAGCTCCTGCTTTCCACTTGTTCACTTTTTCCTTGGTGTCGTCCCATGCAGCCATGTGACTGTCACCCAGACACTCCTCTGTCTGTCTACCAGTCAGATCCTTTCAGCTCAAGGACCCCCACATTGATATGCATTTGTCTATGGACTGAATAATCAGAATAATCATAACAGAAGATTCATGTTAAAGCAAATTAAATGTTATTGCGATCGTCAGGTCGCAGTTACTATCAAAACCTCCACCGGCTGTCAGTCTGTCATTCTGTCTGTCAGTCACACATGACACGTCACACGTCACACTTTTGCCCTACTCATATCTCTGCCACTGTTGCCCCTATCCATGCCAAACTTTGCACACACACTCCTTGGCTGCCAAACCACAAACTCCATCCCTCATTTCTCACATGGCCCTCTTCTAGCGCCACCATGAGGCCGATTCTTGCAAAACAAATTTTTGGACACTGCACCAACAGATTTTGCCCTAAAATCACGCAAAGCGGTACACAGTATCTCTAAAGTCATGTCATCAACATGGCTTTGTCCCATTTCCCATATTAAATGGTAAATGGTGCATTTATATAGCGCTTTTATCCAAGGCGCTTTACACAGATTGTGCATTATATTCACCCATTCACACACACATCCATACACCGATGGCGGAGGGAACCATGCAAGGCACCAACCATGCTCTTCGACATTAACTCAGGGGGAGCCCGGATTCAAACTGGGAACCCTTTGGGAACCCTTTGTGCTCTAATAACGGTTTCTCTACCCCCGAGCTATGCCTTCCTGATTGCCTACAATTGCCTTCTAAAGTTTGTGTATGCGACCTGACGGTCGCTTATCTCTCGATTTAGGAAGTCTTACTGGTTTAAAACTTTTTTTTTCAAAAAAATCACAAGTGTCAGTTTAACTCCAAGATACGGGTCCATTTTCACAGTTCAAATATCATTGTTTATTACGCTGGCATGGGTGTTGTTGACCAGGTCATTTCAGCTCCTCCTGTCACCGTGGCTGTGGCCTCCGCCACAGCGCCGCGGTGTCGCGACGTCCTTGACCACCACCGACGTGAGTCCCATTTGTCCTTCCTGTCAACCCTGGCTCTCTCTTTAGCGCCGTGAAAATGATAACGGCTCAGGCTCTCCTCTCTTCACACAACATGCATAATGTCTGCCTCCTCGACTGCCCCTCCACACCTCCCACTCCCACTCCCACTCCCCTTCTCTCCTCCTCTCCTCCTCCCTTTCTCTCCTCCTCTCCTCCTCTCCTCCTCCCTTTCTCTCCTCCTCTCCTCCTCTCCTCCTCCCCTCCTCCCCTCCTCTCCTCCTCTCCTCCTCCCTTTCTCTCCTCCTCTCCTCCTCTCCTCCTCCCCTCCTCTCCTCCTCTCCTCCTCTCTTTCTCTCCTCCTCTCCTCCTCTCCTCCTCTCCTCCTCCCCTCCTCCCCTCCTCCCTTTCTCTCCTCCTCTCCTCCTCTCCTCCTCCCCTCCTCTCCTCCTCTCTTTCTCTCCTCCTCTCCTCCTCTCCTCCTCCCCTCCTCCCCTCCTCTCCTCCTCTCCTCCTCCCTTTCTCTCCTCCTCTCCTCCTCTCCTCCTCTCCTCCTCTCCTCCTCTCTTTCTCTCCTCCTCCCCTCCTCCCCTCCTCTCCTCCTCCCTTTCTCTCCTCCTCTCCTCCTCTCCTCCTCCCCTCCTCCCCTCCTCTCCTCCTCCCCTCCTCTCCTCCTCCCCTCCTCTCCTCCTCTCCTCCTCCCCTCCTCTCCTCCTCTCCTCCTCCCCTCCTCTCCTCCTCTCCTCATCCCTTTCTCTCCTCCTCTCCTCCTCCCCTCCTCTCCTCCTCTCCTCCCCTCCTCCTCTCCTCCTCTCCTCCTCCCCTCCTCCCCTCCTCCCCTCCTCTCCTCCTCCCCTCCTCCCCTCCTCTCCTCCTCTCCTCCTCTCCTCCTCCCCTCCTCCCCTCCTCTCCTCCTCCCTTTCTCTCCTCCTCTCCTCCTCTCCTCCTCTCCTCCTCGGCCACACATGACGCGTGTAGGGATGTCACCATTATGGACACACTCAGGGACACTCAGGGAAGTGCAGAGAATATTAGAAAGGCAGGGGCTGAAATTTCTAAAAGGGCCTTTTGGTGAAAATATCAAAAAAAATTGAATGCAGCGTCTTATATTGAAAGAATCGCAGCGCGACGCGTTGTGAGCTTGGAGGTCGGCTATTTTCGGTGCTTGATACCACACTGAACTAAGCATAATCAAGTCTACTGGAGATATGGCATATATATGGCATGGATTTCTACACAGAGATGGCAATTCTTTCAACATAAGATGCTGCATTCAAGTTCAGGAGAGTTTGGACAAGGCAATTCTCTTGAATGCTGCCTTCAGGTATGGTATGGAAAGAGGGCATTTGCATTTCTTTCACCTGCATTCATTGTCTGGAGAGGGCACTTTTTACAGACGGTGACGGAGCTCTGTAGAAGCTCTGCTGTAGAAGCTCTGCTGTTTCAGCGCGACCTGCCGGTCGCTTCTCGACCTTAGGGCGTCTTACTGGTAGGTTTAGTTGTTTATTCAGAATCTATTCATGATCAGCACCGTTGGTTAGATTTTGACCATCATGTTTGATTCCTCGGTTAAACACGTTGCCGTCAGTCTCTAGTTTTAGACCTGTGGGTGCAAAGACGTTTCGCAACCTTTAATGAGAAGGCAGACTGTCCAAATGAGTTATTGTGTGTGTGTGTGTGTGTGTGTGTGCGTGCGTGCGTGCGTGCGTGCGTGCGTGCGTGCGTGCGTGTGTTTCAGTTTTTTCCAGACAGAAAAGGGGGTTAATAAAGGTAATGGAAATGATGGTGGGATTGGGGTCGAGAGAGAAAGAAAAGAGCATGCATGGTTCCACTCACACACACAATAGGCTAAAAGGTGAAGAATGTTAACACGTTATCCCGTTTCAGTCTTGAGTTACTGAGAGTTAAAGGGATATTACACTTTCAAAGTCATTTTATCGTCTAATCAGGCTTTTATGAACACCCTGAACAGTTTTTAATTTGCTTGATTCAATATTTAGATATTTGATGTAAATGTTACCAGGCCCGACACGCCCAGGCCCTCTCCACATACGCACCCATTGTAACTTCAAACTCCATTTTAACCGTGATAAATTCATTAAAAACAACCATAATTTTTTCTGGTGACTCAAACTACCCTCCTAATACGTGAGCAGGCCGTGTTTTTTCGATAACTTTTTTCATTTATTTTTAATAATCCATTTTTGTATTAAATATTTTTCATTTTCCCAAATAATTATTAAAAATTAATGAAAAAAGTTATCGAAAAAACACGGCCTGCTCACGTATTAGGAGGGTAGTATGAGTCAACAGAAAAAACAACGGGTGTTTTTAATGAATCTATCATGGTTAAAATGGAGTTTGAAGTTACAATGGGTGTGTATGTGGAGAGGGCCTGGGCGTGTCGGGCCTGGTAACATTTACATCAAATATCTAAATATTGAATCAAGCAAATTAAAAACTGTTCAGGGTGTTCATAAAAGCCTGATTAGACGATAAAATGACTTTGAAAGTGTAATATCCCTTTAAGACATAAAATGAGCAGGGAATTGCGAGGGAGGGCGCATTGCTTACTTTCCCCAACACTGCTCAGAG
>NC_137826.1:47854964-47912464 GCF_963921795.1 Nannobrachium achirus | reverse complement strand
TGCACGCTCTCTCTCCCTCTATAGCTCTCTCTCTCTCTCTCTCTCTCTCTCTCTCTCTCTCCCTCTCTCTCCCTCTCCCGCTCTCTCTGTCTCTCCCTCTCTCTCCCTCTCTCTCTCTCTCCCCCTCTCTCTCTCCTTCTCCCGCTCTCTGTCTCTCCCTCTCTCTCCCTCTCTCTCTCTCTCTCTCTCTGCCCCCTTTTTCTTTTCTGGAGCTTTGCCCAGAAACCCGTTCTTCTCACCCACTTCTATAGCGCCTGTAAACCTGTGATGCTACAATAATAGAATTGATTCTGATGAAATCTCGGGGCAAGACGCTTTAATGTCTGCCTGGTGAGTACGGAAGTAGGTCAACGCAGCTCATTGTCCTCTGATTATCAGCTGAGCGACGAGGTAATTTAATTAATTCAGACGGTCGAAGTCTGTCATGTTATATTACATTACCCAGAGATCAATGCAATGTTGTTTTTGACAGCAAAATTTGATTTAGCTTTAGTCATAGTCTTTTGAATAAAATGTCATTTAGTTTTAGTCATGATTTAGTCAACTGAAAGTTTTAGTTTTAGTCTAATTTTAGTCGACTAAGTATCATAAGATTTTAGTTGACTAAATCTACAGTTGATTTAGTCAACTGAAATGTATTCTGGCAGGACTTGATGGCATCATAATGACTGATTTTACACTTGTTGTGTACAAGCTCACAACGCGTCGTACAAGCTCACAACGCGTCGCAGAGCGACGCGTTGTGAGCTTGTAAATAGATCTTGTAAGTAGATTGGCTATTTTCAGCAAGCAAGACCTGAGAGCAACCAAACATAAAATGACTCTCTTCTCCACTAGTCCCTCCCTAATATTTCTAGTTTTTATTTTGTTGACAAAATTGTCAATATAATTAGTCTTAGTTTTAGTCATCACAGCTAAGTTTTTATTTTGTTTTCGTCAGTGAAAAAAATACAGTCGACAAACATATTTCGTCATAGTTTTAGTCGACAAAATCAACACTGGATCAATGGTGCTCAAGTGGTTTTTGCACCCTTACCATTTGTTTCCGTTTTTACGCACTCAATGAAATCTAAATGCTGAGAACGACCCAGTTCTAATACCTAAAAGCATTTTTCTCACAAACGTGCTTGTAAAACTGCAGTAGATCTCTTGACAAGCAGTGCACACATCCAGGGCTCCTCCTACAGTACGTCTCACCAGGTCCACTCCTGCTCTCACCAGGTCCACTCCTGTTCTCACCAGGTCCACTCCTGCTCTCACCAGGTCCACTCCTGCTCTCACCAGGTCCACTCCTGCTCTCACCAGGTCCACTCCTGCTCTCACCAGGTCCACTCCTGCTCTCACCAGGTCCACTCCTGCTCTCACCAGGTCCACTCCTGCTCTCACCAGGTCCACTCCTGCTCTCACCAGGTCCACTCCTGCTCTCACCAGGTCCACTCCTGCTCTCACCAGGTCCACTCCTGCTCTCACCAGGTCCACTCCTGCTCTCACCAGGTCCACTCCTGCTCTCACCAGGTCCAGGACCTGTGCGTTGCACCAGACTCCCAGCACCAAACATTTCATTCAGGAGCAGTGGGTTCCTGACGCGTGATTACAGGTCCAACTGGGAAAGATGGATAACCACGCCCCGGACTAATTTTTGAAGCTTGTGATTGGCTGGACCGGACGTAGGGAGCGCTCCGTTGTAGTCACTTGGACCGCGCGAGGTGCACCAAAACCCAATTATCATGGCGTTTATCGTGCGCTTGCCCAGGCCTTACGGCCTGGGCATAAATATAACGATTGCATTCACCACGGCTTCGTAGCTCTTCGCGACCACTCGCGCCTGCGGCGCTCGGGGGCGAAGAGCAGGACCAAGGTCCGCTGGCCTTCGCGCCGCTTGCAATGTCGTGGACAATAACTGTGAAAACGAGCGCTCTATGCCGTTTCCATCCATCTTTCCCAGTTGGATCCGTAATCACGCGTTCCTGACTGGCCCTCCTAAAGGCCTCACCGTGGGTTTGTTGGGCCTCCTCCTCACGGAAGACACAGGCTATCCATGAAAATCTATCCATGAAATCTATGTATTAATCAGCAAAACAATTATATACAGCATATAGTGGGGGTCGCTCCCTGCTTCATCTCTCTCTCAGCTTAGGCCAGGGGTGGGCAACTTTGATGATGGAGAGGGCCACTATATTTCCACCTTCACTCCAGAGGGCCACAATGCATATTGCTACGTCCTACTTTGTCATTCTAGTACGTCATACAAAAGTAGCAAAAATAGCAGATCTACAAGCTCGCGATGCGTTTTGAGCTTGTAGATCGGCTATTTTTGCTTCTTTTGAATTGGAATCCTGATTTTTTTTTGTTGTTTTTTAATTGGAATCCTGAAATCTAACATTAATTTCAAATGCATTTAGTTATACTTATGTTAACTTTATGAACGTGAATACAAATGCGTTGGACATAAAAAAGCCTTAACATTTGAATATTACTATAGTCATTAAGCTACTAATAGACTTGAGTAAATTCAACCTAGTCATGTTTGTATGTTTGGAATTATTTTGATATTAACCAGCTGAGGGCCGCATTAAGTGAAGGTGGGGGCCGCATGTGGCGCCCGGGCCGCCAGTTGCCCATGTATGGCTTAGGGGGGTCCTTGGCTGAAAAACGTTGAAGACCCCTGACCTAAAGGATCCCTCCACATCAACATGACTGCAGCATGGGGACCCCCTGACACGGAGCCAATCATTTTATAATTATCTGACACCGGCTCTCACCTCCCCTATCCCCCCCCCCCCCCCCCCAAGACGCCGGCCAAACACACTCTCCTCCTTTCTCTCTCCGTCCGCTCGCAATTAGTGGCCCCGCCCCCTTCTTCTGCGCTGCAGTGGTAGGTCAGAGGTCAGAGGCTATTAGGGGCCAGACACCCCAGAGGAGGGAGGCCCCCCCCCCCCCCTTTACTCTCCCCTCCATTCCGTTCTTGTGAAGTTTGAATAACGTGCACTCAGGGGCGTCACAAGGGGGGGGGAAGTGGGACTGAGTTACTAGGGCCCAAGGTGGAGGGGCCTTCATTATTTTATACGTTAACTATTGAAAAATAGCAGATATACAAGCTCACAGCTGCGAGCTTGTAGATCTGCTATTTTTGAAAAGTCGTGAAAATGTGTGCAAATCTTTGAATATATGTACTTTTTAAGGGAACATTTGTAACTCAAATTGTGCTCCTGGGCGGGTCCCCTGGAACTAAATATTTTGAGATGGGGGTCCGTGGCCAAATACATATCATTTTGGGGGTCCTTCACGTGAAAAAGTTTGAGCACCACTGACATAGAAACATAGGTTTTTAAAAAAAACCTTAGAATTAGAATAGAAATGTTCACAAATGTTCACGATTTTTCAAAAATAGCAGAGCTATAAGCTTGCAGCGCGGCACTCGGTGCCGCGCTGTGAGCTTGTATATCTGCTATTTTTCAATAGTTAAAGCACAAAATAAAGCAATGCATCCTTGTACCCAGGGCCCAGAATTTGGTGCGACACCCCTGCGTTGCACTTGCACTTGGCAAAACAACGGTCACATCGAGCCGCTCCACGCGCGACGTTGAATGTTTTCCGTGTGCTTGGAGGGGAAGGTGGCACCTGCGGTTTTGCAGTTGAGTGAAAAGGTGACTGGAGGGTTCACGGACAGACCCCCCGGACCCCCGGACCCCCAGACCCCCCGCCTCCGTCCCACATGACCAGGCACCAACCCAGACAGACACCCCTTCACCCAGGACAGCACCACCCCACAGCCCCCCCAAAGGAGGCTTGTCTGGGAATGAGGTCACATTTCTCCCCTAGTCCCAAACCACCCCGTCCCCGCCATACTACACCCGCTCCCACCCCTCCGCACGCGCGCTTGTGCACACACACACATACGCACACGCACGCACGCGCACACACACACGCACGCACACACACACACACACACACGCACACGCACACACACACACACACACACACACACGTGTTTTTATTACTATACTTATGAGGACATCAATGTTCTATAGGACAGGGGTCTTCAACAGGGGGTCCGGGACCCCTAGGGGGTCCTCAGAGTTACTATTTGTTACTTTTGTCAATTGTCATCTTCATAGATTGTGGTCAGCAACAAACTCACAGTCGCAACAACTGGCCAATAAAAAAAGATACCAGTTATGTTCTGAATTTGTTGTCACATATCTTTCCACAAAATATTAGAAAACGCTCAATAGTGGGCTCGATAAAAGCCCGGCTCAATAAGCAGGATCAATAAGGTGCTCATTATCAATAAAAATCAACGAGCTAGATCCCTAGTCCTGACTCCTGATCCACTGTTTTGGGGAACAGTTCTCTATCCAGCCCTCTCTTCCAGACCGATGCCCGGGCAGCAGAAGGCACCGGGTGTCCGGCCTGCCGGCCTGGCCGTGGTGGAGACAATGGAGGGACCGACGGGGGACTTGGGGACGCTGTCCTGCAGCCCTCCCACCCCACACACACACACACACACACACACACACACACACACACACACACACACACACACACACACACACACACACACTATGATCAATCACCACCTCCACTCAGCACTGTCTGCCCCCTCCAAGGGGGGAGAAAGAGGGAGAGAGAGCGGGAGGGTGGCAGAGGAGCACAAGAGGGATAAAAAAAGCATCAACTCTTCTGTTGCCGTTAGCACAGGGGTTTTCAACGTTTTCAGGCCAAGGACCCCTTAGTTGAGAGAGAGATGAAGCAGGGACCCCCACAAACTTTTCGTAGATTCCATACAGTTTCATTGTTTGACAGCACAATCATCAGTGTATTTTGGATTCATGTCAATTTGTGTTTTCAGGGGGCGCCCGCTGGCCTGGTGGTCAAGGCGCATACCACATACTAGGCTATGATGCCTGCTGGCGTCGCCAGTTCGATTCCCGATCCGGACGACCTTTGCAACATGTCATTCCCCATCTCTCTCCCCATTTCCTGTCAGTCTACTGTCCTATCAATAAAGGCATAACAAGCCCCAAAACAAATCTTTAAAAAAAAAAAAAAAAAAAAATGTGTTTTCAGATATTTAACCACTTGAACCGTCAATACTTAATAAACTTGACCTTTCACTCTGTAGGTGCTCTTTTTCTCCTCTACACCAAAGCTCTTTGCCGAAAATAGCCGATCTACAAGCTCACAACGCCTCGCAGCGTGAGGCGTTGTGAGCTTGCAGATCTGCTATTTTCGGCTAAAGTTCTCCGAATATGGACATTAGGGTTCAAGTGGTTAATATAAAAAAGGAGAAAAAAAAGAAGTTTCTATCACACAAAGATTTGTGTGTGTTGACGTTACACTAACAGTACAGTAAACTATAGTATAGTGTGTTCTTGAGATGCAGGCGGCTCTGAAAATGAGGGCTTCTGGGCCCAGAAGTCCTCGATCACACAAAAACTAAAGACCCACTTTAAGTTGGACTGATGTTAAGCCACTTAAGGTTATACAAATGAAGGCGATTTAAGGACCTCCCACAAACACACACACAAGCACACACACTAGAGCACTATAGCAGCACAGTGTCCTCTCACTGGGTTGAAACCCAAACGCACCACCAGAAAGGTACAGGTGAACGATTAAATATTCGATCTACAATCTCACAACGGCCAGGGGAGGACGAGACCTATCGTAGGCTTGTAGATCTGCCGTTTCTCGTCCGAGCGACACCTTCAATCACCTTCAAGTACAAACTCCTGGCTTATTGAGCCAATACAGCCAGGCTCTCTCTCTATATATACGCGGCAATTTGTTACCGCTCGAAAAAACCATCTGTTTTCTCCGGCAGCTCCGGTCCTCGAGAGAGGGGGCGCAGGCAGCGCACAGCTCCCGCCAACAACATTAAACATCCATTACGGCCATCAGCTATGCAGAATTTAAAATCGGCAAATCGAAAAACGCAACGGGCCGCGTTGCATAGACCGCCGACGGGCACGGCGACAGACTGCCGTGCTGGGGTCCTCCCCGTTCAGTCCACCAGGGGAGCAGGACCGGGATATGGAGCTATTTTAATGTTTAACTGATGACGCCGGTTGTCGGGCGGCTCAGCCCAGGCCGGCTCTGAAGCTGTAATGAGCTCTCTGCAGACGGGCCGTGTGACATGCCTTTTAATCAATGTTTACACGCTCTCACGGTGCTTTCTGGATAAACTTTTGTTCATTACAGCAGCACTCGCCATGGAACTTTTCTCTTCCACCACGGATTTTTCTTTTTTTCTTTTATTACCATTGAGCTAATAGAGCCTGTCTGCTTGCTTGTTTTTTGTGACAGTGGAACACTGTCACAAACATTAGGTGCATGTGACTTTTTTTTATATATTGTTTTTTTTTTCAAGCTTGTACAAAATAATGTTTAAACTTGTGATGCGAAAGTCTCCTTTTTTTGCTACAGATTTTTGATATATTGATGTATTATTTGTTCTATTTCGGCGTTCTATCTTTATTGATTTTTGATACATTGTATATTTTTTGTTGTTGACATGTCGATGTGTGCTTTGCCTGTTTTTAATGTTTTTTTTTTAATTGTACGGCAACCTTGAGTGTCCTGAAAGGCGCCTTCAAATAAAATGCATTATTATTATAATTATTATTAGTAAAACTAAATTGAAGTTATTATCAATCAATAGTCTTTGTGCCAGCGTGCTTCCACATGGGGCTGTTTTTCACTGTGTGTCACATTTACAGTACAAGCTCACTGCAAGCTTCCAGATGGACTGTTTTCGCTACGTGTCATCATAGGCGAAGACGTATAGGCCTTAAGTGGTTCACAACTATTTTCCCCCTTTTATAATAAATGGAACCGTACCGCCCGGTAGCATGGATTAACCCATTTAGGCCTAGAATTATTGAATGCTTTAACCAGTGAAAAATAGCAGATATACAAGCTCACAGCGCGGCACCGAGTGCCGCGCTGCGAGCTTGTAGATCTGCTATTTTTGAAAAAGTCGTGAAAATGTGTGCAAATCTTTGAATATATGTATTTTCAAAGCGAACGTTTGTAACTCAAATTTTGCTTCTGGGTGGTCCCTGGAACTAGATATTTTGAAATGGGGGTCCATGGCCAAATAAATATCATTTTGGGGGTCCTTCACATGAAAAGGTTTGAGCACCACTGACATAGTAGTCTCTCAAGAACAGACTAACTGAGCTAAATGGATTAAAAGTGCTCATTGTGGCGGGCGTGCCGGGGTCATACTCACGCCGCTGTTTGGAGAGCATTAAAACCGTAAAAAGGACCATTGCTAACGGAAAACTTGCTGTAAATCTTTCACCTCCACCTGCCGAGACCTTCCTGGCAACCACTGTGCAGTGTGTGCGTGTCCGTGTGTGTGTGTGTGTGTGTGTGTGTGTGTGTGTGTGTGTGTGTGTGTGTGTGTGTGTGTGTGTGTGTGTGTGTGTGTGTGCATGTCCCATAGTGACTGAGTGGGGCGGACTGGCTGCCAACTGCTTTTCATGAAGGATTGGATTTATGATCTTATGACACTGAGTTGAGCTTATTCTTGGCATGGAAGCCTGGCCTCGGTGTGTTTGGGGAGAAAAGAGTGATGCGTGCATGCGTGCGTGCATGCGTGCATGCGTGTGTGCATGCGTGCGTGCATGCGTGCGTGTGTGTGTGTGGCTACAGTTTATTTATTATTATATATATTTTTTTACCTTTGGACAAGGGATATTTAGATTTGAATTAGCTGTAAAAAACTGTTATAATACCAACTGTGAGTGCATGTGTGTTAAAGCTATACTATGGAAGTTACTCAACTACTGGTCAGTAGCGGTATTGCTTTTTTATCAGAACTTAGGGAACGTTCTCCAAAAATGTACAAGCTCCTAGGGCATTCACGAATAGTGATTTTTAGTATTCGAATTATTCGACCTCAAAGTATTCGAATAGTCGAATATTCGACAGGACTGGCCAGACTGTCAAATATATATGTAAGCAAGAGGCGAACATTGTGAAAATAGCTACATGCTCATGCTCACAACGCCTCGCAACGAGCATGTAGAACTGCTATTTTCACAATATTTATCTGCGGAACCGAGTCACATTAAATGTAATACCTACAATTCCAAGTGCTTGTCAGGGTGGGGGTCCCCAGTTCATATATGTTTATTTTGGGGGTCACGGCCTAAAAAGGTTTGAGAACTCCAGGTATAGAGCATTAACAAATTCATCCACCAGGGGCATTGACAACTCATTCTTATGACTTCCTATAACCAAGCTTTAAAGAGAAAATAAAAATATAAAAAAATAAGCAAATATTCGACTTCGGTGAACAACGTTGAAAAGTGACTTTGATATTCGAATATTCAAATATTCGGTGAATGCCCAACAAGCTCCCGACGCGCCGATCGACAAGTCTTTGGCAAAGAGGTTCATGTGTAGAGTGAAAAAAGAGTATGCCGAGTACAATTGCACCTTGGTTTTACTCCGTATAGAGGCTTTAGAGGAGGAGGACACCTTGAAACTGATCATGTGGGATGGGAGAACGGGCCTGGACATGCCGTAGAGACACACCGTATCAACCTACACGCACACACACACACACACACACATTACATTTAGGACATCACAGTATCAACCCACATGCACACACACATTACATTTAGGACATTTCTGCCTATAAGCAAACGGGACGAGGACAGATAGGGACACGCACGCCACAAAGGACTCCTGCAGTTCTGTGAGTTAATGTCTGACATTCGTGACACGCGAGTCTCACGCACCTCTACAGCTATTTTAAGGTTGGTTGTCGTTTTGGTTTTGTTTTGTGGAGGTTAGTGGGGGTGACCGGCAGCGAGAGAGAGAGAGAGAGAGAGAGAGAGAGAGAGAGAGAGAGAGAGAGAGAGAGAGACACGGCCTAGCAGAGCAAACACAGTGTAAACACATTAACGTCAGTCGTCACATCCACGCACAGCTGCATTCACAGACACTGACTCATTAGCTTCAGTAATGAGAGAGAGAGACACTCACACATACACACAGAGAGAGAGAGAGAGAGAGAGAGAGAGAGAGAGAGAGAGAGGGCGGAGACTGTTGTGAGGACTTACAGTAGAGCCTTTATGGACACAATGTGTCCTCTTCTTGCACATCGTTTACTGTTGGGTGGAAAACTCGTATGTCCAAAACAGTTACATTTCAGGAAACGGGAAAATGAAATAAATTGAGCCTGCGGAAGTTCTTTCATACACGGAAGGCAGGCTGTGTTGTTGCTATCTTCCCCCCCCCCCCCCCCCCCCCCCCCCCCCTTCATTCATTCTCTAACAAGTTAATTCATTCACACTCCCACAAGAGCAGTCTGTCACCCCATGTTCATTCTCATTCGCTACAAGACACTTCTCATACACCCTCTTACCCACAATGGAAAAAATCCCTCCACCTCCCCGGGATGTAGTTATTTATGTTAATATGTATTTTTGTTTATGGATTGTACTGTGCTATGATATATTAAATTATGCAACTTGAAGGTTCAATCAATGTTATGTGCATGTAAATCTGTATATCATGCTTGCGCATGTAATCTGTATATCATGCTTTGCTCCGGGGGGTTTGTGATGTCAGATTATGTATCATGTTCGAGCAGATAATCTGTTGTATCACAGCAGAGCCACACCGCCAAAATAAATGCAATATCATTGCAATAAATGGTAATGGTTAATCTAAATAATGGTGCGGTTAATCCTGAGCTGAAGTATACAAAATAAGATGTGTTCTAGTGCAGGGGTTTTCAAAGTGGGTGACGGGGCACCCTGGGGTGCCGCGATGGCAGTCCAGGGGTGCCGCGAGATAATTTGATAATACTTGGAATTTATTTGGACACTTTAAAAAAATATTTAGTATCATTTTAAACTTGAAGTACAAAGTTATTTTCAGTCAGTTCTAACGAAAATGTCTATTATCTCAACGGTTTCCTTGCAACATAATCACTAAAATATGCCATAAATATAAGGTGCTGGGAGTGAAAATTCTGGATATAATGTAGGGGTGCCTCGGATGAAAATAGAAATATATTTATTATAGGGGTGCCCTGAGCCCAAAAAGTTTGGGAACCCCTGTTCTAGTGGTTATATGGTCAACAAGCTCCTGTTCATACCTTTCCTTGGTTCAATATCAACGCAATTCAAACACCAATAAACCACTTAAAATGTCCACTTCAAAAAGAGCCAAGCTACAAGCTCAAGGGGTAGGGCATAGATTTCAGAGAGAAAACAACAACTGGGGCTGTCTCAATTATAACATAATCGTCTAATCGCAAATATTTGAGGTAATCGCAAATTATTTTGCATAATCGCCATAATCGTTTCCATGTTGAGAAATGTTAATATAGTTTCAAACACTTTCAAAAAGTAGTGGAAATAGCAGATCTACAAGCTCACAACGCGTCGCGATGCGACGCGTTGTGAGCTTGTAGATCAGCTATTTCCACTATCGATGTTCTTTATAAAGTTGTCAAATATGTCAGAAATGTATTTGTATATTTAGGTTACGTGTCATATCTGCCATGTGCAACTTCAAATCCTAGAAGCCAAACAGAAATATAATTGTCAACGACAAATACACAATTAAATCGTTAATCGCAATTATTTGAGTGACAATTAATCGTCATGTAAAATGTCATAATCGTGACGGCCCTAACAACAACAACAACAACAACAGCATAAAAGTCAAAATGGGGAGATGCGAGGTTTCTGGCCGACAGCTCTATAACCCTCATACACTTGCGTCTAACAAAGAGCCCATATGTCTGCATTCCTCCACTAAAGCCCTGCCACAGGAAAGTGCACCTCCCCCCTCTCCCACACACACACACACGCACACGCACACACACACACACACACACACACGCTGTAGTAAATAGTGTAGACAATGTGCTGTAACCTACTTGGGGAAAGTGCTGGGCTGCTGTTAAGAATAGAAAAGCCTGATTATGACGACGGCACACCTGCTTATACACTACTACATTACTGTACACACACATACTGTAGTCCAACTTAGTGTTGATTTCGTCGACTAAAACTATGACGGAAAATGTTTGTGGACTATGTTTTATTCACTGACGAAGACAAAATAAAAACGAAATTAAAAACTAAGCTATGGTGACTAAAAACTAAGACTAAATATATTGACAATTTCGTCAACAAAATAAAAACTAGACTAAAACGTTAGAGGGACTAGTGGAGAAGAGAGATGTTTTATGTTTGGTTGCTCTCAGGTGTAGCCGATCTACAAGCTCACAACGCGTCGCGGCTATTTTCAGCACGCAACCAAGTGTAAAATCAGTCATTACGATGCCATCAAGGCCTGCCAAAATACATCTTATGATATTTAGTCGACAAAAATTAGACTAAAACTAAAACTTTTCAGGAGGCTAAATTATGACTAAAACTAAAAGACATTTTATTCAAAAGACAGGCAGACAGACAGACAGGCAGACGCTGTAAACTTACTATCTAACAGCTGTATTATGCAAGATTTTTTTTTGTCAATAAAACATTATTTTGTCCAATCGGTAAATAAAATAATTTGTGCAATTGGGGTGGTTGTATTTCTATTGAGACATTCACGTACATTCTGTGTTTTTTTTTTCTGCAAGTCACCAGAGCAGGCAGGCAGGCTCTGTTAGCTCAGCGGTGAAACTCAACTAACTGTTGCTCTTGCACAGGAAAACGCAGGTTCAAATCCGGGGTTGAATAGGAATGTTACAGCCATGATCAAGTCAAACCACGACTACTGCCCACGAAAACCGACGTCCTGGATTAATCAGAGAGGGTCCGATCGAGGCCAGATAAATATCATAACTAGCCAGATATGTCCCAGAATATAACCTTTCATGCTCATATTTCAACTAACATTACAAACAATATCAATAATCCTGTCAAACAAAAAAAGTCCATATGACGTCCTGGTAATAGGGCATTAACGACTTGTGATTTTTGCAAGTCGACTCGACTCAGTAAAAAGTTGAGTTGAAGTCGACTTTATCGTTTGATGACGTCATCACATCACACATGACTCCCCAATTATTTTGGGGGGTCCCCAGATGATTAACTTGATGTGAAACATTGTTTTCTCACTCAAATGTAAACAAACCAACATAAAGTGTAAGTGTATAGAGGGTATCTTCACATTTCTAAAGTGCCAATTTAAGGACTTTTTAATACCTCTAAAATGACAAATTGGCCAAATTGTCAAATATATAGAGGCAGAAGTTGCGAGGCGTTGTGAGCATGTAGATCTGCTATTTTCACAATAGAAAGTCTTTATTTTTTTTCAACTTCAACTTTCGACTTTCTCTGGTGGGAGTCGACTTGTGTAATGAAGTCCACTGAGTCGACTTGTCGACTTTTTCGTTAATGCCCTACCTGGTAATGACGTTAAGATCATCCCCATATGGGCTGTGATCTGGCCTAGGTCTGAATGTCACCGGAGTCACCGGAGGACGGTATCATAACGTCATCATAACGTCATTTGGATGCATCTCTCAACGACCACAGTGGTAGGATTGATGGACTGTTCTCACACAATGAGCAACAGTGCTTTCCTCTTCACCAGAGCACAGTGATTGTGTTCAGAGCTCTGCTAACTGGAAATACCACCAACAATCACCAGCAATCACCAGCAAACAGCACTGCCACTGACTCACTGGGTTTGGTCTATACGGAGCTGTTTCCACTTCCACTTAGCAGGATAGAGCAGGTTCGCAAACCTTTATGTCAAGGACCTCCAGAATCAAAGACTTGAGTTAAAAGTTAAAAGTTCATATATATACGCAAAAAATGTATGCTCCAATATCCTATGGACAATTTAATAACATGCTCTTAGATCTCCCTACCTCAGTATGCAATTGTTTCTAACTTACTAATTCTCTATGATGTTTTATTCTATGTTTTGTTATTGTTATTTATATTTGCATGCTAATTGTTGATCTTTGTGTACGTAATCTCGTCAGCATTGCAAATGAGGGTGAACCTCAATGCTCTTTTAGAGAATAAATAAAGGTTTCAATCAACATTCAAAGACTTTCACGAATATAAAAGAATAGAATATCTACAACCTGGTCGAAGGTAGAAATTCATTAAACACAAGGGGGAAACCTTTGTATTAAAGTGAACTGCTCAAATGCACTGCTCGCTTCAAACTGTGTTAGTTTTCAGTTGTTGTTTTTTTTTTTTATTGTTAAGATTGTGCAACCCTCGCTGATCCACATCATCACATAGCGGTGATATTAGTTCCACTTTCCGCCATAGATTATTTTTTCATATCGTCGTTGTCGGGTGAAAACCTTGTATGTCCAAAACCGTTCGTTTTGCATTTATCATTTTAAAAATGATTTAAACTAGTGAAAACAGCCGATCTGCAAGCACACTTGTGTGCTTGTAGATCTGCTGTTTTCACTACTTTTTTGCGACGGCCTTGTAGGATGAAGCAGGGCTTTACTTTGGGAAAGAACGTACACACTTTAAACTTGGGAGATACAAGGTTTGACAATATATGTTTTTTATTTCATCGATGTGGCATGGTCAGCACCTCCCAGTCTCCCACTACCAATGCAAGTATTGCGATGGAAGATTATTATTGCCGTCGCCCAGACTGATGACTGTGTTCACCATATTTGGAAGAAAAATCATCATTCTCAGATTCATGATCATGGGGTATCATCCACCGTGCAGCCCTCTGCCTCCATTCAGCCGTCCAGAAGGTAGGTAGGTGTGTGTGTGTGTGTGTGTGTGTGTGTGTGTGTGTGTGTGTGTGTGTGTGTGTGTGTGTGTGTGTGTGTGTGTGTGCGTGTGGGTGTGCGTGTGTGTGTGTGTGTGTGTATACTGTGATTGATATCCTAATATTTGTGGGGAAATATCACATCATAATCCCAGGGGGCCTCTAGGTTTGGTCTCTCATTTCCGTGCGAGGCCTCCTTACTGATTCGCTTGCACAGAACCTCTGCTGGCTGCACACAGTAAAACCCTCAGTGTGTTACTGAAACCCTCTCAGGGTGAAGTTGACACTCACGATTTCACTGCGTAAGGGTTACGGTCACAGCAAAGGTTAATATGCCACCTATGAGGGCGGACAGTGGGAATGGAGTGGTTCCTTATACCATGGGTCTTCAACAGGGGGTCCGGGACCCCTAGGGGGTCCTCAGAGTTACTACAGGGGGTCCTCCAAATCTTTGAGTGATAGAAACCTTTTTTTTCCTCCTTTTTTATTATATTAACCACTTGAACCCTAGCATCCATATTCTGAGAACTTTACCCAAAAATAGCAGATCTACAACCTCATCGGCTATTTTTGGCAAAGAACTTTGGTGTAGAGGGGAAAAAGAGCAGACCAAGCAGAGTGAAAGATCAAGTTTATTAACTATTGATGGTTCAAGTGGTTAAATATCTGAAAACACAAATTGACATGAATCCAAAATAGACTGATGATTGTGCTGTCAAACAATGAAACTATATGGAATCTATGAACAGGTTGTGCTTCATCTGTCTCTCAACTAAGCGGTCCTTGGCCTGAAAACACAATTAAATCGTTAATCGCAATTATTTGAGAGACAATAAATCGTCATGTAAAATGTCATAATCGTGACAGCCCTCCGCCCCACATCGACGATACACTGCACCCCATATACAGCACACGAACGTGTCGCGAGCGCACACACATCCACCCACACACCCACACACCCACACACGCACACACACGCACACACACACACAGGGCCATGACAAGGCAGAGACGAGGCCTGTAGTCTGCGCCTCGCACTCTCGCAGGGAACGCCGGCCCACATTCACGTGAATACTAATGAAGAGAGAGAGAGAGAGAGAGAGAGAGAGGCGCTGCATGGAGATGATGGTTAAGTGCCCCCTGGTACCCTCGCGTTCTTCTCCGCCTCGACACCAGAGAGCTATAAAGCTCAGACATGGAAACTGCCGCTGTAGTTCTTGAAAAGTCCAGGGAGTGTTGGCAAAGACATCCACACACGGAGGAGGGTTATTATTCACACGTGCACACACTCACGCACACACGCACACACACACATACAGTGACTTTTCGTGGCGGGGCCACCCAGGAGGCCCTGCTAATGGCCCTGACGGTGTTTCATGCTAATGGCTTGTGAACAGAACAGACGGCCCTGTGGAGACTACCGCTTTTAGCTACACCTTGAACTGCACTGCTGACGCACAATGCACTGCCCAACACGTATGGAGTATACTACACATTACTACACTAGAACTCTTCACACACCAACACGTATGGAGTATACTACACATTACTACACTAGAACTCTTCACACGCCAACACGTATGGAGTATACTACACATTACTACATTAGAACTCTTCACACGCCAACACGTATGGAGTATACTACACATTACTACACTAGAACTCTTCACACACCAACACGTATGGAGTATACTACACATTACTACACTAGGACTCTTCACACACCAACACGTATGGAGTATACTACACATTACTACACTAGAACTCTTCACACGCCAACACGTATGGAGTATACTACACATTACTACACTAGAACTCTTCACACACCAACACGTATGGAGTATACTACACATTACTACATTAGAACTCTTCACACGCCAACACGTATGGAGTATACTACACATTACTACACTAGAACTCTTCACACACCAACACGTATGGAGTATACTACACATTACTACACTAGGACTCTTCACACACCAACACGTATGGAGTATACTACACATTACTACACTAGAACTCTTCACACGCCAACACGTATGGAGTATACTACACATTACTACACTAGAACTCTTCACACACCAACACGTATGGAGTATACTACACATTACTACACTAGGACTCTTCACACACCAACACGTATGGAGTATACTACACATTACTACACTAGAACTCTTCACACACCAACACGTATGGAGTATACTACACATTACTACACTAGAACTCTTCACACACCAACACGTATGGAGTATACTACACATTACTACACTAGGACTCTTCACACACCAACACGTATGGAGTATACTACACATTACTACACTAGAACTCTTCACACACCAACACGTATGGAGTATACTACACATTACTACACTAGAACTCTTCACGTATGGAGTATACTACACATTACTACACTAGAACTCTTCACACGCCAACACGTATGGAGTATACTACACATTACTACACTAGAACTCTTCACACACCAACACGTATGGAGTATACTACACATTACTACACTAGGACTCTTCACACACCAACACGTATGGAGTATACTACACATTACTACACTAGAACTCTTCACACGCCAACACGTATGGAGTATACTACACATTACTACACTAGAACTCTTCACACACCAACACGTATGGAGTATACTACACATTACTACACTAGGACTCTTCACACACCAACACGTATGGAGTATACTACACATTACTACACTAGAACTCTTCACACACCAACACGTATGGAGTATACTACACATTACTACACTAGAACTCTTCACACACCAACACGTATGGAGTATACTACACATTACTACACTAGAACTCTTCACACGCCAACACATGAACGTCATCTAAACCAGTGGTTCTCAACCTTCTCAAGCCGCGACCCCCCAAAATAATCATATTTTAACTGGGGGATCCCCAACCCCCCCCCCACCCTGAAGAGCACTAATAGTTTAGGCCTTACATTCTGTGAATGAATTCGGGATCTTGCTGCATGATTGTGAAAATCACCAAGTCAAATGTATTTGATGTAAAAATTGTTTTTACACCACACGTGCGCGCCTGCGTGTGTCAACACAAGATGAAACATGAGATACCAAGGGGTGGCCTGGTCAGTAAGGACACCCAATACTCTGTGTGTGTGTGCGTGCGTGCGTGCGTGCGTGCGGGCGTGCGTGCGTGCGTGCGTGCGTGCGTGCGTGCGTGTGTGTGTATTGTGGAATTTGATCCCCACAGGGGTTGTTGGCTGGTGGGGAGATACACGAAAACAAAGAATGGGGACAAAGTGATACAAGACACACTGAAAGGAGAGAGAGAGAGAGAGAGAGAGAGAGAGAGAGAGAGAGAGACAGAGAGGATGAATGAAGGAGAGACATAAAGAGAGAGAGAGAGAGTGAGAGTAGAGATATGGTGTTGGCAGTAGTGTGTGCACGTGTGTGTGTGTGTGTGTGTGTGTGTGTGTGTGTGTGTGTGTGTGTGTGTGTGTGTGTGTGTGTGTGTGTGTGCGCGCGCGCGCTGAAACCCACTGAAAATTCGAGCATGTTGTGGCTATAAGAGGAGTCTGTGTAAATTGATCCTGTGTGTGTGCGTGCGTGCGTGCGTGCGTGCGTGCGTGCGTGTGTGCGTGCGTGTGTGTGTGTACGTGCGCACATTGGGACGGTTGGTGACCATGACAAAGCTCTGAGTGATGGAAGCCAAGCCAATACAACCCCCCCCCCCCACCACCACACACACACACACACACACACACACACACACACACACACACACACACACACACACACACACACACACACACACACACACACACACACACACACACACACACACACACACACACACACACACCTGCCTGTAAGTTGATCGCCCAGAGGCCCACCCACATGGAGTGATGAGTGGTCCCTGCATGGGAGAACCACTGTGTGTGTGTGTGTGTGTGCGTGCGTGCGTGCGTGCGTGCGTGCGTGCGTGCGTGTGTGTGTGCGTGCGTGTGTGCGTGCGTGTAAACAGTGGTTCTCAAACTTTGAAGGTCTCCCCTTAACTTTGAAGGGTCCATTTGGGGTTTGATTTGTACTATCAAAAGTTACAAGTCAAAAGTGGCTTGTAAGGTCAATTTAGACCCCCATAAAGGAACCTAGAGAGGCCCTGAAATCCCTTTGAGAACCACTGGTCTAACATTATCACGTCAAGGACTCCACACACAAACATGGATGCATTTGGCAGTGGAACCCCCATCTGAGAAGAGATTGTTAAAGGGACCCCCACATAAGAGAAGATTTGGGTCAAAACGGTTTGATCATTTATAAAAAAGCAAATGGATTGGACTCTAAACAAACCAACATAACGTTTAAGTGTATAGAGGGTATCTACACATTTCTAAAGTGACAATTTAAGGACTTTTTAATACCTCTAAAATGATAAACAATGGCCAAATTGTTAAATATTAGAGGCAGAAATTGCGAAAATAGCTGATCTACATGCATGCTCACAACAATCAGCTATTTTCCGTGTTATACAAAATGTAATTCCCCAACTCTTAGTGCTCGTCAGGGTGGGGGGTTGGGGCCTGAAAAGGTTGAGAACCACTGGAATAGGAGACAAGCAGAGAGTTATAGAGACGTTACAAAACCATGCTGTCCCTCCCTGGCTGGACACACTTTGATTACACACCAACACCACAACACCGGAAACTATTCACAACAGGACATTTACACTGGGGCACACACACACACACACACACACACACACACACACACACACACACACACACACACACACACACACACACACACACACACACACACACACACACACACAGTGTGTGTTTGCATGCCGAGAGGGACGGGGTGAGACAAATCGTCAGCTGTCAACAGCGCAGACGTAGTAAGACAGATGTTGACGCATGCCCCAGCCTAGGAGTGTGTGTGTGTGTGTGTGTGTGTGTGTGTGTGTGTGTGTGTGTGTGTGTGTGTGTGTGTGTGTGTGTGTGTGTGTGTGTGTGGGTCCTGTGGAGAGACATCCTCATTGGCCACACAGCACAAGCGAGGGCGGTGGAAGCTGAATAGTCAAACACTTTGCGTGTCGTTTCAAAACCAGTCAACACAGTAAAAATCCCAGCGTTCATTTAAATGTGAAGATCTGTTGGTATGTATTAGTTCTGGTCCATAGCGTTAGTGGAGTTCTCCCTAACGATATGTTCCTCTACCTCCCTAATCCTTGGCAAATCCGGAAAGACCCGCCGTCTGGTCCGAAAATAACAAAAACTGTTTCGCCCCTCACCAAACCAAAGGTATCAGTGGAGAGTTGAAAGTTTACACTACTTAGTGTACACAGTCTGAGCCCCCCCACCACACGATTAAAATACATTTCTAGGGCAAAATGAAAAATATTCCACCGGATGGAGACTCAATTTCTGTATTTCGAATTACACAGAGCATTAGTCTTATTGGGTGTTATTCAACTCTGCGACGTTGGAAGCGCTGTTTCGTAAAAACAGTCTTCAACCAGGACCAGAGCTAGCTAGGTAGGTAGGTAGCTATGTAGCCTATGTATGTATGTACTCTGGAGACTTCTTTGTGATCAGCACCAGATGCAATGTTGTGAGATCGGGGGTCGCACTTAAAACTTAAATCTGTGAAACCAGCCGATAACATTTGCACTAGCTGTGTAAAAGTACAGTATATGCACTTGATATTTGCCGCTATCACAGATTTTGTCACGGTAAAATTATTAAGTTGGATTCAGGCGTCCAGGGATCCATATGGGACAGTATCTAAAGCCCTGCATCATGTTTATGTACTGTACCTCAGCTCACAAACAAGAAGCCAAAAATAATGAGCATAAAAGTCCCACAGATCTTGCTATATTATATATTATATGCTATATTAACACATTTTCTTAGGGACGAATCCGTTGGAACCCCATCATGGACCACTTGAGGGGGTCCCCTATCCTATGCAGTGCAGTGTTGTTTTTGACAGCAAATGTTGATTTAGTTTTAGTCATAGTCTTTTCAATAAAATGTCATTTAGTTTTTAGTCATAATTTAGTCACCTGAAAAGTTTTAGTTGTAGTAAAATTTTAGTCGACTAAATATCATAAGATTTTAGGCGACAAAATCTACAGTTGATTTAGTCAACTAAAATGTATTTTGGCAGGCCTTGATGGCATCGTAATGACTGATTTTACACTTGGTTTGCGTGCTGAAAATAGCCAATCTACAAGCTCACACGTTGAGCGCTTGTAGATCGGCTATTTTCAGCATGCAACACCTGAGAGCAACCAAACATAAAATGACTCTCTTCTCCACTAGTCCTTCCCTAACGTTTTAGTCTAGTTTTTATTTTGTTGACAAAATTGTCAATATATTTAGTCTTAGTTTTAGTCATCACAGCTTAGTTTTTATTTCGTTTTTATTTAGTTTTCGTCAGTGAAAAAAACGCAGTCGACAAACATTTTTTGTTTTAGTCGTCGAAATCAAGTAGCCAGAGAGGTACTGGGTCTGAATATGAGCGATGGGACGCCCCTGTTGCATGGACTGTGTCACCGTGTGGTTTTTGGACCGCTTAAACAGGCCATTCCAAACCCAAGAGGACCAAAGGCCCTTTCCCTGCCAAAGAGCCTTCATGGCCACTTTGCCAAGCTGTTGTTGCTACAACATTTTAAACTTTTTGGAAGTGCTGAATGGACTCTTATGAGCTGGAAAGGGTTGGAGGGGGCGAAGGGTGAAGCTGGCCGGCGCAGCCGTGTTTTCTCCAAGTTCCACACACGGGCAATAACCAAATATCCTGGCAGAGCCACGGAGCCATCAATTACACTGCTGATCAACCTGAAGGCTACAGTACTACCAGTGTTGCCATGCCTGCTTATTATACGCCACTTTGGGCTTGTTTTTCTGTAAAGTTGCTTGTTGCGACCATCAGGTCGCAGTTACTAACAAAACCTCCACCGGCTGTCAGTCAGTCTGTCTGTCTGTCTGTCTGTCTGTCAGTCTGTCAGTCACTCGTCACACTTTTGCCCTGCTCATATCTCCGCAGCCGTTGCCCCGATCCATGCCAAATTTTGCACACACACTCCTTGCCTGCCAAACCACAACCTCAATTCTCACATGGCCCTCTTCTAGCGCCACCATGAGGCCGATTCTTGCAAAACACATTTTTGGCTCCTACAAATGTTGCCCTAAAATCACGCAAATCAGTACACACTCGTCGTATATAGGTTGCTGGTTGCTTCACTCTCTCGTTAAGTCTGGCAACCCTGAGTACCACCCTCAAACAAGAGGCCTTGAAGTTGCTCCATGGTTGATACAGCTAAGCTCCTGAACGGTCTGAGCAGTGTGCGAGCCGAGGCAGAGGGCAAAACGTGATTCACCGTCGTCGGTGAGTGGGACCGACTGATTTCAGCAAACCTAACGATCCGTTAATAATGTCAACAACCGAAGGGGACGCTTTTCCACAGACATCAAAAGCTTCTCTGCGAGCCTTGCTTCCGCGGGGAGCATTATTTTGCCAAAGGTACTCATGTTGCAAGTCTGTCTTTCCTCTGACTCTAAGAACACTTAAGCCCCTATACACGACAATAAGCCAAAACAGCAAACATGCTAGCTCAAAACGTGTCACTTTGTAGATGTACCGTTTTCACAATTGTTTTACATGATTTGTAAAATAATTCGTTTTTTTGTTTTCATTCCAAAAAAAAGAAGCCAGATTTATTTTATTTTTTTAACAAAAAGCATCTGTGACATTTTAGATTTTTGCGTTAGATATACGTGTGTGTGTGCGTGCGTGTGTACAGTGCTATGCTGATGCAGTGGCCTGTCCTGTATCACATCAGCTGTTGTGACAGCCTGCACAGCCAGGTGACAGCAGTCATTAATGATGGAGGGGCATTAAATAAATAAATGAAAAAATGAAAAGGTTTGCCGAGGTCAACCAGTCACTGCACGAACACCACATACAGTAATATGTAGATGTCATTTAAAGGTTCTACACCATGCTTTTAAAAATAATTTATATAACATTGTTTGTGTCCCAAAAAAACGTTTTTCAAAAGGTTTGAGGCTAAATCACCACTCCTGAATGCAGAGCCCCTGTCATTTCTGCCTGGCTTTCAGAGCATTTTCAGCTGCAGTACCACCTTGTCCTGAGTGGGAGGACTGCGCTATTGAGCCAGTTTTGGCCCCACACTCCTCCCCACCTCCTGCTCAGCAGGCCTGCCCACCCCTCCCCAACCCTCTCCCAGCGGGTAACATGTCATTAGGTCGAACACCCTTTGGATCGACCACCAAACTCTAACCCAAACCCTAATCTTAACCTCAGTAAAACTACCCTAACCCTAATCCTAACCTCCGTGACCGTGACGCGAGTGATTATCTAACCTGCCGACGCTGTTCGACTCAACGGGAGTTCGACCTATGGGGCAGTCCCCTCTCCCAGCTACTCCTGCCTCCTTCTCAGGCCTGCCCACCCCTCCCCAACCCCCACTCAGCAGAGCAGTAGGTCCCGATTGTGATGTCACAATCTGACCTAAAATCAGACAGCTCGTTCTGAGACCTGCTTACATAGATCTGCCCATAAACTGAGAAAGACACAATGGTCTGAAATAGGACTTCGTGAGGATAGAACGTGCTGGTGGGACACCAAAAAAATACATAAAAATTGGAAAAATGAAAATTGATGGTGTAGTCCCTTTAATAACACCACATATAGTTAATATGTAGATGTCAATGCAACATGCTGGACTATAAGACATCCTTCGCAGTGCTCCACTACAATGTATTCCCTCTTTCTCAGTAGACAAACACCCCCCAAAAATACAATAAATAATAATAACTAGAAAAATATTGTTCCTTCGAAACAATTGTGGGCTCGCTTCAAGCCAGAAAACAATGGCTATAAAAGCACAAAATGTCAAGATCGCAGGCAGTGCTCTCTTTGACGTTACTGACGTCAACGATTGGTCCATTTTGTTCCAAAAATGTGTTGTGCAAAAGTTGACCCGCTGGTGGCGCTATAACAGGCCAATGTGAGAAGGGTGGTATCTGTTCCTTGACCTATTGGGAATGTGCTTGCAAGATTTCACGCACATTGCAGGCTGTGTTCATGATTTGAGGTGTTTTTGGCTTTGGCCACTTTATCGCTGCTTGCAGCTATATTCATTATTATTATTTTTTTGTGTGTGTGCACTTCATAGGCATATTAGATAAAGGTCCTTAGATTGTGTGCAGAATGTTTCATGCAAATTGCAAAAAAAAAATCCTAACGGGTTTAAGCGTTTCACAAACTGCTCAAAATGATATAGCGCCCCCCTTTGGCCAATTGGGGTAAGATTGGTTTTAGTGATATTTGGACTAACACTCTACATCTTTGCCAAATGCCATGAACATGTTACTTTGCATGTATGATTTAGAGGCAGAAGAATAATTTGCATAAAACTGCAATATTCATTGAATTTATTTAAAAAAGCATGTTTCAATTTTAAAGAAATCCGATCTGACAGATCTTTAGATATCGGTCCAAAGTTCACGTATAAAAAGTTTTGTGCACGTGGAGCGAAAATTCCAGAATAAAAGCGGGTTTACGCGTTTTACAAACTGCTCAATATGGCGGAAAATCGAAGGGCGGAGCTTACTTAACAACGACACAGATGTCTTCCGCTCGAGTCAAAGCACGCGTGTAACAAGTTGCATGTCTTCAAACAAAACGAGTCATGACTTATGCCCGTTTGAAGTTTGAATTTTCAAACGCTTCGTATAGCGCCCCCCTTTGGCCGATTGGAATAAAATTGGTTTCAGTGATACTTTGACTAACCCTCCACATCTTTGCCAAATGCCATGAACGTGTACCTTTGCATGTATGATTTAGAGGCCGAAGAATAATTTGCATAAAACCGCAATATTGATTAAATTATTAAAAAATTATATTTCACTTTAAAAAAAATCTGCCGAGACTAGTTTGACCGTATTGGTCCAAAGTTCATGTGAAAAAAGTTTCGTGCGCGTAACGAAAAAAACCCAGGAGGAGATAGATTTTTACTGTTTTTCATATTATTCCGAATTGTGGGAGACCTAAAGGTCAGAGGTCAAAAGTTAGAGGGTAAAAGTTGTTCGGCATGAGGAGACGCATGTGTATACAGTGTATACAGGTTTCATGGCTGTATGTATAACACAGCATGAGCTATACCTGTTCAAAGTTCGCACTTTCGAAGGCTTCCTGCAGCGCCACCATTTGGCCGATTGCTGTAAAAAGTAATAGCACGCGTCGCCACAGTAAGCTGAACACATTGATGTTTTTATTTTCATTTTCTCACTAAGTATGTAGGAGTTGAAAGCGGACAAAGTTCCCGTCTACTGTTGACTGATAGATAAATAATGACAATATCTAAAGTGTGCTCGCCTTATAGGCGAGCCCACAATAATAATGCTGGAAAGAAGGACCGGTGTGGAAGCGCTACTGTACCTCTTCCAGTCACGCCAACATACTGTTTTGTTGCCGTCGGGCAGAAACCTCTTATATCCATATTTTTCTTTTTTATTGTTATTTTTTTCCCCATAAATGAATGCCTTACTTGATCATAGGCTACTGTACTACAGTGTCACACAAAGGCATTAAAAAAGTAGATCCAAAAAAGATAGTTCCAGATCCGGATCTTTTATTTTATTTTATTTTATTTTTGAGCGTATACGTGGCTGTGCGTGTGTCTGTAGCCTTTTTCCTCAGCGTTTTGCCATAGCAAAATGTGTGTACGTAGCATCATGTTTGTCTAGTGATGTCATATGTCGTATGTCTGTAGCCTTTTTCCTCAGAGTTTTGCCATAGCAAAACGTGTGTGTGTAGCATAGCCTGTACATCCTAGACTCAAATCCTAGTCTGAAGACGTTATGCAAGCACAACCACCGCTCACTTCACATTGGGTGTGTTTTTTTTGCTATTTTTGAATTTGAATCCTGAAAAGTAACAGTTTTGGACATATCCAGGTTTCCACCCGACACCTCATTCTATCCTATAGCTTTTTAACAGTGCCAGTCAGATCCTGCACCAATGGAACCATGTTGTAAACAGTCAAACATGATCATGAATCTGCAGCCGTTCAGACCTCCCAAAAAGCAGCACATTCTGTGCAGATATTTCCAGGGGAAAAAAGGCAGCCTCAGTGCCCTGGGTGGTGCGACACACTCTCAGCTCCTGTCCGCTCCAGTCATCCATCAAAACAGCATTAGCTGACCAGATGGACCCCATCCTTTAGGCACATATTCAATGTACCCATGCATTCAACCAGGGCGCTTTAAAGCTACCGCCCGGAACTTTTACCACAAAGAATAAAATGCATCATGTATGGTAGACAGAGGTATGTTTATGCAATATATATCTAGTGCATCTGTACGGTAGAGTATGTTAATACAATATAACGTATGCAATATGTATGGTAGTATGTTAATAGAATATAACTTATACCATCTGTATGGTGGAGTATGTTAATACAATATAACTTATACCCTCTGTATGGTAGAGTATGTTAATACCTATAACATGTATGGTATAATATGTTATACAATATAATGTATGGTAGAGTATGTTAATAGCTATAACATGAGTATGCTAAACCAATATAACTATTACATCTGTATGGTAAAGTATGAATACAATATACAGTAGTAAATCTGCATGTTAGAGTATGTAATATAAACTAGTACATCTGTACGTGTAAATAATCCTGCTGTAAATTCAATTTAGCTTGCTGCTAAACGGAAATGGAGATAGAAAATAAATGTCATTTTAAAAATATACAAACAACAGACAATGACAGTTTCTTGCGCGGATCGTTTACGAGGTGGAATTACGTCTCTCTCCGCATTAGCATTCAGAGATGGAGGAGAAGAGCTGAAGTTCACATGGGTCCATTTGTACACTCACAGCGCGGTTAAATTAACAGACCTATAAGTCCACACAAAGAGACTCCTCACTTTTTTTTCCTTCCCAAAGTGGAGGAGGGTGAATTTAAAGCGCCAGATAAGCTCTCATAAATATACATATTTATACACGCTGATAAAGCGCCCTTGTCCCAGCCGTATGTAATGAGCTACATCTTGTTTCTGTGTTCCATTCATGGGGATGAAGGAGGGTTGCGTCAGGCAGGCCCGGCTCAAATGTTAATCACATACTTTAGCCGCCGCTTCCAAAATGACTGCCGGCTACAAGCAGGGCTTCTTTGTGTGCGGAGGCGGCAAATGCAAGTGGACCTGACTTCAACACGGCCCTGCTGGGCCAGCAGACAAAAGGGCACATGAACCCGCCTCTGTGGTCAATGCCTTCATTTACATCTCATTGCCAGCTTCTGCTTTTTTTTTTTTTTTAAAGCTGCAATCCGGAACTTGGCTTATAAGGACTTACGCCTACATTATCCTTCATCATGCGATGAATAGTATTAGTATCCATTTTGGATTATTATTATTATATATTTTTTTTATATATATATTGGAGGGGAATTTGTCACGATTTTGGCGGAATTATATACCGATGTTTCCAGTTCAGATTGGCACATTTCCTGGGGCAAGCTGCCCAGATCACACATGTCACACATGTCTTCTTATTTTTTTTCACTCTCAAAAAATGCCTGCAATGTAGTGCATTTGAAACTACATTGCAGTGCACATCATGGGGTGATCACTGCTTGCTTCCTGTGAATTGTTTTATTATATTTTTTGTTTATTTTCTGTTTATTTCGTTGCTGAGTGAGGTCAGCAGACAATGTGACGTGAGTGAGATGAAAAAAAACCTGAGTGAAATGTGCCAATATGAACCAGGTGACCCAGGTGACAGTGAGGTGACAATCTAAGGACTTTAAAGATCTTGTTAATACCTCAAATAATTAAGAAAAGGAAACGGAAAAAATAATCGATCTACAAAGCTCACATCAGGTTTACAAAGTCTAGAGGGTTTAAGAGTTTAATGTTCGCCCCCCCTCCCCTCCCCTCCACCAAGGGGAAAATTATGGTGGAAAAGTTATTTGTTCAACCAATGTGTTTCCATTACTATGCAGATATCACATCATTCATCTAATCCAGGCTCCGGAAAGCATGAGAAGCATTCTGTTGCAATAACTGCTAAATCTCACCCCTCTTTCCATGGAGTCCAATGGAAATAGCCTACACAGTGCTGGGATAGGTACTCAGCATCTTTTTCCTTCTTTTTAGTAAAAGTAAAAGAGGCAATAACATAATGTGCAATACTATTTTATAAGAACAAGTCCTCCATTCATTTACCATACTGTAAAAGCGCTAAAGTATTGCCATACCAAAGTAAAAGTTCTCATTATGCAGAAATGCCCCATTTCACAATCATTATCATTGTATTGAAATGAGTCATGCATATGTATGTGTTCATCCACATTAATGTTCTGGCTGGTATGAAAGTGGGGCTGATTTAAATACTTGATGCTGCTGGGTAGCTCAATACATCATAATGATAACTGATCAGTTCATATATGCACTAGTAACTACATCTGTCAAGTTATTAAGTACAATAAAGGTAGTTATAAAGGTACAATATTTGCTTCTGAAATGTAGTGGAGTAAGAAGTATGAGGTATTAAAAATGGAAATACTCAAGTAAAGTAAAGTAAAGTAAAGGGTTTGAGTAACCTAATATGGTGGTTCTCAACCTTTTCAGGCCTTGACCCCCAAAATAATCATATTTTAACAGGGGACCCCCACCCTGACGAGCACTGAGAGTTGAGGTATTACACTTTGTATAACATATATTGTGAAAATAGCTGATCTACATGCTCACAATGCCTCGCAAAACGTGAGGCGTTGTGAGCATGTAGATCTGCTATAGATCGGCTACAATTTCTGCCTCTAATATTTGACAATTTGGCCAATGTTTAATGTCATTTTAGAGGTGTTAAAAACTCCTTAAATTGTCACTTTAGAAATGTGCAGATACCCTCTATACAATTAAACTTTAAGTTGGTTTGTTGTTGCTGTTGAGAGAGAAAACAATGTTGCACATTAAGTTAATCATCTGGGGACACCCCAAAATAATTTGGGGACCCCCCTGGGGGTCCCGACCCATTTAGAACCACTGACCTAATAATAATAAGTGTTGTTAAGTACAGAATACACTAGTCAGTCATGTTGCTGCCAGCTTGTCTTAGAGGTTTCTAGGCCCTCCCTTGTGAAATGGAAATACTCAAGAAAAGTAACAGTAAAGTTACTTGGTTATTTAGTCATGTTGTCACCATGGTTCTCTTAAACTGTGGTTCTCAAAGTGGGGTCTGGGGACCCCCAGGTGTCCTTCAGGGGCTTCCAGGGGGTCCACACAGCTACGTAATTATTGATAGTAAGGAACCACATGGACCCTTACAGGTCTTACAGGTGCCAAATGTAGGGTCCTTCAAATGAACATAAAAATAGAAACACTGCTACAGTGTAGGTCAGAGATGACAGCTCCGCCTCCCTATCTTCAGTGGGATATTTAACTTCTTCTCATTCTTCCCACCAAATTCCTGTCAGCCCAGATTACTAGACACACCCGTAAAGTCAATGGAGGGAGGGAGGAGGCTCTTTAGGAGGGCAGAGAGAGAGAGAGAGAGAGAGAGAGAGAGAGAGAGAGAGAGAGAGAGAGAGAGAGAGAGAGAGAGAGACAGAGAGACAGAGAGAGACAGAGAGTTAAAGAGAGAGCAACGAGAGGCAGAGCTATCGTGAGAGAGACAGACAGAGAGAGTTAAAAAGAGAGCAAGAGAGAGACAGAGAGAGAGAGAGAGAGAGAGAGAGAGAGAGAGAGAGAAAACAGCAGTGTTGTAAAGTAACTAAATACTAAGTACTGTACTTTACTTGAGTATTTCCAATACTTTTACTTCTACTCCACTACATCTCAGATCCAAATATTGTACTTTTACTCCACTACATTTTTTTTGAAAACTTAAGTTACTAGTTACTTTGCAGATATTAAATTATAATATTATAAAACATAAATAAACCACTTTAGCCCTATTTTATACCGTGGCTATTTGAAAATAGCCGATCTACAAGCTCACATGAGCTTGTAGATCGGCTATTTTCAAACATTCTGTACTTTTGGTACTTTAAAGGGGAAGACCACCCATTTTCAATATTGAGCTATGTCATTAATATACCTTAGAGGAGTTGTGTGGAAATTTAAAAAAAGTTCCCCCTCTTCTGTGTTGCCTAGAACTGGAGGATTGATTTTGGGGTTTGTATTGTAAATTACAATGTGTGATGTCATCAAGTTGTAATTTACAATACAAACCCCAAAATCAATCTTCCAGTTCTAGGCTACACAGAAGAGGGGGAACCTTTTTTTTTTTTTCCACACAACTCCTCTAAGGTATATTAATGACATAGCTCAATATTGAAAATGGGTGGTCTTCCCCTTTAAGTACATTTTGATGCCAACACTTTCATACTTTTACTCAAGTACATTTTGAATTCTGGACAACGGTGTACATCTTAGGGTGCCCTCACACCAAAATACCTATGAGAGTGGAATCCGCGTTCCGCCAATGCATTTCAATGAGAAGGGAGCGTTTTTTGCAGAAATCCTCTGCTGGCATGAAACCGCTTCACTCTCATTGAAATGCATTGGCGGAACGTGGATTCCACTCTCATAGGTATTTTGGTGTGAGGGCACCCTAAAGTGCAGTATTGACAATTTTACTTAAGTACAAAATGTGAGTACTTTTTCCACCACCGCAGACAGAGAGAGTTAAAAAGAGAGCAAGAGAGAGTCAGAGAGTGAGAGAGAGAAAAAAACAGACAGACAGAGAGAGAGAGAGCGAGAGAGAGAGAGAGAGAGAGCGTAAGAGAGACAGGCAGACAGACAGAGAGAGAGAGAGGGCTGATGGAGTTGTATGTAGATGGGAGTTTTTCATCCTAGGTCTGCCGGTCTGCATTGTGGTGTTAAACAGGAGGGCTATAATTAACTGTGCGAGACGCCAGTCAGGCGGGGACGGGCCCTGCGCCAGCGGATCAGCCCTAATTACTATATTCACTTTGTCAGGAGCGCTCACTTTGCTGCTCTTTACTGATAGGCCCTGGCACCCGCAGAAACCCACCCCCACCCCTCACCCAGCCAGCCAGCCAGCCACCCACCAACCCCAAGACCTCCACAGCATGTTCCTTAAGGCAGGCACAATGTGCCCTTCTCGTCCTTAAGGGGCTGGATGCCATGATAGATACTTTATGTGAAAAATAGGTCGATCTGCTGAAGCTTACAGAGTGGCCGGGTTGGGATGCAGCGCAATGTGAGCTTGTATATTGGCTATGTCACCATCGCACCATGGAGTATATCGTCGTTGTCGGGTGGAAACCTCGTATCTCCGAGTTTCAAATGTGTATGTTCTTTCGAAAAGTAAAGCCCTGCTTCATCATACAAGGCCTTCGCACAAAAGTAGTGAAAACAGCAGATCTACAAGCACACAACGCCTCGCGGTGCGAGGCGTTGTGTGCTTGTAGATCGGCTGTTTTCACTAGTTTAAATCATTTTTAAAATAATAAATGCAAAACGAACGGTTTTGGACATACAAGGTTTTCATCCGACAACGACGATATATTATGTGAGCTTGTATGATGTTGGAACAACAAAGGTTCAGGAGAATAGACCACACCGGATAACCACCTTCTCTCTTCCCTAATCATCTCCAATCTAACCTGCTTTTCTCCTCCCCACCTCGCTTGCTACAGGTCTAACTGATAACACCTCCTCCCTTATCTCCTCCTACCAGGTTAATCAAGCGCTGTATTTAAACCTGGCCGTGCTCACAGCACTTCCCTGCTCAGTTTCTCGCATGCAGAGGGACTCGCAACAAGTACAAACTCGCGTCTAAACAGACACTTGTACAAATCGCGTCTAGAAAGACAAAGTACACACGTACAAATCTACGATTAAACAAACAGACAACTTGCTCACAAACAAGTATAACTTCGCGTCTAAATAGTGAAGTCTACTCGTCTCATTGACACCATCGTCGTTCTCCATAAGCATGGAAGAACCCATGGACCTGCTCGCCTCAGAAGACGAGATCCCCCCCACGGCAGATCTCAGGCAGGTTTTGGACAGGCAGAGAAACGCCACCGCCACCACCCGCCAGCAGCCCAACAAGGGCCACAAGCACCCCACCACCGCCACCGGCTTCCCAGCGCTCCACCCACAGCCCCGTTGCCACCGCCGGCACCGGCCCCTACTCAAGCACACGATCTGCCACCTCCGTGCCACGCTCCAGGTCAGTCAATCCTCCACTAGCCATTAATGATTGGACCGTACGTGGCTTACAGAATGCCCTGACTAGCTGTAACATAGTATTTCCCCGTACCGCATCTAAGCCCGTCCTTTATGAATTGTTTTGTACGGCTATGTGTTGCCCCTCCACGCCTAGTCCGTCGCGCAATGATGATGCGGGACCTAGAGGCGCGTCAGAGGGAAGCCCCGGGGAATCCCAGTCACGACACACTCCCCCTCCCCCCCCCCCCCCCCCTCCTCCCAGAAAACGCGCTCGTAAAACCACCCCAGCTCGCGTGTCCTCCCCCATTGTTACCACCACAGCCACTACTATCGCCACCCCATCAGTAACTACCACAGTGATTCCACCATCACCATCCACATATGCCAATCCACTGCTTCACTTGCTTGCTTTGTATGCACAAAACCCTGGCCAATCATCCACCATCCCACCCCAGGCTAATCAAACCCTCATCCCACCTAATCAAATTCTAGCACCCCCCCACCCCCCCCACCCCTCTCACAACCAAACAATGTTTCAACCCACACAGGGCCAAACAGCCAACCCCCCCACCCCCCCCCTCTCACAACCAAGCAATGATACAATCCACACAGGGCCAAACAGCCCCCCCTCCCCCCCCCACGGCCAATCAGCTCCCACACACCCTACCACAGGCTCCATTTCCCATCCTCCGCCTTCCTGCCACGGCCAACCAGGCCGCCCACCTCAACCCACAGATCCAAATGCCCCTCCCCCTCCCATCCATGTATAACCAAGCCCAGGTCCAAATGCCCCTCCCCCTCCCCTCCACGTATAACCAAGCCACCTTTCCTCCCATACCCACGCAGTCTGCTCTGCCCCTCCCTTCCCAGCCATTCTACCAACCCATAGCCCAGGCTCAAGTCCACACCCCCATACCTCAATTCACATATTCTCTCTCCACAGCCCTGCCTGTACCCGTACCCCCGTCGGCCATCTCCGCCAACCCGATGCCGGTGTCAAACACCCTTCGCCACCAGATCCTCCAGGGTATGGACGTGGATTTAGCCGCACTAATCAAACCCTCTGCTTTTTCCCACCAGGCCAGGACCGTAGACTGCGGAGGGGTGTCCATCACCCTCCGCGATCTCAATTCCTCCTCTAACCCCACCATTCTCTCCCCCACAGAGTTTGCCCTGGCTTTCTCCCTCTACCGGAACGTCATTTGTTCCGTTTTCCCCCACCGCAGGCAGGAGCTGAATGATTATTTGCAGATAATCATCGACCTAGCCTTACGCTTCCCGGGGGCCCTCTTTTATCACTACCACAGGCAGTTCGCAGCGACGGCGGCAGCTCGACTCCAGCAGTCAAACCAGCTGACCTACTGGGGCGCACTGGACTCCGAGATGTACTGCCGGCTCTTTGCCGGCAGAACTGCCGTCGCCTGCGAACTGTGCAGCTGCCCGGCCCACCCCACCTCAGCTTGCGTCCTCGCCACCTCCCGCCCCACAGCCCCCACTTCATCCACCCGGCCATCGTCCCACCAGGTACCACAGACCCACACACAATTCCCACAGCCCATGACCCCCCCAGCTAGGTCCCCAACCCAAAGTCCCACCACCTCCCCAGCCTCCTCCCAGGACAGGGACCGTCGAGGCCGCCCCGTGCTCTTCGTCGGGTCAAAAATGCTGTGCAACAATTTTAATGACCAGGGCTGTAAATCGTCCGCATGTAAATTGTTGCACGTGTGCTCCTCTTGCGGCGGAGCCCATTCCCTTGTCGCATGCCCCCACACAACCCCACCAAAACCCTTAAGCAGCCGACGAACGGAGCACTATTCATTGTAGCGGCTTCCCTTGGGGTTCAGAATGGACCAGCCGCTCTGTCCTCATCCACTCAGTCAACCAAACCACCGTAGAGATAATTAACAAGGCAGTTCCTCCTCACTCCCCATTCACACGTACATTCGCTCTAATGCCCACGACCTCCGCCAAGCTCACTCAGTGCTCGTCCATAAATCACGGCTCCTTTTTGGGGACTCTGTTCGGGCCCAGCCATAAGCTGTCCAGAGACAAGCCGTCCAGACACAGGCTGTCCAGAGCCCCAGAGCCAAACTACCCAGGGCTCGTGCCCCGAGCACTCAGCCCCCCCCGCATCACAATCCCTCCCGTTAACTCACTGGGTTCATTCCACCATCCATCAAACCATTCACTCCTCTCCAACCCGGCCAATCCCCCCATCCACAACAGCAACCATTCACTCACTACAGTCACGGCGTTCCGCCGCCGTCCTGTCACCTAAGCAAAGGCGTTTCCGCCTTCTCCCTGTCACCCAAGCAAAGGCGTTCCGCCTTCCCCTCGTCTAAGCAAAGGCGTTCCGCCTTCCCCTCGACTAAGCCAAGGCGCTCGCCGACCTTCCTGTCACCTAACCAAAGCGTTGTCGCCGCTTTACTTAGCAGGTGTTGTTGCCACCTTCCTGTCACCTAACCAAAGCGTTGTCGCCGCTTTACTTAGCAGGTGTTGTTGCCACCTTCCTGTCCCGAGGCACCTCCCTGGCCTCTTCTTTTCCCCATTCTACCTCCAAACGTATTTCCATGCCTCCATGTTCTCCAAATACATTTTAATAAATACAACCCAAGTGTGTCTCTGTTTGATGGTGTGGTCTTTACTAGTGAAATGATGTTGGAACAACAAAGGTTCAGGAGAATAGACCACACCGGATAACCACCTTCTCTCTTCCCTAATCATCTCCAATCTAACCTGCTTTTCTCCTCCCCACCTCGCTTGCTACAGGTCTAACTGATAACACCTCCTCCCTTATCTCCTCCTACCAGGTTAATCAAGCGCTGTATTTAAACCTGGCCGTGCTCACAGCACTTCCCTGCTCAGTTTCTCGCATCCCGCCTCCACCCCATTCTCCTCCCTATCTACAGTAACTAACCTTCTCACGCATCCTTCTCAGATAACTAACATTCATTTGCATCCTTCCACAGATACCAGTTCCAAAAGGGGGGACTCTGTTCGGGCCCAGCCATAAGCTGTCCAGAGACAAGCCGTCCAGACACAGGCTGTCCAGAGCCCCAGAGCCAAACTACCCAGGGCTCGTGCCCCGAGCACTCAGCCCCCCCCGCCTTCTCCGCTCCACTCAGCAATGCCCGTCCTCGCTAAAACATCACAATCCCTCCCGTTAACTCACTGGGTTCATTCCACCATCCATCAAACCATTCACTCCTCTCCAACCCGGCCAATCCCCCCATCCACAACAGCAACCATTCACTCACTACAGTCACGGCGTTCCGCCGCCGTCCTGTCACCTAAGCAAAGGCGTTTCCGCCTTCTCCCTGTCACCCAAGCAAAGGCGTTCCGCCTTCCCCTCGTCTAAGCAAAGGCGTTCCGCCTTCCCCTCGACTAAGCCAAGGCGCTCGCCGACCTTCCTGTCACCTAACCAAAGCGTTGTCGCCGCTTTACTTAGCAGGTGTTGTTGCCACCTTCCTGTCACCTAACCAAAGCGTTGTCGCCGCTTTACTTAGCAGGTGTTGTTGCCACCTTCCTGTCCCGAGGCACCTCCCTGGCCTCTTCTTTTCCCCATTCTACCTCCAAACGTATTTCCATGCCTCCATGTTCTCCAAATACATTTTAATAAATACAACCCAAGTGTGTCTCTGTTTGATGGTGTGGTCTTTACTAGTGAAATATCGGTTATGACACCATCGCACCATGGAGTATAAATTATGTGAGCTTGTATATTTGTTATGACACCATCGCACCATGGAGTATAAATTATGTGAGCTTGTATATCTGTTATGACACCATCGCACCATGGAGTATAAATTAGGCAAAGGCGTCTGGGAGTCATATGGTAACCAGTCTACATGCCAAAGTGACACTGAGCAAGGCACTAAACCCTTAACCCTTTTAGGCCTAAGTCCGATTTGAAAAAAAAGCCAGAAGACCTAAGTCCGAATTGAAAATTACCCACTGTTTTTTTTCTGGAAAAAGTATTATTCAACCTCTGTAGCAGCTAGAAACAAAATTCCCAAACTATTTGATAGCTTACACCTTTGGCTTTCATAGAAAGAAAAAAAAAACATTTTGTACATGTACTGTAATACACATTAATGTGTACCCGTCCATAATGGGTGGAACTTTTTATTTTTTAATAATCCAATAATTTGATGATTGGGTCATCGGTTATTGGATTAGGAATGGGATAAAAAAACAAGAAAATCTTGATGAATTCAAGGCTTCATGGGGTGTGTAATTGATAGAAACGTAAGTATTTTTATATAGTTTTGGATGAACTACTCTTTTGACAGCTTCCCTCCGTCAGCTCATCCCATCCATCTGAGTAGCCAGCAGCTGGGTAAAGCTGTAAAAACACATATCTCTTCCCCTCAGGGATCAGAAAGAATAAAGATAAATAAATACTCCCTGAATGAAGTATAAACTCACAGCAGACCGGCAGATGACATCCACGACCGCCTTGGAAAAACGTTCGCTGGCGACCGACCGACCGACCAACCGAGCCGTTTCATCTGCACGTGAAACGGTACATTATAAGCCGGTTGACAGTAGTATGGTTCCTACAGTAACTACTTGATGTAGGGTAATGGTAGTTATCGTTCTATACTGTAACTACATGATGTAGCGTAATGGTAGTCTATGAGACACCGAGAGGCTGATTAGAAGACAAACTGCGTTCCTTTAATGTTACTGCGTAATAAAACCCTTCTCAGATGTCGGAGTGGGTTGAAATGACGAGGGTGACACTTGAAAGGCTTGTTTAGGGGTAACGTTGCGTGCCACAGTCTGCGGCGTTCTACATTTAAAAGAAGATATAACGCCCACTAGGGCATTAACGACTTGTGATTTTTGCACGTCGACTCGACTCAGTAAAAAGTTGAGTTGAAGTCGACTTTATTGTTTGATGACGTCATCACATCACACACGACCCCCCAATTATTTTGGGTGGTCCCCAGATGATTAACTTAATGTGAAACATTGTTTTCTCACTCAACTGTAAACAAACCTACATAAAGTTTAAGTGTATAGAGGGTATCTTCACATTTCTAAAGTGCCAATTTAAGGACTTTTTAATACCTCTAAAATGACAAATTAAACATTGTCCAAATTGTCAAATATAATAGAGGCAGAAATTGTAGAATAGCATTTCTGTTTTTTGTTTTTTTTCAACTTCGACTTTCAACTTTCTTTGGTGGGAGTCGACTTGTGTAATGAAGTCGACTTGTCGACTTTTTCGTTAATGCCCTAACGCCCACTTTATAGTCCTTCTTAGAACACACGTAATACTCTGGTCTCAGGGTTACATACACTGACGTTGTTGGGTTCCATTACACTGGCCATGGTTACTGTCACCAAGGCCACTGTCCGATGGCGGTTTCATTTCAAAAGGTGGGGTTATTTATTATAAACAACTGACAGGTCATTTCTGTGAACGGCCATGTTTTTCTGTCGCTTGTGAGAGGACTACAAACAATGAAACTATATGGAATCTATGAAGAGGTTGTGGGGGTCCCTGGTTCATCTCTCTCCCAACTAAGGGGTCCTTAGCCTGAAAACGTTGAAGACCCCTGCACTAAACTAAGCTACAGGCTACTCAGAGTGGAATTCACACGGAACTTCGCAGGATTTAATACGAAACTTACTCCAACTGATACAATTATAAATGTATATCAGTTAATCTACCCAGCAGCACATGAAGTCCTTAAAATCAGCCCGGGGCAACACCTTTGTAATTTCACTCAAGTAACATTCTGAATCTTCTACATTGTGGTATTGAAACCAAGTAAAAAACATCTTGAATACGTCTTCAATATGTCCACCACTGACCACAGACAGAAGGAATGGATTTCCCCTGATCTGTCCATACAGAATCACTTAAAGCTGTGTTCCTATTGATTTCTGTCCTATTGATTGGATGAATGATGACAGGCTCGAGGAGATGAATAAACCAAACAAGACTGTGACAATGTGTTGAACCTGAACTTGAACCAGGGGGTCGGGGGGGTCGGGTGGAAACCTCTTATGTCCAAAACCGTTACTTTTTAGGATTCAAATTCAAAAATAGCAAAAGTAAAATAAGAAAAGAATGATTGAATATGGAGATAAGAGTGTTTTGCCGACAACAACGATAAATAAGTACAATTTGGGTGCAAAGGGTTAGGGTTAGGGTAATCAATTTAACCGATTACTTAAAAAAAAGTTAACTTAATACAAATAAATAATAGATAATTAATCCATTCCTGTTGTGGTCATGTCATTAGAGCGAACATCTTTTTGAAAAAAAATTATAATAATAATAATAAATAAATAAAATAAACATAAAAAAGTGAAAATGCCAGATCTAAAAGTTCACAACATATTGCGACACGAGGTGTTTCGAGCATGCAGATCTGCTATTTTCAACAACAAAAAAACAACAGGGCTTATGTGGTGAAAAATATTCTCACCACATTCGACATCAATAAATCGCTAAAGTAATTGACACTGAAGATGGCGAAGGCATTGATCGATAGCACTGTAGATAGCACTGTAGTCCAACGTTGAAAGACAGACGGTGGCTTGTCTGAGGCTGCAGCCTCTCCCCAACACACACACACACACACACACACACACACACACACACACACACACACACACACACACACACACACACACACACACATTATAGGTATATATAATTATATATTATATGTACTTCTTCTTAAAATAAATATATCATGCCTGTTGCTAAGGTATGGCAACATGACTGATGTCGCGCGCGTGCAAGACACCAGTCATATTGCCATACCTTAGCTTTTTTCTGAACTGACGCCACTGCACACACACACACACACACACACACACACACACACACACACACACACACACACACACACACACACACACACACACACACACACACACACACACACACACACACACACACACACACAATTTTCAATTCAATTCAAAGGGCTTTATTGGCATGAGAAAACATACGTTTACATTGCCAAAGCAGAAATGTACACAATACAATACAATACAATCAGAACAAAATATATACAGGTGAAAACAGTTTTCATGCATCACGGTAACGTGCAGGCAGAGCAGTGATATATACAATGGTTTTTAAGGTGGTTGGGTTCCATTTGATATCCTTCTCTTATCACAGCAGCTCACGAATCTTGCTGCTGTGTTTGCACATTGTTTTACTTCCCCCAGCAGGTATGGGAGTTTTTCATCATTGGTCATATTTTGAAACTCTCCTTGGGTGGTTATGATCTGTGGGAAGTATGTGTCTCTGATGTCTTGGTACAGCGGACAGGTGGTTAGAAAATGTAGCTCAGTTTCCACTTCATTTTGTGTGCAGTGGGTGCAAAGTCTGTTTTCTCTAGGGAGCCAGGTATGCCTGTGACGTCCTTTCTCGATTGCAAGACTGTGCTCACTGAGTCTGTACCTAGTCAAGATTTTTCTTTGTTTTGGGTCGGCCACCTTGCTCAGGTATTCTGCCATGGTGTATTCTCTGTTTAGGGCCAAATAGCATTCTAGTTTGCTCTGCTTTTGGGTTGCTTCTCTCCAATGTGTCAGGTAGCTTTCTTTCTGCTGTTTTATAATTTGGTTTAGTCCAGTGAATTATCTGTCTGGTGGCTCTGCTTGTGTTTGTGTACAGAGTTCCCTGACCAGTTGGCTGAGGGGGCATCTCTCTAGGGTTTCTCTGTGTGTGAGTGCCTTGTTATGAAGTGCATCTGGGTCACTTTCTTTTAAGTGGTTATAAAATTTGAATGCTCTCTTTTTTATTTTGATTATGAGAGGGTATCGTCCTAATTCTGCCCTGCATGCATTATTTGGTGTTTTCCGCTGAATTCTGAGAATTGATTTGCAGAATTCTGTGTGCAGGGTCTCTATTTGATGTTTGTCCCATTTTTCAAGGTCTTGGTTTGCGGCTGGTCCCCAGATCTCGCAACCATAGAGGGAAATTGGTTCTATCACAGAGTCCAGTATTTTTAGCCAGGTTTTTATTGGGATGTCTATTTTGATGTTCCTTTTGATGGCATAGAAAGCCCTTCTTGCCTTGTCTCTCAGGTCTTTTACAGCTTGGTTGAAGTTTCCTGTGCTGCTGATGTTTAGGCCAAGGTAGGTGTAGTTTTTTGTTTGTTCTAATGGGATTGTATTTAGAAAGAATTGCTGGTTTTGGCGGCTGGATCTCTTTTGAAATATCATGATTTTAGTTTTGGTTAAGTTTACTGTAAGGGCCCACGTCTGGGAGAATTTGTGTAGGAGATCGAGTTGCTGCTGCAGTCCTTCTTTGGTTGGAGACAGTAGCAGCAGGTCATCTGCAAAGAGTAAGCATTTGACTTCTGTTTTGCCTAGGGTGATGCCTGGTGCTGCAGACTGTTCTAAAGTTTTTGCCAATTCATTTATATATATATTAAAGAGAGTTGGACTCAGGCTGCATCCCTGTCTAACTCCCCGGCTTTGGGGGAAGAAGTCTGTGCGTTTTCCTCCTATTTTAACTGCGCATTCGTTGTTTGTGTACATTGATTTTATGATGTCATAGGTTTTTCCCCCGATACCGCTTTCCAACAGTTTGTACATCAGACCTTTGTGCCAGATTGAATCGAATGCTTTTTTGAAGTCAACAAAGCAGGAGAATAGTTTGCTTTTGTTTTTGTTTATTTGGTTGTCGATAAGGGTGTTGAGACACACACACACAGCGTAACGTAACACATTGTCAGCCTGATAGACATCAGCCTGGGTTTCTTCACACATGGATCCACCCCTTTAAACACACATTGTGGTACAGTCTGGGGGGGGGGGGGGGGGGGGATTAAAGGCTTTGGAGGAATTGAGATCGTACCAAAAAAAAAAAAAAAAGGAGGGAGAGTATTTACATGTGGTGGAAAGCTACTGACAAATAGCTTTTTTTATTACGAAAAAAATACATAAAATAAAGTTTAGAAAAAAAGAAGATTAGAAACCCTCGCCCCGGCTTCTGGTGGTTCTTTTGAAATGAAAACATGTGGGTGGGAAAAGAGTGGGGCGGGGGTGAGAGGGGGGGGGGGGGGGGGGGGGTGATGAGTGGGATGAATATATCTTTATTTAACCCATTTAGGCCTGGGATTATTGAATGCTTTAACCATTGAAAAATATTTTTGGAAAAAGTCGTGAAAATGTGTGCACATTTTTCAATATATTTTTTTCAAAGCAAACTTTTGTAACTCAAATCTCTGCTTCTGGGGGGGTCCCTGGAACAACATCATTTGAGATGGGGGTCCGTGGCCAAATACATGTAATTTTGGGGGTCCTTGACATGAAAAAGTTTGAGAACCACTGATTTAGAAGAAGGATTTAGAAGTCGGGTCAAAGATATTCAAAGACATTTTCAGGATTTTTCAAAAATAGCAGATCTACAAGCTCGCAGCGCGGCACTCGGTGCCGCGCTGTGAGCTTGTACATCTGCTATTTTTCAATAGTTAAAGCATAAAATAATGGTTAAAGTGGTTAAAATCTAACGCGACTCGGGCGCGTTCCAGGAATTTGAGGGTTAAATACTGTTTAGCGCCCAATCGGCTCCAAGTGACCATCTGAGAGCAGTTTATCACACTGAGGCCTCTTTCATAGCGGCGGGCCGGGCCTGGTCGCTGTTTCATGTACAAATGCAAATCTCCCAGTGCAAAGCCACGGCCAGAGAGACCATCAATATGAGCAGCAAGGGCACATGAAAGCAGTGGTGTAAAGTAACTAAGTCCCTGCATTTATTTGAAAACTTTAGTTACTGGTTACTTTGTAGATTTTTATTATTATTACAAAACATACATTAACCACTTCAGCCCTCTACCTTTCCGCCATTTGAAAATAGACGATCTACAGTACATAAGCTCACAATGCGTCGCATGAGTATTTAGGGGTGGGCGATATGGAGAAATACAATATCACAATATTTTCCCAAGCTGTATCACGATACACGATTTTATCACAATTATTTTTTCACATTGGTTTTTATGGTGTATTTATTAAAACACTATAGACACCATTTACGCCAAAACACGTTTTCAGATTTTACCGCACTTGGCCGCCATATAAACCAAAACATGTAAATCCGTCTTTTCATTGTTTAATAAAAGACGGCTGTCTGATATTAAAGTAAAGCAGGGACTCAATTTCCCATGATCCTTCGGGAGATGCAGTCATGCGGGTATCTGGCTTTCCATTTAGACCAATGGTAGAGAATACAGAAAAGTGGATTTATCTATAGGATTCTACTCCCAGATCGTCCAAATCGTAGGTTATTTTTTCAACGGACCATAACTGAAGAACGGATTGTCGCGGTCTCAATTTGTTCTCCTTCAAACCACGGAATTTGCATTTCTGAGCCATAAAAACGACCCGGCTGGAAATGTGTTAAACGAAACAACGCTTGGTCCTCGTGGGGTTCATGAAAGAAAACATAGTGATCCAGTGATGACACAGAAGACGAGCAGCTGCCACAATCAGGAGATAATTAGCACCTGCCTGCGATCGGGCATTGGAGGCATGCACTAATGACATCACAGACAGGTAATAAGGAGCCCATTGTAATAACAGCAGAATGGATGCAGGGCATAATTGATCATTAGGCTCCAGAGCTGTCTGTGTGTTAGAAGTAGGTCAAGCTAAGAGCAGGCTGGGATACTGTATGGTCGCTGTCCGCTGGAAACCTCATGTACAGTATGTCCAAAACGGTTACTTTTCAGGATTCAAATTCAAAAGCTTTGCATCGCATTTGGAGCTTGTAGATCTGCTACTTTTTTATGCTTTTGTGTGTAGTATGACCAAGTAGGACGTTAATTCACAAAATAAACAAGTTGTGGAGTTAACGTGTTCCTCATATCGTTGCTGTGTCTAGTAAAAAGTATCTCTAAAAATCAAGTGGTCTATTACAGTAGGTCACTGTTCTCAAATGCAAAACAGAACACACCAGTAAGACAACCTAAATCGGGAGATAAGCGACCGTCAGGTCACATACACAAACTTTAGAAGGCAATGGTAGCCAATCAGGAGGAAATATGGGAAATGGGACAGATCCATGTTGATGACATGACTGTAGAGATACTGCTTTGCGTGATTTTAGGGCAAAATCTGTAGGAGCAGTGTCCAAAAATGTGTCTTGCAGGAATTGGCCTCATGGTGGCGCTGAGGGCCATGTTAGAAATGAGAGGAGGTTGTGGAGTTTGTGGTTTGGCAGCCAAGGAGTGGGTGTGCAAAGTTTGGCATGGATCGGGGCAACGGTGGCGGAGATATGAGTATAGGGTTAGTTAGAAAAGTGTGACGTGACTGATAGACAGACTGACAGACAGACAGCCGGTGGAGGTTTTAAGAAGATAAAAGAAAATAAGGACATACGGATGGTCATTTCACACGGGGTACAATCTGGGAAAACTGTGAAAACTACCGTAATTGTGACGTTGTCCTGCGTTCATGGCAAAACAGCGATCTTGACTCAAGCATGAATCAGGCTGATTATTATGATGGTTGCATTATTATCTCTGGTATTATTATAGACGAGTGTAACACATAATATAGCATGGGGCGTGAACAGACCTGTGCAGAAAGAGAGAGAGAGAGAGAGACAACGACGAGCTTTGATCTCGCCTCTCATGCTTCATCAACCCCCACTGTGAGGGTTCAATTGGAACTATTGGTCTCCATTGGACACATCAGTGGTGGAAAAAGTACTCAAATGTTTTACGTAAGTAAAAGTATCGGTGCCATGGCATTGGTCCGACGTTTCATGTTCCTACATCCCATTAGTCCGAATCTGGTGAATGTTAACCTGGTGAATGATACTATGCCTAAACCTAAACCTAACACTAACCTCAGTAAATCTATGCCTAAACCTAACCCCAGTAAAACTATGCTTAAACCTAATCATAAAACCTAAACCTAACCAAATTAGGACTAATGAGATGTAGGACTAATGAGATGTAGGACTTATGGGCAGTCCCCAAAGTATCTACAGTAGCCTGATTTCAGACTCAGCTGACGCTTGAGTCTGACACTGTGCCCTGTCTGAGCGATTTACGTGGGAGGGATTTTTGTGCGAGCGTGCACGGCATGCGCACGGCCACGGCAGCAGTGACACCACACAGAAATGTGTGTGGGGAGGAATTAATTGGCATAGCTAAATTCAGGAGAAAAGGAAAGAAATATATAGAAAATTATGGGAATTGTAGTATTGAACATATGGATATAGACAGGCAATTTCCTCTGACAATATTGGTTGTTAAGTACAGTAGTTAATATTATCGATCGCATAGAGTTGATGCTATCGACTTTAATCATCCAAAACAAACTGAAATGCACAGCCAACAGTGTGACTTTTCTTCAGCGGCGCAACCGGATCCTTTTCAGGCGGGAGACTGGGTCAGACATTATGTATCTGATATGTGATAAATCCAGGGCTCTTGTTTATGTAGGCGTCATCTATTGTCAACTCTAGACACCCAGGCGGTGCGGAGAGACCGAGACTATCTCACATTCAAAACCGCCGTGCTCGGATAACGCGGCAACCTGTTTGTGTCTTGTTATGACTGAATTACACTCGGGCGCCGCGCCGGTGTCGCGCACCAGCAATTAACGATCTACAAGCTCACGGCACATCGCGGCGCGATACAACGCGTGGGCTTGTAGATCGGCTGTTTCCGGTGCGTGACACCCGCACTTAACTGAGCATAAATCAGGTTTTATCCTTCAAATGATACCAGCATCCTCCTGACGCCCTGACCCGTTTACATTACAGGAGACAGAAAAAAACTGATTTGTGCCAAAAAATGGGTTCAGGTTCAGCTCAGGGCACGTAGAAAGCTTGTCACTCGGCTCTAACACGTCTCAGTCAAGCAGAAATACTGAAAAGGAAATAACATTGGACAAAAGAATATATCTTTATATGGGTGAGCTAAAATGTATACTTGAGTCATTACAGGCTCCCATAATATGCACACAGTACAAGTCGACAGTGATTATGTGCAATTTACAAGCTGGGCGTTTAGTCCAAGATTAGAGTAAAGTGTCAACAACTGAAGAGCTAAATGGTCAAGTAAACACATCAATAAAGTTCTACAAAACATCAAACAGGCAAACATCAAACTTAGCGAACAAGCGAACAGCAACGTTTAGAAGAGCGAACTTCTAGCATTGGTTTCTATCCATGGGAACAGATTTTCTTTATTATTTTTATAATTTTCTCCAAAATAATTGCGATACTACAGCCTAGAGTATAAATACCAGTAAGACTCCCTAAATCGGGAGATAAGTGGCTGTCAGGTTGCATACACAAATTTTGGAAGTCAATGGTAGCCAATCAGGAGGGAATATGGGAAATGGGACAGATCCATGTTGATGACATGACAGTCGAGATACAGTGTAAGGCTTTGCGTGATTTTAGGGCAAAAACTGTAGTGTGTGTTTCAAAAATCGTCCAGATGGTGGCAATAGATGGGACAGATGCATTTTGATGACATGACTGTAGAGATACTATACCGCTTGGCGTGATGGGAAATACAATATTGCAAATTATATTGAATGCCATATCGATTATATTGCCCGTCTGTACGAAACAACATAGCATAATATGTGGAAAAAGTAACCAACATACATCTGTGTAGTACAACTAAAGCATCTACTGTATCAACAAATAGGCAACAAGAAGAGATTCAAGGACAGTGGGGGTGAGATACAAAGAGTGATACACAGTACGAGGAGTATTCCAGGCACAACATATTTTCAGCCAGGGGTTCGCCGCAAAAAAAAACATATTTGCATATTTGGGAGGGCTCCTGATGTGAAAACGTTTTGAGAAGCCACTGGTTCATATGACACAGAGACTAAACGCAGGAAAAGTCCCTATTTTGATGGTAGTTGCTTTGCTTCTATAGTTGGTTCCCTCCCTATCGTTCCACAAATAAATCAAACTAGGGTTGGACCTATCAGCCATTCCAAACATGCACCAAGTGCTTTCTTTTCGTGTCTCTCTCTCTTTCTTTCTCTCTCTCTCTCTCTCTCTCTCTCTCTCTCTCTCTCTCTCTCTTTCTTTGAACTGTGGGGGCCACGCTGCCAGAGAGGTCTGAGACCAAAGTCCCCGACAGTACAGTACAGTACAGTACAGTACAGTACAGTAACAGCCAGAGCAGCCGAGAGCTGAGTCTGCACTGTGTCAAAATGGAGGTCAGGTGATCAGCTCCAAAAGATCCTCTCCATGACCCCGAGAGAGAGAGAGAGAGAGAGAGAGAGAGAGAGAGAGAGAGAGAGAGAGAGAGAGAGAGAGAGAGAGAGAGAGAGAGAGAGAGAGAGAGGGAGGAAGCGACGCTCAGCACTTTGAAAAAGGGCTGGCACTAGCTCTTTCATCCTCACTCCTTTTGAGAGAGAGAGAGAGAGAGTGAGAGAGAGAGAGAGAGAGATATACCACCACAGGGACTAAAGCTCGCTCCACCACAGGGAATATAAAAGGTAGCATTTCGAGCTTCCGACAGCCTTCGACACAAATGAACTTTCCACTCGGTCCGCTGAACAGACGAACCCCAGAAACGACCTCGGGGTTCCTCAGTCTCCCTGACTCCTGTCCTCTCCCACCTCCCCAATCTCTCTCTCTCTCTCTCTCTCTCTCTCTCTTCACTTCTTTTCCAGGTCTTTTTTCTCCCCCCCCCCCCCCTCCTCTCCCAGAGTTCACAGAATTCCCAGAGAAACGGTGCTGGTGTCCCGGCAGAAAGCCTCTCGCAGATTAATGTAGTAATGGGTTATTAAGCCTCGACATAAATTGCCCGCCCTGGACAGTTTCAATGGAAAAGAAGCCTGATTTACTGCCCAGCCGGAGACAAAACAGCTTGCTTTTTTTTCTCTCTTTTTTTGCTGTTTTTCCATTTATTCATCGACACTCGCTTTAGGAGAGAGAGAGAGAGAGAGAGAGAGAGAGAGAGAGAGAGAGAGAGAGAGAGAGACCCGGGTTGGGGGTTGGGGCACTTTGAAATGTCCACAGAGGAACGAGGAGCGTTGAAAGAAGAGGAGAAAGACGACGGCCGAGAGGTGGGGGGGGGGGCGCGAGGGGGGGGCTCCGTGTGCCGAGGGGGAAATCAGGAAGAGCACAACAGAGGCACGGTACGGTAGCCCACCGAAAAAACACCCTTAATACACAGTGAAGACATCCTGAACCTTAACACGCAGTGAAGACATCCTGTGTTAATCTGACCTGAGTTTCTCAGAGTCTACACAGTGTAAGAATATATTCATATACAGTGATATATAAAAAATACAAAAAACTCAAGCGCTACATTGTACATTCCTGTAGTGATACACTGTACGTGCTTGATTCCACTTGAAACAAAAGACGATCTACAAGCTCTCGACGCCTCGCGCTGCGAGAGCTTGTAGACCGCCTATTTTCAGCAAATATGTTTGTTGTAGAGTTAAAAAGAGCAGACAAAGTGAAAGAATGAAAGGTCAAGTTTACAAAGGATCGACGATTTAAGTGGTGAAATCTCTGAAAAATCACAAATCCAACATAGACTGATGACAGTGCTGTCAAACAAGTACAGTATATGAATCTATCTATGAAATCGATGAAAAACTCTGCATCACACATTTATACAATATGTAGAGGGGGTCCCTGCTTACATCTCCCTCTCAGCTAAGGGGTCCTTGGCCTGAAAACGTTGAAGACTCCTGCCCTAGGCTGCACAGACAGAGCTTGGCTGCAGTGTTGATTTTGTTTACTAAAACTATGACAAAAAATGTTTGTCGACTGCGTTTATTTTTTTTACACTGACGAAAATGTGATAAAAAAACTAAGCTGTGATGACTAAAACTAAAACAAATATATTTACAATTTCGTCAACACAATAAAAACTAGACTAGTGGAGAAGAGAGTCATTTTATGTTTGGTTGCTCTCCGGTGTTGCGTGCTGAAAATAGCAGATCTACAAGCTCACAACGTGTCGTGCTGCGACGCATTGAAAGCTTGTAGATCTGCTATTTTCAGCACGCAACCAAGTGCAAAATCAGTCATTACGATGCCATCAAGGCCTGCCAAAATACATTTCAGTTGACTGAATCAACTGTAGATTTAGTCGCCTAAAATCCGAATGACATTCAGTCAACTAAAACTAGACTAAAACTTTTCGTGTGACTAAATTATGACTAAAACTAAATGACATTTTATTCAAAAGACTATGACTAAAACTAAATCAAAATGTGCTGTCAAAATCAACACTGCTTGGCTGTGAGCAGGCTCTGGCCCTGTGCTGTGCTGTGCTGTGCTGTGCACTGAGTGTCTGGGGCTGTGAGCAGGCTCTGGCCCTGTGCTGTGCTGTGCTGTGCACCGTGTGTCTGGGGATGAGCATGACGGACTGAGTAATCAGGGGCGTCACACCAAATTCTGGGCCCTGGGTACAAGGATTCACTGCGGGCCCCCCATGAATGTTAACTGTTGAAAAATAGCAGATATACAAGCTCACAGCGCGGCACCGAGTGCCGCGCTGCGAGCTTGTATATCTGCTATTTTTGAAAAATCGTGAAAATGTCTGCAAGAAACCTATGTCAAGGACCCCCAAGATGATATGTATTTGGCCACGGACCCCGATCTCAAAATATTTAGTTCCAGGGACCCCCCAGAAGCAAAATTTGAGTTCGCTAAAAAAATACATATTCAAAGATTTTCACACATTTTCACAACTTTTCAAAAATAGCAGATCTACAAGCTCGCAGCGCGGCACTCGGTGCCGCGCTGTGAGCTTGTATATCTGCTATTTTTCAATAGCTAAAGTTACTAGGGCCCCTCCACCTTGGGCCCCAGTAACTCAGTCCCACTTTCCTACCCGTTGTGACGCCCCTGTGAGTAATAGAGTGAGAAAGAGAGAAAGGGAGCCCTGAGGGCTGTTTTTTTTCTTCTTCTTTCTTTGCATGTGTGCTTTAGTGAACAGAACAGCAGCACAACAGATAGAGACAGGAAACACAGAGGAGAAAGGGTGCAGCAGGGTCAAGGTCCGGATATACACCCCCCCCCCCCCCCCCCCCCCCCCCAAAGCCTAAAGCAGGGGTCTTCAACGTTTTCAGGGCCAAGGACCCCTTGGTTGAGAGAGAGATGAAGCAGGGACCCCCACAACCTGTTCAGAGATTCCATATAGTTTCATTGTTTGACAGCACAGTCATCAGTGTGTTTTGGATTCATGTCAATTATTGATAGTTTTCAGATATTTAACCACTTGAACGGTCAATACTTAATAAACATGACCTTTCACTCTGTACTTGGTCTGCTCTTTTTTCCCCGCTACACCAAACCTCTTTGCCGGAAATAGCCGATCTACAAGCTCACGACGCCTCACAGCATGAGGCGTTGTTTTAATATAAAAACACCTTTTTTCCCTATGATATGTAGCCCATGTGTATTATGAACATACGTATAATGCACTGCAATGCTCTTATAACAATGCATACATAATGCATAAATTGCATTGTTAGAAGAACTCATACTATTGATAATGCTTTATAACCATAAATATCATAATAAAGCATTTTATAATTACATATACATGTAAATGCATTATAATCAGCTCATAACACTGTATAGTTATATAAGCAATAAGCACTAAGATAGTTAATGCTTCATAACAATAATCTATAAAGCATTTTATAATGGCTTATAAGGTGTAGCCATAATACATAGACACGGACAACATAAAGAATATTTATGAGTGCTTATATCTATACAGCGTTATAAGCCGATTATAATATAGACATATTATAGACAGCTTATAGATAGCTTATAGACAGAGGCTTTGTGTAAAAGTGTCGACCGCGGTCTACATACACTACAAGTTGTCGTTGTCGGGTGAAAACCTTGTATGTCCAAAACCGTTCGTTTTTATCATTTAAAAAAATTAACTAAACTAGTGAAAACAGCCAATCTACAAGCACACAACACCTCGCACTGCGAGGCGGTGTGTGCTTGTAGATCTGTTGTTTTCACTACTTTCGTGCGACGGCCTTGTGTGATGAAGCAGGGCTTTGCTTTGCAAAAAAAAGAAAAAGTACAAATTTGAAACTTGGAGATACGAGGTTTCTGCCCGACTCTAGGCAACTTCTTTGCCCAGAGTTCCAGCGTGTATTCATCAGGTTTCATTTCCATTTTGTTCTACATGCAGTGTGGCTGCATTAACAGCCACGCTGGCCTTCGGGAGGGTTGATAGCAGGCTTAAATACTCGTCCTTGACATCTGTAAAGCCCGCTGACGCCAGGAACCGACAGCGTTCCGCACACATTTAGCCTCTCTCTCTCCCTTGACTGCGTGAGTGCCTTAAAGGCCGGCTGGCCGAGTGTTTTTGAAAAGTATGTTGAGTAGCATTCCACTGCTGGTCCACTGAGAGTCGTGTGTAGGTGACATTGTTCCCAATACTTTTTTTGTTTATCGTCGAAAATATCGTATCTCCATGTTTTGACGAGTTTTTTTGTTCGTTTTTTCGTAAATTCACGCCCTACTTGGAACATAAATGGTAAATGGTGCATTTATATAGTGCCTTTATCCAAGGCGTTTAGATTGTGCATTACATTTACCCATTCACACACACATTCATACACCGATGGCGGAGGGAACCATGCAAGGTTCAGAGTCTTGCTCATGGACTCTTCCACATTAACTCTGGGGGAGCCTGGGATCGAACTGGGAACCCTTCGGGAACCCTCTGTGTTCTGATGACGGTTTATCTACCAATGAGCCACTGCCGCCCATACTACAGGGTCAAACGAAAAGCAGCAGACCTCCAAGCTCGAAATGCGGTGTGAAGTGAGCATGTGGATCTGCGACTTCTGATTTTATTTTTAAAAAGTTAGTTATATAATATGAGGTTTTCATCCGACAGAGACGTTTGACGCTGCTTCAAGGAGGGGGAATTCATTTCAGCGTACATTTAAACACTTTGAACCTGGTGTTCCTATTCTTTGGGCATGTAAAAAAAAAAGATATCCAAAATCCACAAGCTCACAATGTGTCACATCTTGAGCTTGTAATGTGATATTTGTCATTTGTGAAACATTTAGGGCAGGGTTCCTTAATTAGTTTTCCCCAAGGGCCGAATTATGTCTAGGGTACCAAGCCGAGGGCCACAACATTGCAGGGAGCAACGGTGGCGTTCCCGCTACTCCAGCGACAGTTCAGATATCGTCACTGTCGGGCAGAAACCTCGTATCTCCAAGTTTCAAATGTGTACGTTTTTTGGTTAAGCAAAACCCTGGTTCATCACCATTGCACAAAAGTGACAAAACTAGTGAAAACGGCAGATCTACAAGCACACAACGCCTCGCGATGCAAGGTGTTGTGTGCTTGTAGATCGGCTGTTTTCACTAGTTTAGTACATTTTTTAGACGATAGATACAAAACAAACGGTTTTGGACATACAAGGTTTCCACCCGACAACGACGATATACTAGTGTTGTTGCTGCTCTTATACCACCATTATTACTGTGGTTGGTGGGGGCCAGACAGTAGCCCCCCACGGGCTGCAAATGGCCCGCGGGCCGCCTATTGGGGAACCCTGATTTAGGGCTTAATAAATAGTGGTTAAGGATTTCTTTGTAAATAACTAAACAGTGTTACATAAAATACTCAAAAGCAAAGCACTCTCGCACATTGCAGAGGAAAGGCGTGTAATGGCTGTGCAGTGTGCACCCCTTAACCTGCTGGTGCTCAAGTACCTTGTTAAAAGCTTCTATTAATGGCAGAGCCAGTCTGCTCTCCCTTCCTCCTCAGCAGCCAGAGGCGTCAATTGGGTATGTCAAGGTAGAGCAGCTGCCATACCTTGGCTACAGGGTGAAAAAATTAAATGCACTTAAAATAAAAATACAAAAAAAAAATGTCTGTTGCTATGGTATGGCAACATGACTGGTGTCTTGCACGCGCACGAAGGCACACCAGTCATGTTGCCATACCTTAGCTTTTGCTGAACTGACGCCACTGTCAGCAGTCCATCTCTCTCTCTCTCTCTCTCTCTCTCTCTCTCTCTCTCTCTCTTCTCTCTCTCTCTCTCTCTCTCTCTCTCCCTCACACACTTCACATTCCTAACAGGTCAGCCCTCCCTCTCTCTCTCTCTCTCTCTCTCCTCTCAGCAGAGCGTTATAGATATGACGGTGGGCTACACATACGTACAATGAGGGGAGGTCATGTCAGGGGCGTCAATTGGGTATGGCAGGGGTATGCAGCTGCCATACCCTGGGTCCAGGGGGGAAAATAAAAGTTACTTTTAAATATAAATCCATGAATGTCTCTTTGTCTATCTGCGCTGGCTGTTATGTTGTTAAATTACAGTAAAATAACTACACATGCAAAATGTAACAAAATGGTCACTTTAACAAGGTATTATAATTATATTCTCCACACTTGTATTCTCCCCATCTTGACAAGATGGTACATTCCCAGGTTCCGCAGGTCAGCTGCACAGGTGCAATGCATTATTGTTAATTGTGGCACGTTTACTAACATGCCATGTTTAGCTGCACTTGAACAACCGTTCCAGGCTGCCATATCCAGCCCAAGAAACCGTAGAAATGGGGGAATTTCTTTTTTAAATGTAGGCTACTTCTTAAAATAAACGTATCATGCCTGTTGCTAAGGTATGGCAAAATGACTGGTGTCTTTGCACGCGCGCGAAGGCGCGCGTGCAAGACACCAGTCATGTTGCCATACCTTAGCTTTTTTCTGAACTGACGCCACTGGGTCAAGTGAGGGGGGAGGGGGGGATGGGGAGGGGGGACAGACACAATGGACGCCGCCGCTACTTCAGCACACAGCTGGAGAGTCACACATTCCTGCCATTCACAGGACCCATCGAGGGAAACTAATTTCACTCGCTTCTTCTCTTTCTCCTTCCCCTTCTAGGAGAGCTAGAGCATCACCGTCCAGGCACGTGCACACATAGACCTCAGAGAGGGCTTGAGCCCCTGCCCTTTTATCTGTCTGTAAAAAGTGCCCTCTCCAGACCATGAATGCCGTTTTTACTATGGTGAAAGAAATGCAAATGCCCCTCTTTCCATGACATACCCTGAAGGCAGCATGTGTGTGTGTGTGTGTGTGTGTGTGTGTGTGTGTGTGTGTGTGTGTGTGTGTGTGTGTGTGTGTGCGTGCGTGCGTGCGTGCGTGCGTGCGTGCGTGCGTGCAACTCTGAGTAAGTAAAATCCCATCTTCAAACTCAAGACATGTTTTGAGCTTGTAGATGTTTGGTTTGTATTGTTTCCTTCTTGAAAAATATGTACAATTTCTTTCTTTGTTTTTGAACCGGAATCTTCTCTTCCGGGGGGTCCCCTGGCAGACGGGGGGGTCCCCATGACCTAATGCATATCAATGTGGGGGGTCCTTGAGGTGACAACGTTTGAGACGCACAAACAGCACTAGATGACCTCAGATGTGTCTCAAAGGGACATTTTTACAACCCCTGGGTCCTGAGGTAATGAGCTTCATGCTAACATGACATCAGCCCCCCGTATGAGCACCGCGCGGCCTTGAGCCGCGGAGCCCCCGTCACATCCCACCCAGCACTCATTCATGCATCTGATATACGTTTAAATTCAACACTCTGTATTGTACTGTTCTTTATCTGGAGGTCTGACATAAAATACTCAAGTAAAGTACAAATATCTCAGAACTGTACTTACAGTACTTAAGTAAATGTACTTTTTTTTCTTTACACCACTGCATCCACGAATGCTTGAACATAATCACTAAAATAATGATAATTTCTAAAAAGGTAAAAGTCCAGAATTCATTACAGCGTGTGCTTTCCGATCTGCCGGTTGTACTCAAAACAAGCTCACAGGAAGTCGGTCCGCTGCGGCCGTTTTGTGGTGTAAATAGAGAAGCTTTCACCCGTCTAAAGCTCCTCCTACGCATGGATACCCCTCCCCCCCACGACAACCACCCCCCCCCCCCCCCCCCCCCCCCCTCCCACTCAGGATGTGACCTCAGCGGGTTGAGGAGCAGCGGAGGCTAGCTAGCTGGAACTGGCCACAGCATGAACCCGGAGCAGCCAAGCGATAAGAATATTCCCTAAAAGGAGACCGGAGTTCCCAGTCTGTGTGCGTGTGTGTGTGTGTGTGTGTGTGTGTGTGTGTGTGTGTGTGTGTGTGTGTGTGTGTGTGTGTGTGTGTGTGTGTGTGTGTGCAGTCAGTGTTCTCCCCGTGTAAAAATAAAGGTCGAATTGAACCGATATTTAATTGCACTTTCTGAGGTTTGTGTGTGTGCACCGAACTGAATAGTTATACAGTAGGTGTCTCTCCCTGTGCGTGCGTGTGTGTGTGTGTGTGTGTGTGTGTGTGTGTGTGTGTGTGTGTGTGTGTGTGTGCGTGTGTGTGCGTGTGTGCGTGTGTGTGTGTGGTAATAATTGGGGAATAGTTTGTACAGTATGGCCCACAGTGATGTGTTGTGTGTTGGAGTCACGTGACATGCTGGGGAGTCACTGGCATGGAAGAACCTGCCAGCCTTACACGCACACGCACACACACGCACACACACACACACACACACACACACACACACACACACACACACACACACACACACACACACACACACACACGGAATGCTGGGGAGTCACTGGCATGTTAACCTGTCAGCCCCACTACTAGAACACATCCACACAGAAATACTGTACACACATGCACGCTCGCACACACACGCACAAACGCACAAAAGCACACACACGTTTGTAAGACTATACTTGTGAGGATGTAGCAGTTGAAAACGGTGCTATTCTAAATGCCATTTTTACCTTTGTTCACCCATTTAACTAACCCTGAACCCTGAATGGCGCTGCGACACCTTGTGATCTTACAGATCTATTTTTGGTGGTGTGTGCCCGGCAGGTTTAAGTATAAATTCCAAACCTAAACCCTCCAAACCTAAACCCTAAAAAACTCCAAACCTAAACCCTAAACCTGAAATCTGAACCCTAACCCCGACATGAATTATTTTCTTAACTGAAGAACTCTAAAAAAAAATCTATTTTAACAATAAAGTCACCATTTCCTCCCAATGTCAAACTCCACCGTACTGCGGACATTTGTGCTGTACACGCAAGTACACATAGTGTGTGTGTGTGTGTGTGTGTGTGTGTGTGTGTGTGTGTGTGTGTGTGTGTGTGTGTGTGTGTGTGTGTGTGTGTGTGTGTGTGTGTGTGTACGTGTGTGTACGTGTGTGTACGTGTACATCTAGTTTAATTGTAAAACTGTTAACGATCGCCATCTCCGTCCACATGATGGTTTTCAACACCTTGTCAGTAATAATCTGCGTCCATACTGTACACTACACACCCAGGGAAAACACTCATCACATCTGACAGACAGCCATTCAACAACAATGTCAATGCAACAGCCACACAATGCATGTACTGAACAGACACTTTTATAAAGAAATGCTTTTTACATGAAAACAAAGCCTCATCTATCTATCTATCTATCTATCTATCTATCTATCTATCTATGTCAGTGTTTCTCAACCACTGTGCCCCTTAAAACTGTTTGCAGTATTGTATTTATCATTTTAAAAATGATTTAAACTAGTGAAAACAGCCGATCTACAAGCACACAACGCCTCACTGTTTTCACTACTGTTGTGCGACAGCCTTGTATGATGAAGCAGGGCTTTGCTTTGCAAAGAAACATACACATTTGAAACTTGGAGATACAAGGTTTCTTCCCGACAGTGACAATATTTACACCCCCGTATTATGTTGGTGTGCCATGCATGGATTCTTGGGACATGAAAAGTGTTCCCATGCAGAAAAAAGGTTGAGAAACACTGATCTATCTATCTATCTATCTATCTATCTATCTATCTATCTACAGTATCTGCACGCACGCGCATGCAACTTTTGCTATTTTTGACAGTAACAGTTTTGTACATATCGAGGTAGATATGTAACAAGGGTGATCAGGAGGCCAAAGTTCAGCAGAAGTGTCCGTAGCAACAGTTATGTTCATGAATAATCCAGACTCAAAGTCTTATTTAAGAACGTTTGCACATACTGTGGCTGCATGGCGGTTAAGGCGTGTACCACAAATAGGCTCTGATTGCAGCCTGACGAGTCGCGGGTTTGATTCCCGAGCCCGACAGCCTTTGCTGCGTATCACTCCATCGTCTATTTTCACTGTTCTATCTAAATAAACAAGGAAGAAAAGGCCAAAATATATACAGAAATATTAAAAACACTCTTAACAAAAACAGGCACTGCATGTGATGCTACGGTACAGGAACCAGGAAGCAAGCGCAGGTCCCACACCTGGAACCACGTCCCTAGTCTCGCATAGCCAGACAACTATTATACAATCTCCCGATGCTATATAGAGTCTGGAACGGCAGCTCCCGAACGGCGAGTATCGGAAGTAGTCACTGCTGCACGGAACTGTAGTCCCATTGGAAACATAACAGAAGCACAATAGCACAGACAGAGCCATTCTAATGACCTGTAGTCCCATTGGAAACATAACAGAAGCACACCAGCACAGAAAGAGTCATTCTAATGAACTGTAGTCCCATTGGAAACATAACGAAGCACACTAGCACAGATAGAGTTGTTCTAAAGAACTGTAGTCCCATTGGAAACATAACAGAAACACACTAGCTCAGACAGAGTCATTCTAATGAACTGTAGTCCCATTGGAAACATAACAGAAGCACACTAGCACAGACAGAGTTGTTCTAATAAACTGTAGTCCCATTGGAAACTAGAGAGTCATTCTAATGAACTGTAGTCCCATTGGAAACGTAACAGAAGCACACTAGCACAGACAGAGTCATTCTTATGAACTGTAGTCCCTTTGGAAACATAACAGAAGCACACTAGCACAGACAGCTATTATAATGAATTGTAGTCCCATTGGAAACATAACAGAAGCACACTAGCACAGACAGAGTCATTCTAATGAACTGTAGTCCCCATTGGAAACATAACAGAAGCACACTAGCACAGACAGAGTCAGTCAAGCTGCATATTCTTGTTATGCATGTATAGTTTAAGAAAACATTTGAAAACATCATGGAAGTAACACCAACAACACCAGAGAAAGACGAAATAACGCCCCAAAAAATATTGAAAGAAGACATAACGCTTTGAGTAGGACTTGTTACCGCTACTGCACCAAGGGAGCGGGTGTGTCACATCCGCTTTATCTCACACTCATCGTTAGAACTTCTGTCTCCCGCATTTGCAAATAGCGGGAGGCAACAGTCTGAACACGCGAGACAACACTGTCCCCAAACGCAAGACACTCCCAGCAGCAGCTGTTCTGGTAATAGTCAGAGAACTACTACAGCATCAGTCATTAACAGTAGTCAGAGAACTACTACTACAGTACCTCAGTCAGTAACAGTAGTCAACATCAGTCATAAGAAGAAGACGTCACTCACCTCTGGTGTGTTTTTCTTGAACTCGCGGCTCTGATCGATGAGGTTTTTCCTGGCCTGTTCGCTCTCATCTTGTCTGTTGGCCAAGGATGTGGCTGTGCTGTCTAGTTCTTTCTGCAGCGGGAGAGGAGAGGAGAGGAGGAGAAGAAGAGGCGGATTAACACACTGTAGCGGTTCCCAAAACATTTTAGCATCGAGACCCAAAAGAGAAATGCAGACGTTTGCCTGGGATCCAAAACTAGTGGAAATAGCAGATCTACAAGCTCACAACGCTGTCTATTTTCACTAGCCTACTTCTTAAATTCGACACTAACTATGGGGGAACCCGGATTCAAACTGGGAACCCTCCGTGTTCTAATGCCGCCAATGCCGCCCCCGAGGAATGTCTGTGTGTGTGTGTGCGTTGTGTGCTTGTAGATCAACTATTTTCACTAGTTTAAATCATTTTTAAATTATAGACACAAAACAAACGGTTTTGGACATACAAGGTTTCCACCTGACAACGACAATACATACATACATACATACATACATACATACATACATACATACACAGGGACATGGGGACATGACTACACACTAAGTATTTGCACTACTCCAAAAAACATCTGAAGCGTGAAATACCTGGCCATCACAACAAAGGACCAGGATATTTAACAGCAATGTGAAGTCAGTCCTATACTCTACGGTGCTGAGACATGGAGGACCAACATTTAACACCACAAACTAAACCCAGCCATTCATCAACACCTGCCTGCTATGCGACCAATCCTCCAAAGAACCGTGGCAACGCAACGACCGGAAACCAGCAGAGGAAGAGATCCTCAAACAGCGTCGGAGATGGATAGGCCATACATACGCTCCGTAAACCAGCCTCAAACGCCACAAGACAAAGACCCTCAAGTGAAACCCCCAAGGGAGAAGAAAGATAGGTCGGCCAACCAAACACCTGCCGCAGAGACTTGGATGCAGATGCCAAGAAAATGGCCTACACGTGGGGACAGCTTGAGATGTTGGCTCCGGAGTGAGAAACTTGGAGAACTCTTGTAGACGGCCTAAGCCCCAGAAGGGGTAATAGGCATAAGTATGTCAGTAAGTTGATCATACTACAGCA
>NC_137826.1:47777464-47849964 GCF_963921795.1 Nannobrachium achirus | reverse complement strand
ATTTTGGGTAGTTAATAGAAGAGAACCCAACACTTTGGGTAGTTAATAGAAGAGAACCCAACACCTTGGGTACTTTGAGGCACTTTAATTGGCAACAATGAGGCTGCAGAAGCCTCAGCGATGCGTTTGGAGGCACTGCTGCTGCGGAGGAGATATTAAGAGCCACTGATCTGTGATCTCCCCAGCGGGGGCGGCGGGGAGAGATGGCCCAGGGATGAGCCGGAATCATGCCCGTTAATGAGCAGCGTAAGACGCGCAGCGTTCAAAGCTGCAGCTAATTGGCCCGGCTCTCACTTTATTGGAGGAGTGCCGCACTTGATCTTGGACGCAGCTGCATTTCCTGGCTGGCTCCTTGTGTTAATGCATCCTAAAGGAGCGACGATGGAGGAAGAAAAAAAACGCCTACTTGGTGAAAACCTCCGGTCGACGGTGCTCTGGAGACTGATTAACAGATAGTGCCGTGGAGTCCATTATGCAAACGATCGGGCTAATCACTTCAAATTGATTAACAGCGGCCCCCAAGCCCCCCACCCCCCGGTGTTAGTGCTGTCCTGGGACCTCGCAAGAATCGCATTCCCATCCACAGGAATTAACTGTTCTTTTTCCCCCACCAGTTCCACACGTCTCCCCTCCCCAACCTACAGCACCCAAACAGACTACAGTGGGAAGTCGGAGTCCCTTTCAATTGAACATTCAGGAGAAGCCTAAATAAACTCACAAAAAGAAAGGAAACTCGACTTCGGTCCATTAAACTGTATCTCCCCTTTAATAATACCAATTTGTATCGTGATTTTTATCGTTGTTTCGTCACCTTTACAACAAGGTACAGCTTGTAAGCATCGGGCATTCGAGGCATGAGCTACACAGCCAAACGCGTGGATAGCACAGACCAAAGTTTTGCCAAAATGGCTTGCAATGCTGTTCTGCTGGCATTTGCTCTCGTTGTGGGCTTCCCTGACACTGAACTTAAAATTAACAAAGTGTAAAAATGGCCAATGTGTGTTTTTTTTTTTTTTCTTCTTTTCCTTGTTACTGTGGGAGAGTGCAATCATTCAATGCAGCAAACAACAAAGGTGAACACCAAAAGAACAGTATTGCAGGCCTGCCAGGCCATTTTGACTATTTTTGGAGGGGCGCTAGGGGTGTTTAGCTGTGCTGCTCATTCCACGAATGCCAGATCCTTACAAGCTGTACCTCGTTGTAAAGGTGAGAAATCAATGATAACAATGATATCAAACCCAATACCATTTGGCATAATTAAAGGGGGGATATAATGGACCGAATGTTTCTTTTTGTGCTGAGTTTAGTTAACCAAAAATCACAACAAACTTTGAGCGCTTTGTGCCAGGATGTCGACCAGATGTAGGCCAGATGTAGGCCAGATGTAGGCCACGCTTCAGAGCCCGGACAAAGCCAGATGTTGGAGCTTAGACTCTTCCAGGGCCACCGCTCAAAAATAGCCGATCTACGAGCTCACAGCGCATCTTAGTGCAACGCGTTGTGAGCTTATAGATCGGCCATTTCCGCTGCACGACCCTACATGGGGTTTAAATGGACGTGGGGGCAAAGCTATTTCAAACTGCCGTGCTTTCATAAGCACTCGATAGCGGCACGTCTGCGAGTGTTGGCAATAACAAGTGTATTTGGGTGGCGCTCCGATCAGCATTTTAACAGGCAGACTGTTGAGGCATGCATGGAACCAGTGAATGGAGAGGAGAGGAGAGGGGGGTACCGCGACCGGCGGTCACACTCGTTCCAGGACCCCACCTTCATTCCAAGGGCCGATAAACTGCCATTAAAGAGCTCTAAAAGTGGCCTTTTTGCCATCATGTGTGAACCGATGCGGCGGCGGCGGGCCTTCTCTCCCGTCTGCCTCTGCATCGGGTCCTTGGCGCCTCGCGGAGCAGCCGCCGCTTGAATAAATGGACCAAATTGCGCTCCATAATGGCTTTATAATTCTGCTAATGGAGGAATTGTGCTGGCTCAGGCAGCGGTGCTTGTCTTAGTTAATTTGTTCAGTAGTAAACGCTGATGGAACAGATTACCGCGCTCCCCGGAGAGCCCGGCCTCTGCCAGATGCTATCAGCTCCCCCAGCATGGAAGCAGGGAATATCACAGGAGGAAGGGCCTTCGCTCCCTCTCTTTCTTTCTTTCTTTCCCTTTCTTTCTTTTCTCTTTTTTTTTCTTCTTTTTACATTCTTTTTTAATTTGGCCCGAGATAAGGGACTCGGGAGTGGGGCGAATGTGGGTTATAAGGAACACCGATAACCCGCCCAACCCCCCCGTAGGTCCCACAGAGAATGTTGGAAGAACAACTGTAATTTGTAGAGCAGCGGGTGGGGGGATGGGGGGGGTTGTTTCACTGGTCCACTCATACAATCGGGTGGGGACTTTTTTTTTTTCCTTTCTCCTTTCTATGGCTGCCATTGTTCGGTTGGAAAATGTGTACAGATAACTTATTCAGAGCTCTTCTGCGTCGAGTCACACACGATGCATTCAAATTCATCTTCTTCCCCAATTGGATTAACGCCACGCAGACGTTTGTCATAATTAATTGGGCAGCGAGCGAGCGAGCGAGCGGGGACAGACAAAACAAAGTTTTTTCGATGCGTCAGCTGACCCAGTTTTGTCCAAAAAAATAATAATGAAAAAAAGAAAAGCGGGCACAGGCAGGTGCACAAAGTGTGTGCGTTTCCAAAATACTTGCTTCATTGCTCCGGCTGTTGATGAGTTTAAAAACAGAGCCCTCATTAATTCTGGTTTTAAATCGGTACAGAGCAGCGCGGCGCAGACGCGACATGTCGACGGGAGAGTGGGAAAAAAAACACACCCAGAAAAGAGAGAAGCCCAAAACGAACTACCGTCGAACTTGCAACAGCGCTAGTGGTGTAAAGTAACTAAGTATGTTGTATCTTAGTAAGATACATAAATCACTATAGCCCTATTTTATACCTAGGCTGTTTGAAAATAGCAGATCTACAAGCCCACAATGCGTCGTGAGCTTGTAGATTTGGTATTTTCATAGATTTTTAACATTTTTGTACTTTTACTTTTGGTACTTTAAGTACTTTTTGATGCCAATACTGTCATACTTTTATCCAAGTACATTTTGAATTCTGGACTTTTACTTGTAAAAGTATTGATTGCAGTATTGATACTTTTACTTAAGTACAAAATGTGAGTACTTTTTACACCACTAACTACTACTACTACGGTCCAGGGCAAAACCAGAAGCCCCAATTATAACAAATAAACTAGACAAGCATTATTAATTATGTTTAGGACTTTGGAGCTGTTTTTGTGTAGGCTATTATCTGCTGATGGAAGCGTAATTTTATGCAATATTCTAAATCAAACCTAATTAATGACCCAGGACAGATTGCCTGACCCCGATTCAATGCTAATGCCTCTGCCGCTGAGACCGGGCTACTCTAGATGTTTTATATTGTTGGTTCTTTGTAGGAGTACAAATGTAGAAGTATGTTTGTTTACGCTCTCATTGAAAACTACCACAGTACAGCCTAGAGCAGGGGTCTTCAACAGGGGGTCCGGGACCCCTAGGGGGTCCTCACACTACAGGAAGGTCCTCCAAAACTGAGTGATAGAAACTTTTTTCCCCTTTTTCTATATTAAACACTTGAACCCTAGTGTCCATATTCTTTAGAACTTTAGCCAAAAATAGCAGATCGCGCTGCAAGGCGGTGTGAGCTTGTAGATCGGCTATTTTCAGTAAAGAGCTTTAGTGTAGAGGGGAAAAAGAGCAGACTAGGTACAGAGTGAAAGGTCAAGTTTATTAAGTATTGACGGTTCAAGGGGTTAAATATCTGAAAACACAAATTAACATGAATCCAAAATACACTGATGATTGTGCTGTCAAACAATGAAACCATATGGAATCTATGAACAGGGGGTCCCTGCTTCATCTCTCTCTCAGCTAAGGGGTCCTTGGCCTGAAAACGTTGAAGACCCCTGGCCTAGAATATACGTTTTTGAAGATTCATTAATCATAATTTAAAGTGCTGTAAAATGAATGACTCTACCACCAACTGTAGCGATCATATCTAATGCTTAAAACCCATTTAGGCCTGAACGCAAATCTGTGTCACTTGGGATTTGAACCACTTTAACCATTATTTTATGCTTTAACTATTAAAAATATAGCAGATCTACAAGCGTGTGTGATCTGCTGTACACCATTACACGTTGGCAGCGGCTGGACTGTTAGGCCTAGAATTATTTGATGCTTTAACTATATTGAAAAATAGCAGATATACAAGCTCAAGCTTGTAGATCTGCCATTGTTGAAAAATCGTGAAGATTCATTTTGAAGTCTTTGAATAATGTTTGACCCGATTCTATGAATGTCTTCTAAATCCTACCTCTAAATCAGTGGTTCTCAAACGTTTTCATGTCAATGGACCCCCAAAATGACATGTATTCGGCCACGGACCCCACAATCTCAAAATATGTTGTTCAAGGGACCACAGAGAAGAAAATATTTCAGTTACAAATGTTCGCTTTTAAAAAGATATATTCAAAGACAAAAACACAAAAAAAAAAAAAACACCATTTTTCAAAAATAGCAGATCTACAAGCTCGCAGCACGGCACTCGGTGCCGCACTGTGAGCTTGTAGATCTGCTATTTTTCAATAGTAAAGCATTCAATAATTCTAGGCCTGACAGTCCAAACTGCCAACGTGTAAAGTCAGATGTACATCAGATCACACTGGAAAATTACCGTTAGCGTCTCCTCTTGGAGTGAACGCAGAGTGATCAGGCTGATAGGAGCCTCTGGGTCGCCTCTAATTGCTTCTACCTGGACATCTTGTCATTAAAATCACAGTCTATAAGGTCCTCTCATTGCACAGTCCCAAATAATTGCCTAATAAACGCCTACTCGCTACTGTACCGTTTTCCTTGCGCCAAGCACATTTAGACGCACACGCGCACACACGCACGTGGCCAAGCGCACACACGTGGCCAAGTACCTGAAATGTTCCAATGCACTAGACAACGCAAATGAGACACTATAAATGCACTCTGTCGAGGTGACAACTTGCCTACTCACAATGGCCTACTCACAAGCAGGCCATGTATGGCCTATACTCGTGCGCAAGCCGAGTGCGCCATGAGGTGCGCTCACCACGGGCATCACCACTTCCAAAAAAAGATGACCAATGGCATCACTGGGAATACTGGTCCCTCATTGGCTGTTAATGATGACGGTGCCAGAGATGCTGGTCCCTGATTGGGCTACGGTCTTAAACAAGAGGAGACACCGACCGACAACCGACAGACCTACCTACCTACCTACCTACCTACCTACCTACCTACCTACCTACCTACCTACCTACCTACCTACCTACCTACCTACATACATACATACATACATACATACATACATACATACATACATACATACATACATACATACATACATACATACATACATACATACATACATACATGCATACATACCCAGATGACCGCAGTACTTGCGCGCTCTTCTTGCACAAGTAATGACAAGGCATTATTTCTTGGGGTTACACAAGTGTACAGTGTATCCACTATAGGAGATCATGAGCATCATACACAGCATGAGGAGACTGAAATAGTTAAGAGAGAGAGAGAGAGAGAGAGAGAGAGAGAGAGAGAGAGATGACTGGTGAGAGAGTGAGCACCACTTCAAAGAAGCTCTAGACAAATAGGAATCAAGCGTCTCTCTCTCTCTCACATGCACACACACACACACACACACAAACACACACACACACACACACACACACACACACACACACTCACAGAGGTGGGTTAATCTGTTTGCATTGCCAGCCAGCCAGCTACCAGAACCCCCCCTCCCCCCCTCCGCTATCAAAACCTTTAGTTTTTTCCCGTCGCCAGCCGAGCACTGCAAACTGCCTTTTTTTTGCTTTGTCGCTCCCCGCCGCGCTAATTGCCTTTCTGCTGACCCCCTTCCGCAAACACAGCTAGGCCCGGTATTTACACACGGCACCAGATAGGGCCCCGGTCTATTTATAATACGCAGTGTCGAGTGTATGTGCGTGTGCGCCGCGCTAACCGTGTGTTTGTGTGCGTAGGGTCGGGAATAGCTAAACAGTTTACTTCGGCGCACATGCTAATGCACGCTGGCAGTCGCAGTGAAGTGTGCACTCTTGCTCTCTCTCTCTCTCTCTCCCAGATTGAGCATTAAGCTCACAGGGGGAAGGAGGGGGAGGTAGAACTTGGCATTTTGGGGGCAAGCTTGGTACACGGGAAAAAACCCTTGGTGTTCGGTTAACTCCAAGAGCGTATACAAACCTAAATGAGCGGATCTCGTTAACGGGGGTCCGTTCAGTTAGGTTTGTATACGCTCTCTCGCGGGGTCACATGTGGATAAATCCGCTTCAGCTCCGACGTCTGGGGACCCATGTCGGATGTCTTATAGGGGCCTCCCGCCTTAAAGGAGTAGTTCACCCCCAAAAGGACTTTTTTTTCCTGTTGATTACTCACGCCATGGAGACTTGAGTTCAATAATATTTTTTTGTTGTGTGGCTGCAGGGGGCGGGGGAGGTGTCCATATTAACAGTGTTTTCTACCGTGTCACCGGTGCGACCACGTGGCAGATCGCGTTGCCGTCGACAGACAGACAGTTTTAATGGCGCGTGACTCATGCTTCATTACGTGGGCGGAGGAGAGGAGAGCAGGAGAGGGAGGGGAGGAAAGGCGGAGGTGAATAAATAACAATGTTTTTTAGGATAAAGACGAGGCGTCCTCACAAGACACTCGATTGGTTAATGTACTACTAGACCCTCAACCCCCACAAAGTCCAACCGAACGGTCCGTTCCACCTCGCTGGCGCTGTTCTGGCCCTTTAAAGCGATAAAGAGGGCTGTTTTTATCATGGACTCCATAACTCTCCCCCCTCCCCCCTCGAATATTTATGCATTTGGACTGTGTGTGTGTGGAGGCCTTTTTTCTTTTTTTTTATTATTTCAACCATGGGCATGATCTGGCAAGTGTGTGAGTGTGTGTTGTGTGTGTGTGTGTGTGTGTGTGAGTGTGTGTGTGTGTGTGTGTGTGTGTGTGTGTGTGTGTGTGTGTGTGTGTGTGTGTGTGTGTGTGTGTGTGTGTGTGTGTGTGTGTGTGTGTGTGTGTGTGTGTGTGTGTGTGTGTGTGAGCCAGGGGCGTCACAAGGGAGGGGGGGGGGGGGGAGTGGGACTGAGTTACTAGGGCCCAAGGTGGAGGGGCCCAAGTAACTTTAGCTATTGAAAAATAGCAGATATACAAGCTCTGTTAGATCTGCTATTTTTTTAAAGTCGTGAAAATGTGTGCAAATCTTTGAATATATGTATTTTTTAAGCAAACATTTGTAACTCAAATTTTGCTTCTAAGGGGTGGTCCCTGGAACTAAATATTTTGAGATGGGGGTCCGTGGCCAAATACAAATCATCTTGGGGGTCCTTGACATGGAAAAGTTTGAGCACCACTGACATGGAAACGTAGGTTTCTTGCACACATTTTCACGATTTTTCAAAAAATAGCAGATATACAAGCTTGCAGCGCGGCACTCGGTGCCGCGCTGTGAGCTTGTATATCTGCTGTTTTTCAATAGTTAACATTCACGGGGGGCCCGCAGCGAATCCTTGTACCCAGGGCCCAGAGTTTGGTGTGACGCCCCTGTGTGTGTGTGAGCGTATGTTAATGGAATTTTCCCCAACAGGATGACTTCACCTTCGCCGCGGAGGAGACACAATGCCATCATTGAGCCTGGAGAGGTTCACCTTGGCTTTGACCCCTCCCCCCCCCTCCCCCCCCCCTCCTTCTCCTTCTGCCTTGGCCGAGGAGGGAGCTATGACGGGCGGCGCGGCCGGCCAATGGGCACGGAGTGGGAGGAGACGGCCTCCTCTCTTCAAGGCCAATGAGGTTTTTAAATGTAAAAAAAGAAGAAACTGTGAAGAGACGAACACGACTCACACAGGGGCGTCAATTGGGTATGGCAGGGGTATGCAGCTGCCATACCCTGGGTCCAGGGGGGGGGGGGATAAAAGTTACTTTTAAGTATAAATCCATGAATGTCTCTTTGTCTATCTGTGCTGGTTATTGTGTTGTTAAATTACAGTAAAATAACTACAAATGCGAAATTTTACAAAATGGTCACAGCTTTTTCTGAACTGACGCCACAGCTCTCGTGTGTCCTCTACAGAACAGAGGCTGACCACTTCCACCCTGCTGTCCCTAATTTGGGCATGTTGTTATTAGCCTAATGAATAATTTCACCTAATAGGTGTAAATCAATCATTTCATTACAATAACTTTACCCCAATTGATTCTGATCAATGGGGGTAAAGTTACTATAATAAATTGTGTTTCTTATGAATGCGACTAAAACAAAAAAAATATTATTGAACTCAAGTCTCCATGGCCTGGAGTAATCAACAGGAAAAAGGTCATTTCGGGGGTGAACTACTCCTTTAAAGGGGAGAACCAACCATTTTCAATATTGAACTATGTCATTAATATACGGTACCTTTGAGTTGTAATGAGGAAATAAGAAGTTGCCTAGAACTGGAGGATTTATTTTGGGGTTTGTATTGCAAAGTACACCGTGATGACATCAATGTTCAATGTTGAAAAAGGGTGGTTCTCCACTTTAAGTGGTTAACAAGGAATTGCTTAAAATGTAAATAATAAATAAAGTCTCCAGTATATACTGTACATATGTGTGGTAAATCTTTCCAGCAGATGCTACTCAGCTCAGCTCCTATTCCTCCTGCGTGGCTGTGCTTACCGGAGAGAAGGTTTTTTTTTACCTCCGGGGCAGAACTGCTCTCCAACAACTCCATCCAATTAAGCGACATGCACTCCCCATTATCAAACATGTGTATGCTAATTCCCGGCGTTACTTGAAGAAGAAACAATGTGACCGTTGTTGACCGATGAAAACTCTTCATTCTCCGACCGGGGCCTGGCTACCGTACCAGCGGCTGGGGAGAAGGCAGCCAGCTTTTATGGCGTGGCATTTCACATGTTAATAACTCACTACTACCAACGCTATTAAAGATCGCTGCGAACGCGAAGGGCCCGACCACATAACACTTTATTGCATTATCACAGGCCGAGTATTGTATGCCGAGCCGCATGGGACATAATCAAAGAATGACGCACGTTATGATGATTGGCAAATAGAAATCCTGCTTTGCTCACAGCTTCCCGTCGAAACGAGAGCGCTTTGAACGGACCGGGCCACTTTAATGTGTATTGACTGACTTTCATTCCCTCCCGCGTTATTAGATTGGTGAGTGAATATTGTCGGATGAATTGCGGCCGTTATGTAAAAATGGGTCCGATTTCTACCGCCATGTGGAATAAATATGGACTCTGTCTGAACAGCGGAGGTTCAGTTTATTCCCCCCCACTCCTTTTGGTGATTTGACATCTGATAGGAGGCTGCAGGCCGGTTAGCGGCAGCGCATTAAGCTACTTGCAAAGTGAATTGGGGTGTTAGTGAGTTTATCCTTGCGCTGGGTCCACATGAAGCCATCAAATATGGAGTTATGTTCCTAAGGCCCTACAGAGACTGGTTCAGTTTGTATTGCTGACAACTGCCAGAGACACGCCCCCTTCCCATGCAAACGGACATGCAGATGACCGTCGCCTTGGCATTTGGAATCAAGCACTTAAAGGAGTAGTTCACCTCCAAAATGACTTTTTCTCTACTTATTACTCACGCCTTGGAGACTTGAGTTCAATAATATTTTTTCGTATTCGTCGCATTCCTAAGACAAAAATTCAAGTCCTGAGTGGGAGGACTGCGCTGTTGAGCCAGTTTTGGCCCCACACTCCTCCCCAACCCCCACTCAGCACAGCCGTAGCAGTAGGTTCTAAAACCATACAGCCCGTTCTGAGACCTGCTTACATAGATCTGCCCATAAACTGAGAAAGGAGGATAGAACGTGCTGGTGGGACACCCAAAAAATACATAAAAATTGGAAAAATGAAATTTCATGGTGTAGTCCCTTTAAAGGACAACTTTAGTTTTTTTACAACAAGGATTGTTTTTTAGATTGTAATTAAAAAATATAAAAGATGAGTGTTAAATTGATTTCGTTTACTTCTTTCTATTGTTTTAGAGATTCTTATTTCAGTGGTTGGGGGCATGCGTACAAGTGGCTAAATATGTCATTTTACACAGAATAAGCCCATTCCCAAGATACAACGCAACCTTTCATGGTTGGATGTGACTTATGGGGGCTAGAAGTGTTACTGTAAATAGCAATAAAGAAACTGCTGGCTTATTGTGTCTAAAAAGACATATTTAGCCACTTGTACGCATGCCCCCATGCGTACGCATGCCCCACATTTTAGCACGGTAAGCGCGATAAAACAATAGAACGAAGCAAATGAAAACATTTTAACACTCACCTTTTCCTTTCTCTAATTACAATCTAAAATATGAACCCTTGTTGTAAAAAAACAAAGTTTTCCTTTAACGCAAAAATGCCACAAAAATAAATAAGAACAAAAAACAGAAAAAAAAAACAATCTCAGGAAAAATGAGGTCACTTCTCCCTGCGAGCCGGAGGACTGATTCACTCAGTTACACAACGCTGAATCTGAGCCACTCAATTATGTAACAAAAGCTAGCATGATTGCACTGCTCTCACTGAAGGATTCCCCTGCACTCACACACTGCCATGAAGGAGAGAGAGGAGAGGAGAGGAGAGGAGAGGAGAGGAGAGGAGAGGAGAGGAGAGGAGAGGAGAGGAGAGGAGAGGAGGCGCAGCACTCACACTGCATGAAGAGGAGAGAGGAGAGGAGGCACACAGGCAGGCCAGGCCAGGGGGTCCCCATGCCAGGGGGTCCCACCAGCTTACAGGGGCAGGGGTGTCGCACCAAATTCTGGGACCCTGAGTGGGAGGACTGCGCTATTGAGACAGTTTTGGCCCCACACGCGTGCACACGTGAACTTCCCACCGCATCCCTCTCGTATCCCTCGACGTCTATCAACGCAGAAATGCCGCAGATCTACAAGCAGATCGGCTCGACTAATTCTTAAACATTTGTTTTCTAATTTATGGAATTTCCTAGGGTTTTCTTTTATGTATTCATGGAAATCTTTGCTTTTTTTTGTCATGTATAATGTTTTGAAATAAGTAAAAACAAAATGTAGGAAACAAAAAAATTAACAGACCCCTAAAAACACACACGGGCCCCGACCCAATGTTTGGTGTTTTATATGCTGTGATCAAGGTGTCCTTGGATAAAGAGAGCTTGTTCTCAATGATATTCCCTTATAAATTAAAAATAAGGAAAAGATTGACAAGACTAAATATCTACTATAGTGGATTCACCATCCATTCCCTGTAAATCAGGGGTCTTCAATGTTTTCAGGCCAAGGACCCCTGAGTGAGAGAGAGATGAAGCAGGGACCCCCACAACCTTATCATAGATTCCATATAGTTTCATTGTTTTACAGCACAATCATCAGTGTATTTTGGATGCAATCAATACTTAATAAACTTGACCTTTCCCTCTTAGTAACACAACGCCACAATGAATTCCTGTGTGTCATTGTGATGCATTGGGCAATAAAGTGTTTCTGATTCTGATTAGTACTTAGCCTGCTCTTTTTCCCCTCTACATCAAACCTTTTTGCCGAAAATAGCCGATCTACAAGCTCACAACGCCTCGCAGCGCAAGGCGTGGCGAGCACGAGGCGTTGTGAGCTTGTAGATCGGCTATTTTCGGCTAAAGTTCTCCGAATTTGGACACTGGGGTTTAGGTGGTTAATATAAAAAAGGAGGAAAAAAAGTTTCTATCACGCAAAGATTTGGAGGACCCCCTGTGGTAACTCTGAGGACCCCCTAGGGGTCCCGTACCCCCTGTTGAAGACCCCTGCTGTAAACTAAGGTTTTCTTGGACATGGGAGCTTTCCACCAGCCAGCGACTCTCTAACGCTCAGATCCGTGCCAGATGTCTTGGCACGGCTTCCACGTCTGCTGGCTCTGATCCAAAGGGCTTTCCACGGAGAGGGCAGAGAAAAGAGGAGAACGCGCAAATCTGTGAAATCCTTTCCACGTTTTTTTGTTCTCTTTTTTTTTCTCGATAATTCTTTCCCCCCCCTCCCCCATCCTCCTCCCCCTCCCCCGACATCCTGTGAGTCAGCAAACCGAGGCAACGTCAAATGACACGGTGGTGATGACATCACAGGCTGGTGTTAACGGCGTTCGGTCAGACAGTGGAATGCTGGGAAAAAAAATCTCAACCGTTAAACTCGCTTGTTACATCATGCAACCTACAAAAGCCTCTCTCTCTCTCTCTCTCTCTCTCTCTCTCTCTCTCTCTCTCTCTCTCTCTCTCTCTCTCTCTCTCTCTCTCTCTCTCTCTCTCTCTCTCTGCATGTTTTCTTGGTCGAGTTGGACTCAATTGAGGTACTACTATCCGTGCCGTTGAAGTGTTAAGTATCCGTTATGAGGATCTCGTTCAGGAGTCTAATCGTCTGCTGTTCGGCAGAGTGTCGCCCCAAATGTCCAGCTGACAGAAACCAGGTCAGAACGATGGCCATGGTCATCAGCAACATGGAGAGGCGGCCAGCATTAAGAGCGTGACTGATGGAGGACACATGAAAGCATGAAGAAGACATATTTCATGCACGCTGGATGGAATACTGACTCCTAGGTCTCATCATACAGTTTTGTTTTAAACAGTTATTATCCCATTTAGTAGACCTTGGTGACAACAAATACATTGTTTTACCTTGGAAGCCGGTTGCCACCTCTGTGTCTCATTAGTATTTGCTATACATATCCTAGGAACATCATTGATTTTACATTTTCTGAATATGAATGTGAAGGTTTGCCGAAACCATAGGTTAGGTTTTAAAATTATTTCTAACAGGGACCTCCAGAAGAGAAGATTTGTGTTAAAAATTTTGAAACACTTCCAGGATTTTTCAAAAAAAGTTAAAAAATAACAGACCTACAAGGTCGGAGCTATCTGTTATTTCTACATAGCCTACGCTAAAATCAAAAATGACACAAATGCTTTCCCGGTTTTAATCTATTCTGCGCCTTATGAAGTATATCAGTGTACAAGTGCACAAGTACATACTGTAGGCCTACTGTAAGTGGTTAACAGATGTACGTGCCTATCTTTGCTCTCCCCGTTAGCGGCTGATGTAAGATACTGTATTTATAACGAGATAATAAACATGTTCGTTCCGCTACCTGCCAACCTTCTTCTTCTGCCTTTTGACAATTATCTTCATTTAACCATCGGTCCCTTCGCCGTTATCTAATCGGCCGTTAGAGAGAGAGAGAGAGAGAGAGAGAGAGAGAGAGAGAGAGAGAGAGAGAGAGAGAGGGTTGGAGGCTATATTTGCGAGGAATGCATTATCTACAAGTTTAGATGCATATCTTTTTGTAGCTCACGTCTTGCTGCAAAATATGTGGTGGAAAAAGTACTCAGAGTAAAAGTAATAGAAATACGTGCGTTACAAGTCAAAGTCTGGATTTCAACATTGACTTGAGTAAAATCACAAAATTATTACTTAAAACAAGGGGGGTCCGGGACCGCTAGGGGGTCCTCAGAATTACTACAGGGGGTCCTCCAAATCTTTGAGTGATAGAAACCTTTTTTTTCTACTTTTTTTATGTTAACCACTTAGTGACCATATTCTGAGAACTTTAGCCAAAAATAGCAGATCTACAAGCTCACAACGCCTCGCAGCGCGAGGCGTTGTGAGCTTGTAGATCGGCTATTTTCGGCAAAGAGCTTTGGTGTAGAGGGGAAAAAGAGCAGACTAAGTACAGAGTGAAAGGTCAAGTTTATTAAGTATTGACGGTTCAAGTGGTTAAATATCTGAAAACACAAACTGACATGGATCTAAAATACACTGATGATTCTGCTGTCAAACTATTAAACTATGACAAGGTTGTGGGGGTCCCTGCTTCATCTCTCTCTCAACTAAGGGATCCTTGGCCTGAAAACGTTTGAAGACCCCTGACTTAAAGAACCAAGAGATTGGTGAAAACACATGCTATTGGCCGGAAGTCTCCCGGGGAGAGATTCACCGCCCTTCTGCTCCAAAGAATGTCCATGCGCAGTTAGGCTAGGACAGCCTAACAGAGCATGGCCTGGCCTGGACTAGTACACACAACCAGAGCAGGGGCGTCACACCAAATTCTGGGCCGTGGGTGGGTACAAGGATTCACTGCGGGCCCCCCATGAATGTTAACTATTGAAAAATAGCAGATATACAAGCTCACAGCGCGGCACCGAGTGCCGCGATCTGCTATTTTTGAAAAATTGTGAAAAGGTGTGCAAGAAACCCATGTTTCCATGTCAGTGATGCTCAAACTTTTTCATGTGAAGGACCCCCAAAATGATATGAATTTGGCCAAATATTTAGTTCCAGGGACACCCCCCCCCCCCCCGCAAGCAAAATTTGAGTTACAAATGTCCAGCTAAAAAATAGATAATCAAACATTTGCACACATTTTCACGACTTTTCAAAAATAGCAGATCTACAAGCTCGCAGCGCGGCACTCGGTGCCGCGCTGTGAGCTTGTATATCTGCTATTTTTCAATAGCTAAAGTTACTAGGGCCCCTCCACCTTGGGCCCTGGTAACTCAGTCCCACTTTCCTACCCCTTGTGACGCCCCTGAACCAGAGGACTGGGGAACATGTTTCACACACACATCAGTGACCCAAATAATAACGTCTGGCTCAAATCTCTGCCCTGCCTGTCACAACATCATGATGTGTTTTAGACCTCCTGGGGACTCCCGAGCCACAGGTTGAGAAACCCTGTAACAACAAACCAAAAAACCAGGGTCCCATCCTAATTTACAGTACACTTTAAGACAGACATAATAAAGCCGTAATACTCTGTTACAAGTTAAAGTCTGGAATTCAAAATGTACTTGAGTAAAAGTGAAAGTATAGGCATCGAAATGTACTTAAAGGACAACTTTGTTTTGTTTACAATAAGGGTTCATATTTTAGATTGTAATTAGAGAAAATAAAAAGTCCGTGCTAAAATGTTTTCATTTGCTTCGTTCTATTGTTTTATCGTGTTTACCGTGCTAAAATGTGGGGCATGCGTACGAATGGGGGCATGCGTACAAGTGGTTAATATGTATTTTTAGACACAATAAGCCAGCAGTTTCTTTATTGCTAACACTTCTAGCCCCCATAAGTCATGGGGGAATGGGCTTATTCTGTGTAAAATGATATATTTAGCCACGCATGCCCCCAACCACTGAAATAAGAATCTCTAAAACAATAGAAAGAAGTAAAGGAAATAATTTTAACACTCATCTTTTATATTCTTTAATTTCTATCTAAAATATGAACCCTTGTTGTAAAAAACTAAAGAACACAAAAGTAAAAGTATAAAATGTTTGAAAATAGCCGATCTAATAGCAGACTAAGTACAGGGCGAAAGGTCAAGTTTATTAAGTATTGACGGTACAAGTAGTTAAACATCTGAAATCACAAATTGACATGAATCCAAAATACAATGACTGTGCTGTCAAACAATGAAACTAATCTTTGAAAAGGTTGTGGAGGTCCCTGCTTCATCTCTCTCTCAACTAAGGGGTCCTTGGCCTGAAAATGTTGCATGAAGACCACCTGGTGTAGAGCTTCTCAAAAACAAAGTCTAGGACGGTGCTCGCAGAGACACCTTCACGCTTTTACAACAACAACACAGTACAGAACACCGTGTCTCCAGCCTCAAACCTATGTGGACCAGCCTAAATATAGGTGTTGTTGCCATGCATGTGTGTTGCAGCCATGCAGGGGACCAGGGACGTGCTGGGCCCCTGATTCAGCCCGGGAAAAAGAGTTGGAGAGGCCCTCATTGCGCGCTATATCTCTCTCTATTGCGCTGCTGCTACTCAAAGATTTGCCATTTCAGATCATGACAAGTGACATGCCAGTGAGAGAGGGCGAGATCATTTAGCGACCTACAACCGGGTCGCGACGTGGTCGGTAGTTTTCAGCGACCGGGTCGCAAAATCGAGCGACCGGGTCGCTAAATGGAGCGACCGGGTCGCTAAATCACCGACCGCGGCACTAAAGCGAGCGACCGGGTCGCTAAATGGAGCGACCGGGTCGCTAAATCACCGACTGCGGCACTAAAGCGAGCGACCGGGTCGCTAAATCGACCGACTGGGACGCTAATTCCATCGACCGGGACGCTAATTCCACCGACTGGGACGCTAATCCAGCGACCGGGTAGGTAAATCCACCGACCGGTGGTCGCTTCCACCGACCTACTAACCCTAACCCTAACCCTAACCCTAAACCTAACCTCAGTAACCTTACCTCAGTTAGGCTAACCTGCCACGCAACCTCCCGACCGTTACCTCAGTTAGGCTAACCTGCCACGCAACCTCCCGACCGGGTCGCTAAATCACCGACCGCGTCGCTAAATCACCGACCGCGTCGCTAAAGCGAGCGACCGGGTCGCTAAATCGACCGACTGGGGCGCAAAATCTTCCGACCGGGTCGCTAAATCTACCGACCTAAAACTGCAGGCAGGTCGGTAGATTTAGCGACCGGGTCGGTCGATTTATCGGCGCGGTCGGTGATTTAGCGACCCGGTCGCTCGATTTAGCGACCCGGGCGCTGAAAACTACCGACCACGTCGCGACCCGGTTGTAGGTCGCTAAATGATCTCGCTCCTACTGATGCCAGTGGGCCAATTACATGAATTAGGCCCTATATATCGTTGTTGTTGGGTGGAAAACTTGTATGTCCAAAACCGTTTGTTTTGTATTTATCATTTAAAAAATGATTTAAACTAGTGAAAACAGCCGATCTACAAGCACACAACGCCTCGCGGTGCGAGGCGTTGTGTGCTTGTAGATCTGCTGTTTTCACTACTTTTGTGCAAACAGTTACATTTTTACTTTTGTGAAAACAGCTAAATTTTTTCCTAATGGCCTGGCCTGGACCGGCCGAGAATGAACCGGCCGTTCGGGAGTTGTCCCGCTTTTCCCAATGGCCAGCACGTCCCTGCAGGGGGGACACAATGTTCTTGTACTCCCTATTCTGTTCGCCTGATGCCTCAAGATGTATGTTAGTAGTGCACCGCACACATCAATTCATTCACATGTATGTTAGTAGTACACACATCAATTCATTCACATGTATGTTAGTAGTACACACATCAATTCATTCACATGTATGTTAGTAGTACACCCATCAATTCATTCACATGTATGTTAGTAGTACACACATCAATTCATTCAGTGCTTCTCAAACTTTTTCATGTCAAGAACACCCAAATTAATATGTATTTTTGGCCCCCCTGTCTTTTATCTGAAAATATTTTGCATCAGGGCCCCAATAAGAGAAGATGCATGTGTGTGCGAAATGAAAAGAAAATTACTAAAACAATTAATTATAATCATCTGCGTTTCTTTGTGTTTAAACTGTTCCTAATTCATCTGGGGACCACCTGGAAGGAGGACCGTGCCGGGGGTCCCCGGCACCCCACTTTGAGAACCACCGAATTCAGTCCAGCAAACGATTACACAATTTGATCCAGTTGGTAAGCCTTATGAAAAATATACAGAAAGTTTTATACTGTTCTTTCTGCACATGTTGAAGTATAAAATGTATGTAACTCTACGGGGACTGTTTGTAAAGTAGGTTGTGAACACAAGTTGCACCGATCTCAGGAGTGAGCCGACAACAGCATCTGGTTCATTTCTCTGTGGTGCTTCATTCTGTGCTGTTTGGTTCAGGGGTCGTCGATACGTCCGTACAAGGACAAATGTGTCTAGTCTATGGCCAGACTTGGCCTTGTATGTGGAACATTTCAGACCAGTAAAGGGGAGCACACACTGAACGCGGACGGCTGCGCAGCGTCGCGTCGCGGTATCGACGCACGTTAAGTGCCGCACGGTAACCCCAACTGGATGCGGCGCGCTGCCACACAGCACATCCATTTCCCCCGGTGGGGAGAACCATGGGAGAACATGTTCACCGCGCGGCAACGCTGGAAAAATAGAACAGTGGCGTATCGGCGCGGCAGACGAGGCGGCAGACCCGCGGTTGCGCGCGTCTGACGCCGCCGGTGTGGGTTAGTTCATTGAAAATAACGGGGCCGTATTTTTTTACGCGCCGCTTCCGCGCCGCCTCCGCGTCCAGTGTGTGTTCCCCTTTAGACTCCCTAATCGGGAGATAAGCGACCGTCACGTCGCCTACACAAACTTTAGAAGGCAATGGTAGCCAATCAGGAAGGAGTATGGGAAATGGGACAGATACACGTTGATGACATGACTGTAGAGATTCTGTATACCACTTTGCGTGATTTTAGGGCAAAATCTGTAGGAGCAGTGTTCAAAAATGTGTTTTGCAAGACTCAGCCTCATGGTGGCGCTAGAAGAGGGCCATGTGAGAAATGGGTGGGGGTTGGGGTTTGGCAGCCAAGGAGTGTGTGTGCAAAGTTTGACATGGATCGGGGCAACGGTGGCGGAGATAAGTAACTAGTAACTAAAGTTTTCAAATAAATGTAGTGGCGTAAAAGTACAATATTTGGATCTGAGATATAGTGAAGTAGAAATCAAAGTTTTCAAAATGGTAAATAATACTCAAGTAAAGTACAAATTCCTCAAAATTGTACTTATGTACAGTACTTAAGTAAATGTACTTAGTTACTTTACACTTCTGGGTGACGACGGGTGCAGATAAACCTGACCACAGCTTTAAACAACAATAAAAAGAGGAACCATCCGGAAACATCCGGTACTTTATGGGGTACTTCTAGGCTGTATTATGCGGTCCGTCGTCCATGCCAATTCCACCAGCTTATTCCAGTTCAGCTCTGCTGGAGCCCATCGATTAAAGATTAGTGTAATGAGCTCGCGTCGGGGCCGAGAGACAGTCAATCTTTCGCCGTAATCGGAGTGAAGCGTCCGTGTTTTGTGTGTGCTGAAAAACAAGCGGCCCAACAAGCCCCCTCGGTGAATTCCCTGTCATCATAATCTTTCTGCTGATCTGGCCACTATTGTTCTGTTTTTTTTTCCTAACTGCCAACAGAGATTAGATCAGTCGGCGATACACTGTAGGCTTGGAGTAATCAGGCATGCTTTATTCATCATAAAGTGTAGCTGCAACAACATGTTCATGTCAAGGACCCCCAAATTAATGTGTAATTGTCCACAGACCCCCCATCTGATAACATATTCGGGCCAGGGACCCTCCTTACCAGATTTGTGTTGATAAAATGTTTAAAGAATATCTCACATTCTTCAAGATTTCCCCCAAAAGATTAACAATAAATAAATTGCCCATGTGTTGATGTGTAAAGGTTTTAAGAGCTTGTGTGTTAGTGGCTTCTTTTGGGCTTGTTTTCACGGTTGCTTATTTCTCCCGCGAAATCTGGTTGAGCTGAAAAGCAAGAGGCCTCACATGGATTCATTTCAGGATTATCGTATTGTACGTCTTTTCGGGAAATGAGGAGGGTGGGGGGCAGGGACGTGCTGGTCCCCTGATTCAGCCCGGGAAAAAGAGTTGGAGAGGCCCTCATTGTGCGCTATAGAGAGAGATCTCTCTCTATAGCGCTGCTGCTACTCAAAGCTTTCCCATTTCAGATCATGACAAGTGACAAGCCAGGGGGGCAATTATTGTACATGAGTTATATTTCGTCGTTGTCGGGTGGAAACCTTGTATGTCCAAAACCATTAAAAAAATTATTTAAACTAGTGAAAACAGCCGATCTACAAGCACACAACGCCTCGCAGTGCGAGTCGTTGTGTGCTTGTAGATCTGCTGTTTTCACTGCCCCCCCCCCCCACAACGGCCTTGTGGGGGGGGCATAACAAGGGTCCTCACAATGCATCCTATTTAGCTTTAGTCACAAAAGATCTTGTTAATACTTTTCATTGATCATAAATATTTATGAAAACCCACAGACGCGATCACCCACTCTCAACCTGGCCATATACTGTAAGCTAAGTCTATCACAATTGTGAAAATAGCATAACAAAATGTGGAAACATTTGAAAAAAAGAAAATTAATGTATTTCTAATTTAGCCATATAAAAAAACAAAATCAAAGAAACGTTGTTTTCCACCTATAACGACCCCGAACGAATCGGCGTCTCGACGGAGTTTGAACATTCTGATCTATTTTCCCCCCGCCGACGAACAAGTTTAAAGAGAACAAAGTGCAGCATTCTATGAGAGGAGAACTTTCTGCGATGCTATCTGATCCATACAGGGGCGGCTCTGTGCTCCCTCGGCCTCGCCATCCATGCATTAGCATTTTAATATGCGGGGGGGAGGGGAGGGGGGTGTATTTACTGCCGCGGCCCTATGCACGCCATTAATTATGATGCCGAAGCCCCTTATTGAATGTTAAGCTGTTCAGAACGGGTACACATTATTGCGTATTATTATTTTATGCTTTAACTATTGAAAAATAGCAGATCTACAAGCTCACAGCGCGGCACCGAGTGCAGCGCTGCGAGCTTGTAGATCTGCTATTTTAGAAAAATAGCGAAAATTAGAATTTTGACCCGATTCTATAAGTGTCTTTTGAATCCTTCTAAGGTTTTTTGAAAGACCTATGTTTCTATGTCAGCAATCTGGCAAGCCATCGTCAAAGAAAAGGTCCTTTTCACTTAACTGGAGCTCAGTTAGTCTGTTCTTGAGAGACTACTATGTCAGTGGTTCTCAAACCTTTTCATGTGAAGGACCCTCAAAATTATATCTATTTAGCCACGGACCCCTATCTCAAAAATATTTTGTTCCAGGGACCACCCAGAAGCAAAATTTGAGTGACAAACGTTCGCTTTAAAAAATATTCAAAGATTTGCACACATTTTCACGACTTTTTTCAAAAATAGCAGATCTACAAGCTCGCAGCGTGAGCTTGTATATCTGCTATTTTTCAATAGTTAAAGCGTTGAATAATGTTAGGCCTAAATGGGTTAACACAGCCACAAAACACACAAGGAATGCACAGTGCGAGCGGAGCAGTGAGGTGGGGGCGGGGTTTGTTTACGGCGCACACAAGGGAGACAACACACAGGCATTGTTGTCGCCGGCGTGTGTGTGTTTGACAGAGAGAGTGTGTGTGTGTGTGTGTGTGTCTGTGTGTGTGTGTGTGTGTGTGTGTGTGTGTGTGTGTGTGTGTGTGGGGGGGGCATGACCAGACAGGCAGAGAGCAGCAGACGGAGGCTATCTGGACTAGACTAGAAGAAGTGGGTCGGGCCGTGCGCTCGGTCGATCGGTGGATTGGCGGGGTGTGTGAACTAGGGATGGGACGATAAGCGATATTATCGCTTATCGTGATTAAAAAACACTCGTGGGGATTTAATGTATCGTGATATCGTCCTCCGTCATGACTCATGCACTGGGATCAATTCACCTTTTATTTGCAGAGCTGCATATCCGGTACCACTTAAACCATCTATACTTGGTAAAAGGTACTTATTGCGACCGTCAGGTCGCAGTTACTATCAAAACCTCCACCGGCTGTCAGTCCCTCTGTCTGTCTGTCTGTCTGTCTGTCTGTCTGTCTGTCTGTCTGTCTGTCTGCCCCGTCACGTCCCGTCCCGTCACGTCCCGTCACGTCACGTCACCTTTACTTTTGCCCTACTCATATCTCCGCCACCGTTGCCCCTATCCAGGCCAAACTTTGCACACCTCATTTCTCACATGGCCCTCTTTTAGCGCCACCATCTTGCAAAACACATTTTTGGACACTGCTCCTACAAATTTTGCCCCAAAATCACGCAAATCGGTACACAGTATGTCTAGACTCATGTCATCAACATGCATCTGTCCCATATAGCACCGCCATCAGGCCGATTTTTTCAAACACATTTTTGGACACTGCTCCTACAGAATTTAGCCCTAAAATCACTCAAAGCGCTACACAGTATGTCTACAGTCATGTCATCCCATTTAGCGCCACCTTCACAACAATATTGATATAACATGTTCGTATCGTCCCATCCCTATGTGAACGTAGGGCTGTCACGATATGACATTTTACATGACGATTAATTGTCACTCAAATAATTGGCGATTAACGATTTAATTGTGTTTTTGTCGTTGATAATTACATTTCTGTTTGGCTTTTAGGCTTTGAAGTTGTACATGGTAGATATCATATGACACATAACCTAAATATACAAAGAAATTACTGACATATTTGACAACTTACTACTTAAAAAATAGTGGAATAGCTGATCTACAAGCTCACAACGCGTCACATCGCGACGCGTTGTGAGCTTGTAGATCTGCTATTTCCACTATTTTGGACATTTTTCAACATTCACGATTATGACGATTATGACAAAATAATTGCGATAATGTCAAATAATCACGATTAGACGATTATGTACTAATTGTGACAGCCCTATGTGAACGTGTGGTCGGTTGGTAGGTGAGTGGGTGGATTGGAGGAGGGTGTGATGTGAACGAACGTGCGGATCAGCGGGTGGGCGGGCGTGTGGGTGTCTGAGGTCACGGCGGTGGCAAGGTTGCACCACGTGCAGCCGAGCCCTGCCCTCGTGCTCGTTTCACCTTGGCACAGCACTCCTTCCAACCTCCACCCACAGCCCTGCCAGCCTGCCTGCTCACTATCGCTGTGGTGTGTGTGTGTGTGCGTGCGTGCGTGTGTGTGTACTGTAAACACGAGACACAGCGCGCACGCACAAGCCGAGTAAATAGGCTAAGGCATGGGAACCCGGCGTGGGTGTGCACTGTCACAGCAGCAGCAGCAGCAGCAGCAGCAGCAGCAGCAGCAGTAGTAGTATTTCGCTGTTGTTTCGCGTGGAAACCTTGTACGTCCTAGGGCATTCACCAAATATTCAAATATTCGAAAATCAAAGTCACTATTCGACATTGTTCACCGAAGTGGAATATTCGGTTATTTTTAATTTTTTTATTGTTTTCTCTTTAAAAAATATACAGTTTATAAAGCTCGGCTAGATAGAAAGTCATAAGAATGAGTTGTCAATGCCCCTGGTGGATGAATTTGTTAAATAATAATAATAATATATAATCTATACCAGGGGGTTCTCAAACCTTTTTAGGCTGTGACCCCCAAAATAAACATGTTTGAACTGGGGACCCCCACCCTGACAAGCACTTGGAATATTAGGTATTACATTTAATGTGACTCGGTTCCGCAGATAAATATTGTTAAAATAGCAGATCTACATGCTCACAACGCGAGGCGTTGTGAGCATGAAAAAAAAACTAACAAACGGGAAACTTGGAGATACGAGGTTTCTGCCCTTCAGTGAGATAGTAGTAGTAGTAGGAGTATCGACAGTGTAACTGTGGTGAACTACAGTACAGAGAAACAGAACTGTATCGCACGCCTACAGTATCTCGTCTCGTCTCTCCGGAGGCTGGCTGCTCGCTCGCTTCCTGAATCGTACGGCGAGGACGCGCTGCCGCCGTGAAAATGTGGTGTGTGTGGTCGGAGTCAGGTTTCCTTTTTTCTGGGTCATGTCAGGAGCCGCCGTGAAACTCAGCTCTCCTTTGTTTGGGTTTGTCTTTCGCTGGCGACAAAAGGAGAGAGGGCTCGTATCGACATCACAGGGCTGCTCACGTCTCGACAAAGCGAGCGCCGCGTTCGACAGGCATGTGAACAAGGCTACACCAAAACACTGGAAGATAACAGCTATACCCCCCCTACACACACACACACACACACACACAGTTCTAGGCCAGTGGTTGTGCTGCGAGACGAGTCCAGGTGTGCCTAGGGGTGGGTGATATGGTGATAAATATCGTTGAGACGATACAATGTCTCCATGACATGCCTTTTCAGAGATATATCATGATACAGTGAGGAAGCCTTGTAGGCCCTAACTCGCCAAGGCCCTGCTTGGCTTTACTAATTAACATACGTTTAATGCCCATATATGGAGATTCCTATATTATCAATATTAAGGACATTATTAAGGATATTGTGTTATCAATATTAAGGGCATATCTGGGAATGCCCATATTTGGTAATGCCCATATATGGGCATGTTTTGACATAACATTGTTGACTATCATGCAGGGGTCTCCATATACCGGTATGAGTACTGGTCCCATATACATCACTGGCCAGATGGCCAAGAATTGGCGCGAGCATGTCACCCTGAGGTGTCTTACTATAGTATATAATATAAGGTGAATACAGTTGTTCTGTGAGATTTTGCATCGCTCATTGGTGTGCCTTGGGCAGAAAACCATTTGAACACATCTATCCAAACCGACCGCACCTGGTGAACATGCTAGAAACAAGTTCTGGAACATACTAGCATACCTTAGATCAGGGGTCTTCAATGTTTTCAGGCCAAGGACCCCTTAGCTGAGAGAGAGATGAAGCAGGGACCCCCAAAACCTTTTCATAGATTCCATATAGTTTCATTGTTTGACAGCATGATCGATCATTAGTCGGGGGATATCTTAAAAAGTCCTGGAATAAATTCCTTACCAAAACATTTCTTCACCAATGTGTTTGTAAAGGTGTCTAGTAACACATCTCACAAAGACTGAAATTCAGTTTCCCTAGGAAAATCTTTGACAGCTAGGGTAATTCTGGGTCTCATTCACTCACTATACTGTACACTATACTATAGGGGAAAAAATCACTCCCAAAAAATATGCTTTAAGTGGGATGTGAGGGGTCTAAATAGGTGTTTTTAATTATTCTGAATCCATTGCAAGCATTTGTTTTGCACAAAAAAAACATTAATTGGGCTAAAAACAGCCCATAAAATGATGGTTTAGTGATGAGTCATCACTTTTCACAGTGGTATGGGGGTCCATTTCTAGCCCAAGGAATGTTTTTGGTGCAAAACAAATGTTTGCAATGGATTCAGAATAATTAAAAACACCTAGTTAGACCCCTCACATCCCACTTAAAGCATATTTTTTTGGGAGTGATTTTTTCCCCTATGGTAAAGTGTATTGTGAGTGAATGAGACCCAGAATTACCCTAGCTGTCAAAGATTTTCCTAGGGAAACTGAATTTCAGTCTTTGTGAGATGTGTTACTAGACACCTTTACAAACACATTGGTGAAGATTTTTTTTGGTAAGGAATTTATTCCAGGATTTGACACTATTTCTAAAGATATCCCCCGACTATATCAGTGTATTTTGGGTTAGTGTCAAATCAATTTGTGTTTTCAGAATTAACCTTGAAACGTCAATACTTAATAAACTTGACCTTTCACTCTGTACTTAGTCTGCTCTTTTTCTCCACTACACCGAAGCTCTTTGCCAAAAATGGCCGATCTACAATCTCACAACGCCTCGCAGTGCGAGGCGTTGTGAGCTTGTAGATCTGCTATTTTTGGCTAGAATAAGGACACTAGGGTTCAAGTGGTTAATATAAAAAAAGAAGAAAAAAAGTTTCTATCACTCAAAGATTTGAAGGACCCCCTGTAGTAACTCTGAGGACCCCCTAGGGGTCCCGGACCCCCTGTTGAAGAGCCCTGCCCTAGATTTTGTTGTTGTTGTTTAACACCGTGATCACATTTTTTGCAGTTTCAATGGTGCATACCGAGTCACACATGTTCGACCACAACATGAGGCATCCTCCTTGTACTTCATCATTTTAGACGGTACAGCTTACTGTACCGCCCGACTGATGACATTCATGTTTGGGTCTGATGCCGAAACAAAAAAACGTTTCTAAATATTCCAAGAAGAAACAAGAAAATAGCTGATCCCACAACGCGTCACATCGCAACACATCCTGTACTGTATGTCAGTCAGCAGCCAAGAACATGTTCATTCAGGGGTCCTTGACATGAAAAAAGAACCAAATGCTACAGTACATAATAGGAACAGTCTGGTTATGGTGGTTAACATCTTATTTCCATAAAGACACGCTTCCATAAAAGCGGAGCTGGCATGTGTCCACTCCACACATGCTGCTCTGTCAGGGACCCCTCGACAGAGCAACGGATTGGATTGATTATCAGAAATAGTCGGCAGCAATCAATGCCAAATACGTTAGAAATACGATGTTTGAAGAGACTGTTTATGGCTGTTTGTCATAAACAACTTACGAGGCGGTGGGTTCGTGAGGTGACTGCGTTTTCGTTTTTTTGGCCAGTCAAACGGGCTGGACTTGAAGGGGCTGAAGTCAAACTTAAACCGGCATGGAGAGGATTACCGGGACTTTGAAGGATATGTTGGCAATTTGGGATTCTTAGTACCCTTGTAACTCGCTCTGCCTCTTGGCTTAAATGAGACATACATACAGCAAAAAGACGTTTTAGAACAACAGTTCTCAGCCTTTTCTGGGTCGAGACCCACTTGAAAACCTCAAAGGCATTCGCGGCCGACCCATCTGATCACTAGTGTTGGGCTGTGTGCCTTTTCAAAGTTTTAATGATCAATCAGTCAATCGATTGCCTCACTTGGATCAATGGAACTAACATCATTGTCGTTGTCGGGTGGAAACCTTGTATGTCCAAAACCTTCCTTTTTTATTATTTTAAAAAACTATTTAAAATAGCGACAATAGCAGATCTAAAGCTCCCTTTCCACGCTGCGCCTAAAACGTCTGCTCCATAGATGCGTCGCCATGGGAACCAAAGCGTTCAGTGAAAGAGGTGGGATCCCGTCACCGACGGCTCCTTGCTTAACTCTTATTCTGCTTTGAACGTTCCTGTTCGCCCCAATTTTAACGAGTGAGGACGGCCAATACGGCGCTCGTTCGTTTACCTCGTCTGATGACTGTAAGCTGATGAGGGGTCGTGCCGCCGTGTACTGTAATCACATCGCGAGCAGTGATGTTCTTAAAAATCCATTATGCGTTGACATCAACGGAGACCATTTTGCTTCCGTGTTGATTATCTCAGGCCCTGAGGCTGTGTGTGCATTTGTGTCTTCCCATTGTATGGGAAGAGGAAGCGGCCACATTCACATTAATGGCATTACGCCCCCCTCTGCTGGCTGGCCTGCGAAAGCGCAGCCTGCCAGGCAATATAAGGCAAAAAAAAAAAAAAAAAAAAAAGTCTCTAAATCTACTATAACGTTGCAAAGGTAAGCCGCTTTTTGATGGCGCCAGACCCAATAAATAAATAAATAATCTGGCAGTAAGAGAGTTAATTTGCTTAATTTGGACCGCAACGGCGATTGCGTCATAGCAGCCGTAGTCCCGCCTCACGTCGCGGTAGTAGAAACGGTTTCCTTAAATTCCCTATTGACTCGCCGAAAGAGCGAGATTTCCCCGTATAAAATGACATTACTTATCATCTCCCATCACTGCCACAGAGACCATGGTTAGATCATAATAAGCTCCATCACTGCTGCTACGCTCCATTGTGTTGTGCACCGACCCTGTGTGTGAGCATTGTTGTTCTAAATGAACTGTCAGCCTCGGCCGGTTGTTTGGTTGTTTTCTCTAAGAGAAGAGAGTTCTATCCTGCAGCCATGGATGAAACAGCCAAGAGTCAAGATCAGTTAACCCTCGAAGGAAGACCACAGTAGCTGGCGAATAAATAAATAAATAAACACTCAGGAACAGTCCAACAGAACGTTAAAAAAGTTATTTGTGTCTTTTTGCAAGGCTGTCTTCTCACAACACTACCATTTGTGAAATTAGGCAGAAAGGAGAATTACGGGCGCTCGGGTCGGGTGGCACAGGGGGTTAAACTAGCTAGTGCCCTCCACCACGGAGTCCTGGGGTTCGAATCCACGGCAGTGCATCGGACTTTGTCCAGTGTCGATATGAACTATACATTTTGACAAAGACATTTTACAGAAGTGAAAAAAAGGCTTTATCAAGTACATATATTATACCTTTTTTGTATTCCATTTTTTCCATTTTCCCAAATAATTATTAAAAAGAAATGAAAAAAGTTACCGAAAAAACACGGCCTGCTCACGTATTAGGAGGGTAGTATGAGTCACCAGAAAAAATAATGGGTGTTTTCAATGAATCTATCATGGTTAAAATGAAGTTTGAAGTTACAATGGGTGTGTATGTGGAGAGAGGCCCTTCCACTGCTCCCTGTTGAAAGTGGAATATCCCTTTAAGTGGTACCGGATATGCAGCTCGGCAAATAAAAGGTGAATTGATCCCAGTGCATGACGGAGGACGACATCACGATAAATGAAATCTCCACAATACGATTATCGTGAGTGTTTTTTATCACGATAATATCGCTTATGGTCCCATCCCTATAGCATAGAGTGCTGAGAGGGACTAAGTGGTTTTAAAAAGCTTGGCCGTGGCGAGGTCTTGTTGTGTTACAACATTGTGCATCAATCTGTCGCGCTTGCGGACGGAATTAGCCGGAGACCGCGGCCGAGCCGGATACACTTACAGTAAAGTGGGAAGAAATACTTTGGCATCATATTCTACTTAATATATTAAAAATAAAAGACATGTGTCATGTGGATCTGGGACTTGGTCAGCCTGTTGACGTCAGCCTGTGATGTTTGTCACATATTTACCTACAGGCCTTTTACAGGCACACATAGACATCAAAGGGGGCTTGAGCCCCCGCCCTTTTATCTGACCTCTCCAGACCATGAATGCAGTTTTTACTATGGTGAAAGAAATGCAAATGCACTCTTTCCATGCCATACTCCAAACTCTCCTGAACTTGAATTTGCAGCATCTTATGTTGAAAGAATTGCCCTCTCTGTGTAGAAATCCATGCGTCACAATGTGACGCGTTGTGAGCTTGGAGGTCTGCTATTTTTGATATTTTCACCAAAAGGCCCTTTTAGAAATGTCAGCCCCTGCCTCTCTACCATTCTCTGCACGTCCCTGGGCGATTAGGTCCGTCAGCTGTCAACAGTCAGTATCAATAGCGCAACATCGAATACTCTGTTAGGCCTACAGGCCTACGATCTGCTGTTTTCACTAGTTTAGTATATTTTATAGATGATAAATACAAAACAAACGGTTTTGGACATAGGCCTACAAGGTTTCCACCCGATAACGACGATATGCTATAAATATAAGGTGCTGGGAGTGAAAATTATAAAGTAGGGGTGCCTCGGATTAAAAAGATATTCATGGGGTGCCCTGAGATAAAAAAAGTTTGGGAACCCCTGCTGTACACCACTGGCAGGTGAGTCAGTAGGAAACAACAGCAGTGACGACAAAGGCCTTACGCAACAATCATTAGTTATTTCCCTGGGCCGCTGGCAGCGAGCACAAGACACTTGGCACCGATCAGACAGGCAGTCTGCGAGATCAGCCCCAGACACACAGGCTGTTTAAACTCTCAAATACCTGGAACGTGCCCGAGTCGCGTTGGATTTTAACCACTTTAACCATTATTTTATGCTTTAACTTTAGAAAAATAGCTGATATGCGAGCTTGTAGATCTGCTATTTTTGAAAAGTCGTGAAGATGAGTGCAAGACTTTGAATATCTTTGACCCGATCTTTGATCCGACTTTTAAATCCTTCCCCTAAATCATGCTGTTCTCAAACCTTTTCATGTCAAGGACCCCCAAAATTACAGGTATTTGGCCACGGAACCCCATCTCAAAATATGTTGTTCCAGGGACCACCCAGAAGTAAATATTTGAGTTACAAATGTTCGCTTTTAAGTAGATATATTCAAACACTTGCAAAAAAAAAAATCATGATTATTCAAAAATAGCAGATCTACAAGCTCACAGCGCGGCACTCGGTGCCGCGCTGTGAGCTTGTAAATCTGCTATTTTACAATAGTTAAAGCAGTCAATAATCCTAGGCCTAAATGAGTTAACTATTTGTATACGGTTTGCCTATGTGTTTGCCTACGCATATAGGCTCTGATACTGTGACAACACAGTGATTTTGGGCGTATTCTTTGTCCTGCATAACACAGGCAGGGTCCTGCATGGTACAAGGCAGCAGGGGCGTGCAGAGAATGTTAGAGAGGCAGGGTCTGACATTTCTAAAAGGGCCTTTTGGTGGAAATATCGGAAATGGCCGACCTCCAAGCTCACAACGTGTTGTGAGCTTGGAGCTTGCACACTGAACTAAGCATAATCAAGTCAATACTGGAGATTTCTACAAAGAGAGGGCAATTATTTCAACATAAGATGATGCGTTCAAGTTCAGGAGAGTTTGGACAAGGCAATTCTCTCTTGCTGGTGCATTTAGCCCAATGGAATCGATACATGTCTGTCTGTCTATTTATATATCTATCTACTAGGAATGGGACGATATAAAAATGTCCTATCACGATTATTGTGACAAAATAAATCGCGATATTATCGCGATAATCAAAATCCATTATCCTGGGGCGGGAACATTTGCCAAACATTTGCCATAGCAGATCTACAAGCATGCCATACCACAACCCCTCATTTCTCACATGGCCCTCTTCTAGCGCCACCTTTTACAAGTTATAGAGGTTTTATGTGGTACCGGATATGCAGCTCTGCAAATAAAAGGTGAATTGATCCCAGTGCATGACGGAGGACGACATCACGATAAATTAAATCTCCACGATACGATTATCGCGAGTGTTTTTTATCGCGAAAAAAACGATAACATCGCTTATCGTTCCATCCCTACTATCCATCTACCCGTTTTGCCTCGTACACATGCAGCCAAGCCGTAAAAGAAACCGTGCATTTCCCCCGCCAACACAACGCCACTAACACCACGGTGTCTACCACGGATAAATCCCAAGCACCAATTTGCCATCGTTTGCGTCCTTTCCCAGCCCCGGCTTTAGCTCGTTTGTTGTGCCTGGTTCTGGCGTCGCCCGTTGGGGGGGGGGGGGGGGGGGGGGTGTTAATGTCAAGGTCTAAACCAAACGTCGGTTAATGTGAAGTGGCCTAGCACTAGCAGACAGGAACAGATATGGGTTGTGTGTGTGTAGTGTAGTGTGTGTGTGTGTGTGTGTGTGTGTGTGTGTGTGTGTGTGTGTGTGTGTGTGTGTGTGTGTGTGTGTGTGTGTGTGTGTGAGTGAGCGCGTGGGGGGAGGGGTGGGTGTGTGCCGTGCCGGCTCGTCTCCCCGGGGCCGCAGAAATGGCTTCCAACAGATAATCAATCAACCACGGCCGTTCTCTCCTCCTCCCCTCTGAGGCCGGGCGGGGAGGGGAGAGGAGGGGGGGGGGGGGGGGGGGGGAGGGGAGGACAGGCGGCAGGCACGTGCACACATAGACATCAAAGGGGGCTTGAGCCCCTGCCTTTTTATCCGTCTGTAAGCATTTGCTATGGTGAAAGAAATGCAAATGCCCTCTTTCCATGCCATACCTGAAGGCAGCATTCAAGAGAATAGCCTTGTCCAAACTCTCCTGAACTTGAACGCAGCATCTTATGTTGAAATAATTGCCCTCTGTAAAAATCCATGCCGTTACGCCACATTCTCCAGTATTGACTTGATTATGCTTAGTTCATGGTATCAAGCACAGAAAATAGCAGACCTCCAAGCTCACAACGCGTCGCAACGCGACGCTTGGACGTCGGCTATTTTCGATATTTTCACCAAAAGGCCCCTTTTAGAAATGGTAAATGGTAAATGGTGCATTTATATAGCGCTTTTATCCAAGGCACTTTACATAGATTGTGCATTACATTCACCCATTCACGCACACATTCATACACCGGAGGAGGAGGAAACCATGCAAGGCACCAACTTCATGCTCACCGGGAGCAATTAGGGGTTCAGAGGCTTGCTCAAGGACTCTTCGCCAGGATTCGAACTGGGAACCCTTCGGGAACCCTTCGTGCTCTAATATCGGTTTCTCTACCCCTGAGCTATGCCGCCCCCAAATGTCAGCCCCTGCCCCTCTAACATTCCCTGCACGTCCCTGGACAGGCGGAGCGGAGGGGAAAACGGGAACGGCGCTCTGGAATTCATCTGGTGGATGCTCCTGGGTGGAGCGAGGCTGGGCGGGCGGGGCGGGGCGAGAGAGAGAGAGAGAGATGGGGGGATCCAAACGCAAACACACGCCAACGTGTTGACTGATGTGTTAACGAGGGCAACCAGATATACCATGATAGCCCTGGACATCTATAAGGAGACCCTGGTACCGCCGGAGCCCGGGTAAGCTGGCAGGCAAGCAGTGTGTCGGGTTTCAAGACGAGAACTAATTATAACTCCATAAACACGGGAAGTCGCTTGAACCAACACCGGCGGAAACCCACCTATGCCGTGTCCCAATTCCATATTTTGACAACTATATGCTCCAAAGACTATTCGTTTTTTTGTGTGTCTGCTGTTATTAGCTCTGCTACACGTTGCATTGTGGACTACCGGTAATAGTGTTCAATTACGCCGCCATAACAGTATACTGTATTAATATTTTGTTTGTTTGTTTGTTTGTTTTTCCACTGTGGATGCATGTACTACATAGTGAAAACAGTAGGAGTACAGTGACAGTAAGCCTTGGAATCGGGAGAGGAGACTGGTGCTGTCTTGGCGTTTGGCTTTTTGGTGCGTGGGGACTTTAATGACATCCATTTTCGGCAGACATCCAAAAGTGGTGCGACGGTGCGTAAGGACTAAGGGGGGGTGGGGGTGGGGGGTGGGGGGGTAGTTACTGCTACAGTAACGTTTTTATCGTATTCTCTACAGGGTTTTTATCTTGAAACATTTCAGACGTGTTTGAAGCACTTGGCTCTCATGAACAAAAAACATAATTTAAATTCATGGCAAAATGTATAAATCTGCTTGCAGGTCGGTTATTTTCAGCAGGCAACATGTCAAATCTGACATTACGACATCACCGAGGCTCGCCAACATACATTTTAGCGTCAAAATCATCTGTTTATTTAGTCGACTAATATCTTACTGTACATTTTGCTGTAGTCAGGTGAAGGGGGTACTTGGCTTTGGAAATCAGTGTAAGGTGTAAGGGGGTACTGCCACCAAAAACGATTGAGAACCACTGAACTAGAGGACCAGTGGTTCACTTTAGAGGGGTCTAAATCCACCCATCGACAAGTCTGTAACTCTGACAGTGTACAAATGGAACCCAGTGAACCCGTCAGGGTTCACTGGGTTCCATTTGTAGGCCTACATTGGAGTGGACACCTTGACATTTGAATGTTTGAGAAACTGTACTAGACTAAATCTAAAACATTTCAGATGACTAAAATATGACTAAAAACTAAATAAAAAAATGAGTATCAAAACGTCCACCGGCTGTCCCTCTGTCAGTCCGTTTGTCACGTCACACTTTTCCCCTACTCATATCTCTGCCACCGTTGGCCCGATCCACGCCAAACTTTGCACACACACTCCTTGGCTGCCAAACCACACACATTTATGGACACAGATGTTGCCCTAAAATCACGCAAAGCGGTACACGGTATCTCCAAAGTCATGTCATCAACATGGATCTGTCCCATTTCCCATAGTCCCTCCTGATTGGCTACCATTGCCTTCTAAAGTTTGTGTATGCGACCTGACGGTCGCTTATCTCTCTATATTCAAAAGACTATGACTAAATCTAACATGTTCTGTCAGAATGAACGCTGCTCAAGTGTTACCTGGAACGCGCCCGAGTCGTGTTAGATTTGAACCACTTTAACCATTATTTTTATGCTTTAACTATTGAAAAATCGTGAAAATGTGTGCAAGTCTTTGAATATCTTTGACCCGATCTTTGACCCGACTTCTAAATCCTTCCTCTAAATCAGCTGTTCTCAAACTTTTTCATGTCAAGGACACCCAAAATCACATGAATTCGGCCGCGGACCCCCATCACAAAATATGTTGTTCCATGGACCCCCCAGAAGCAGAGTTTTGAGTTACAAAAGTCTGTTTTGAAAAATATATATTGAAAAATGTGCGCACATTTTCACGATTTTTCAAAAATAGCAGATCTACAAGCTCGCAGCGCGGCACTCGGTGCCACGCTGTGAGCTTGTATATCTGCTATTTTTCATTAGTTAAAGCATTCAATAATTCTAGGCCTAAATGGGTTAAAGCCAGGTGTAACGCGGCGGGCCTCAGACCGCGCGTTCCTATGCCGTCAGCAGATCTCACAGACTATGCGCGTTCCTATGCCGTCAGCAGATCTCCAGGCTTTTCCCTGAAATGATTTCACCCTGGTAATAATAACAATAATAACACTCTCTCCGAGACATCAAACCCACCGCCGTCTGTCAGCCACCGCTAAGACCAAAAGCACACAATCGCAGAAAAACTAGAGAGAGAGAGAGAGAGAGAGAGAGAGAGAGAGAGAGAGAGAGAGAGACAGAGAGAGACAGAGAGAGAGAGAGAGACAGAGAGAGACAGAGAGAGAGAGAGAGAGAGACTCAAGAAAACACACGGCCGGCCGAGGGAAGGAAGAGCAAAAAGAAAAACATTTTGTCAGCAGAAAACGCCGTCCCATTCCAATCCCATGTGGAAAAAAACGGGCCGGCCCACATGCTGATTCAGACGCTGTGTGTGTGCGCGTGTGTGTGTGTGCGTGTGTGTGTGCGTGTGCGTGCTTCTAATTTTAGCCCTTCTCACATCCGTCTCCATACTAGCCTTTATGCACATTCATAGGATTTTGCCAGCAAGTTGCCTTTGAAATTTCAGTCTCTCTCTCTCTCTCTCTCACACACACACACACACACACACACACACACACACACACACACACACACACACACACACACACACACACACACACACACACACACACACACACACACACACACACACACACACACACACACACACACACACACACACACACACACACACACACACACACACACACGCACGCACGCACGCACGCACACACGCACACACGCACACACGCAACCCACCCCGTGGTGCAGATTAGCGAAAGTCCCTTTTGAACATGCTGACGCGACTTAAGTTTCCACACACTTTGGAGCGGCTCCTGCTGCCTTTGCCTTGGTGTCTGGGAGTTAACACACACAAACACACACATAAAACTCCAAAGGGAAGAAGAAAAAAAGAAAAACAACATCGATTCTGTCCATATCTTCTCTCTAATGCGTCAGAGTAAAAAACGGGGGCGTCAGAACAAAACACTTGTGAATGTGATATAAGCCCCGGTGTTAGGAATCCACAGGGGCCTTTTGATTTGGAACCGCGGACGCTCACAGACTGCATTAGCATGTCCTTTTCCTCCGCGCTTAATGGAGATTCATGCTCAGAGCCACGTCTCCTAATTCAACCCCCCCGCGCGCGTAAAGGGAGACGGACCGAGGGGGCCCTCGTTTGAAATATGGAAGCACCCGGACTCTTTTGTCTTGTGCTTTTAGCGGCGAGGGGGCGGGGGGGGGGGGAGACCGAGGGAGAGAGTGAACAGGAGAGAGAGAGAGAGAGAGAGAGAGAGAGAGAGAGAGAGAGGGGAGCACCTCAGTTCTCGTTAGCTTAATAATGCATGAAATGCGCTAGGAGCCTCCAGACGGCCGCGTGCAGAAGCGCTTTAAACTATTCATCATCCCACAGGAGGCCCGGGTGGGTGCAGCCATTTTAACCAAACCTATCGCTCTTCAACCTGCTCCCTTTTCATTTGGCGCCGTTAATTATTGAACACCACCATGTCAATCTGCCTCTCCCTGCCCGGCCTCTCCTCTCCTCTCCTCTCCTCTCCTCTCCTCTCCTCTCCTCTCCTCTCCTCTCCTCTCTCTGAAGCTATCTCAGATAGCATGGACTCTCCTGGACGATCCCGACGGTTACACATCTCCATTCAGAAACCTTGCCATTCAGAAGATTGACTTCCATTATTCTAAATGGAGTTGTCACCTAAACCTTACCTAAACCCTAACCTCAGTGGAGGTGTTTCTGAATGGAGGTCTGCCCCGATCCCGATGACCTTTGCTGCGTGTCACTCCACATCTCTCTCCCCATTTCCTGCCAGTCTACTGTCCTATCAATGAAGAAATAAAAATCCCAAAAACATATCTTTAAAAAAAGATACTAGCCTGGAAATACTAGCCTAGGAATACATAATAATACAGCTTGTACATCGGCTATTTTTGCCTAATGTTCCCTTAATGCTCACAGACCTTTTGCCTACGGTATAATGACATGCCCACAATATGGACATTAGGGTTCATGTGGTTAAAATAACTTGGTGTTCTGTTTGCAAAAAGGTCTGTGTTGGTGTATTAGGAAAAGCAGACCAGATGGGCACTGTGTTGGTTAGCCTTACGTTTGGGAAAGGACTGGCTATAACTGAGGGGAGTGATACAAGAGGATGATGACACACCATATATCAGCCCTAGGGCCCATAATGGCGTTGACCAATCACAGGGCAAGCTGACGTGCCACCCGAGTGCTGCACTGTCACTGTGAGTGACCTGGCTGCGGAAGGAAGGAGTCCCGCAAAGACAAACATGGGACAAGAAGCGACTGCTATGAACCTGGGTTTAGACAGTGTGTGTGTGTGTGTGTGTGTGTGTGTGTGTGTGTGTGTGTGTGTGTGTGTGTGTGTGTGTGTGTGTGTGTGTGTGTGTGTGTGTGTGTGGTGGAATTCACAGCTGAGGAGACGCCGAGGTTTGTCACGGGTGCAAAGGAACCAAATCACAGAGCGGAGAAAGCAGCCAGCGACCTTCCACGGTTCACAGAACGGCTGCCTGCACCAACCAGAGCGTGGCCAGCCAGCGGCAACCTGGCTGCCTGGCCCACTCCCTCCCCACACTGTGGAGCGGAGGAGGGAGTCGGCAGGACAGCGTGTTTCATTATCCCCGACAGTAATGTGGAACTATTCATTCAATAAAGTTTTGATCAAAAATGCGATTTTGTCAATGTCTTTCTGATTAAATAACCAATAACCAAATTGAACCCGGAACTCTCCAGGGCGCTTTTCAACCGGCAAAGAACCAGTTCTGGTTCTTTCTCCCACCATGGTTCGCGGCCGGTTTGCAAGAACAAACCAAGGTTCCAAGAAAGTTGAACGGCACTGGTTCTTGAACCAAGGTTCTTTTGGTGGAAAAGGCCCCTAGAGGGTCCATTTGGTTCCATTTGTCCACTCTCCGAGTAACAGATCTGTCAGGGTCCATTTGGAACCCTGAGGGTCCCTGGAGCACCACTTTGAGAACCACTGGCCTTAACACAACAAAAGGTATTGAGCTGGACTCAAGTCTATAGCACAGTGTTAGTTCTATTAGTCGGAGGCCTTAGGGTTTTTCGTGCAAATCAATCTAAAAGCACCACATTTTGCACAGATGTAGCCCAGAGCTTGCTCTAATTATTTAGCTAGGGCGCCCGAGTTGGTGACCTTCAGGGTCGCCACAGCGGCCAAATCAAGTTGGGCTCCCATCGACTTTCTATAAAGGAGGAAATACCCCGAAAAAAAAAAAAAAAAAAAAAAGAAAAGAAAAAAATCTGGATATTTAAGTAGGATGTGAGGGGTCTAACTAGGGGGTTGTCATGATGCTGAATCCATTGCAAGCATTTGTTTTGCACAAAAAAACTTTCCTTGGGTTATAAATGGCCCCAGAAAACACCCACAAAACTGTGAAAAGTGATGACTCATTACTTTTCATCACTAAACCATAGTTTTCTTGAAAATTACCATTCTATCTCCCTAAGGCCCCCGACTATATACTATACCTACTAGCACAGTTCATACTGGCTACTGAGAGAATACAAATCCCATCCAATCCTCTCTCTAACGTGTCATTTTCTCTGACATGGGCTAGAACAGCTTTGTCTCTGTCAGCGTTGTTAACGGCCCATGTGCCAACGTAAAAAACCCTGGCGTGCTAACCCTACGCCACACTTCCCAGCCTCGTGAATTCTAAGTGGGTTATATAACGCTCACGGTTATACTTTATACGTTATCTCATTCTATTTCAGTAGAATCATTACCCTGTGGTTTACTGTGTGCTGCTGGACCCTGGCACAGCTAGCTCTCCAGTGCAGGGATGGTATAGACAGACAGACCACATAGCTGGGATGGAAATAGATCCATGGGCTGTCTGTGTGTGAGTGGAGCTGTCTATCACATGTCTCACCAGCCACGTGCACACATAGGGGCCTTTTCCACAGGCAAAGAACCGGTTCTGGTTCTTTCTCCCGCCTATGGGATGAACCAGACGTGAGCTTTTCCACAGAGAACCGAGTTGGTTCTGAACCGTAAAAGTTGGTTCCGAACGGGAACCACAAAATCCTTGGTTCCTCTGGTTCAATCATGGTTCAATCTGGTGGAAACGCAAGCCGGTTCGCAAGAACGAACCAAGGTTCCAAGAAAGTTGAACCGGCACTGATTCTGGAACCAAGGTTCTTTCGGTGGAAAAGGCCCCAGAGACATCAAAGGGGGCTCGAGCCCCTGCCCTTTTATCCCTCTGTAAAAAGTGCCCTCTCTCCAGACCATGAATGCAGTTTTTACTATGGTGAAAGAAATGCAAATGCCCCTCTTTTCCATGCCATACCTGAAGGCAGCATTCAAGAGAATTGCCTTGTCCAAACTCTCCTGAACTTGAATGCATGCAGCATCTTATGTTGAAATCAAGAAATGGTAGGAATCAAGCATCGAAAATAGACAACTGCGACGCGTTGTTGCGATGCGACTGCGACCCGTTGTTGGCACACATCGTGAAACGGAGTACAGAGTACACACAGACAAACTGAACTCTGACAGTGTACAGATGGTCCACGTTTTCTTTTTTGCACCTTCTGTTTAACCTTATCATGTACATATGCCTGCTGGCTGCGTATACTGTGTATACAGTATACTGTATGTAAATATCTTATTTTCAGTTTTTCTCCCTGCCCTCCCCCTCTCAGTCTCTCCCTTTTTTTCTTTCCTGAAAACAATGAATGATGGAGCTTTCACACACTTCTTTAACAACTGTAAAACTGTGATGTGCCAAAACCGATTCTTGATTTGGTTCAATCTTTTGGTACTTCTGCTGCTCTAAACTAGGTCTCTCTCATAAAACACATCTTGTACAACCTTAAGCAGTATAACGTCGTTGTCGGGTGGAAACCTTGTATGTCCAAAACCGTTCGTTTTGTATTTATCATTTTAAAAATGAAAACAGCCTATCTACAAGCACACAACGCCTCGCGGCGCGAGGCGTTGTGTGCTTGTAGATCTACTGTTTTCACTGCTTTTGTGCGACGGCCTTGTATGATGAAGCAGGGCTTTACTTTGCGAAAGAACATATAGATTTGAAACTTGGAGATACGAGGTTTCCACCCGACAACGACGATAAATAAAGTTGAAATAAAACATTTGTACACTTTCAGAGTTTAATTAACAGCCAGGGTTTGACCGTGCAGCCCAGAAATCCTCTCCTAGTTTGAGTCCAAAACGTTATATGTTGCCAAACAGAACCTAGCTAGCGTAGCGGTGGGTTCTAGTGATTACACAACGCGTTTCAGCAGGGAGCTCCAATTCCACCTTGTTACAATACAAGTTGTCAGCATGTCTCTGTGCCTTCCTCTGGGGCCTTATTAGAACCATGCGGATGCATTGCGTTCACATCTGGTTTTTATTTCAACCACAGTGAAGGCACAGGGACATGTACAGTATGTCTGTATTAACAATAAAGATCAAAATCCTTGTTCTATTATCAACACCGAGGTCAACAAGGCAAAACGCTCAGCAAATTATTATATACAGTGGTGATACAGTAAGTACATTTTCAGGTACTGTTACTTTACTGAGTGTCTCAATACATAGACACTTCTTTTGAACTGGGGACCCCCCCTTGGAATGTAGGTGTCGGGGCATCACATTTCAAAGGTTCCAAAGACGGATATTGTGAAAATAGACAAAGCTTTGCAGATCAGCTAAATATTTTCCTCTTTCTTATATCATTTGACAATTTGCCCGATGTTTGACCAGTTTTTATAGTCGCGTTTTCGATGCAGTAATGGCCTTTGTCTTTTCTTTCTTTTGAGGTATTAAAGTCCTTAAACACTTCACTGTCATCTGGGGACCCCTTCAAATGCATGTGGGGACCGCCCTGGGGGTCCCCAGCCACAGGTTGAGCACCACCACAGCGCCAGTCAGCCAGACAGACTACAGTTGAGGAGGAAACCCCGTAAGGGAAACAGCTGTAACATGTAGCCATCAACGAGCCTGCTTTCTCTGGGAGGGGAGGGGAGAAGGGGCGTCAATTGGGTATGGCAGGGGTATGCAGCTGCCATACCCTGGGTCCAGGGGGGGAAATAAATGTAAATTTTACATATAAATCCGTGAATGTCTCTTTGTCTATTTGTTCTGGTTATTATGTTGTTAAATTACAGTAAAATAACGACAAATACAAAATTTAACAAAATGGTCACTTTAACAAGGTTATTATATTCTCCACACTTGTATTCTCCCCGTCTTGACAAAATGGTATATTCCCAGGTTCCGCAGGTCAGCTGCACAGGTGCAATGCATTATTGTTAATTGTGGCACGTTTACAAAAATGCCAAGTTTAGCTGCACTTGAACAACCGTTCCAGGCTGCCATATCCAGCCCAAGAAACCGTAGAAACGGGGGGAAAAATAGAAAGTACTTCTTGAAATAAATGTATCATGCCTGTTGCTAAGGTATGGCAACATGACTGGTGTCTGGCACGCGTGCAAGACACCAGTCATGTTGCCAAGAGAAGAGAAGAGAAGAGAAGAGAAGAGAAGAGAAGAGAAGAGAAGAGAAGAGAAGAGAAGAGAAGGAGAGTTTCTGGAGAACGGGGTGTATTTTTGCAGAAACATGCAAATGACAAGAAACCCCTCCATTCCAATTGAAAAGCAGAATCCACCTTCATAGGTAGAGTTGAATTTGAAGTCAGAGAAGGTCATACAAATAACAAAAATAGCTGATCTACAAGCTCAATATTCTGCAAATCCCCTGAAAATCTACTGTCTCGCCAATGGCAGGACGTGTGGAGTTTTGAAATGGCACGTCTGCACGTTCAAATATACAATATCGTCACCGTCGGGTGGAAGCCTTGTGTGTCTGAAAGCGTTACTTTTCAGGGGAGAAAAAAAAGCGGCTCCAATGTAGTTATGAATTATTAGTCCCAAGCTCTTTTTAATACTTTTCAGTGGTTTAAGATTTATTTAACTCAAAACACATTTAAGCACTTTCTCTTTCAAAATCTTTTATTTTCTTTATTTTTTTTATCCCCATCAACTACTCAAACTTCCTTTGTTGTGTGTGACAAACAGCGAACGTAACCGGAAAACATTTTCAACAAAGTATTGTTATGACCTCCACAGAACAGGGCCACTACTATAGGGTTCACGGTGGTTTAACTGGTTAACATGGCAGCCTTTTCACCTTCTCACCAGCCCCCGTTGGTCTCAATAAAAAATAAAAAAAAGGGCAAAACACGAGCTGGGGGGGCAGAAGAGGAGGAACGGGTGGGTGGGTGGGTGGCAGGGTGGTGGGTGGGTGGTGGTGAAGGGTGGGTGGTGGGTGGTGGAGGGTGTTTCCTTACACATGATGGAAGGGCTCCAGTGAAAACTGGTTGGAACAAGAGGCAAAACATGGTGTCTGCCCCCCAGAGGGGGGGGATCGACGTCTGGCTTGTGGTTTCCCCCGAGCACGCTCCGTCATGACAACGCTCTCAGGGGCGTCAATTGGGTATGGCAGGGGTATGCAGCTGCCATACCCTGGGTCCAGGGGGGAGAATAAAAGTTACTTTTAAATATAAATCCATCAGTGCTGGTTATGTTGTTAAATTACAGTAAAATAACTACAAATGCGAAATTTAACAAAATGGTCATTTTAACAAGGTATCATAATTATATTCTCCACACTTGTATTCTCCCCATCTTGACAAAATTGTATATTTCCAGGTTCCGCAGGTCAGCTGCACAGGTGCAATGCATTATTGTTAATTGTTTCAGACATGGTGAAAATAGCAGATCTACATGCTCACAACGCCTCGCAGCGCGAGGCGTTGTGAGCATGTAGATCTGCTATTTTCACAATAGAACCGTGTTATACAATATATAATGCCTATTTTCCATGAGGACTCCCATCTTTGCCATACCCTAGCTTTTGCTGAACTGACGCCACTGAACGCTCTCTCTCTCTCTCTCTCTCTCTCCCTCTGTCTGTGTGTGTGTGTGTGTCTCTCTCTCTCTCTCTCTGTCTCTCTATGTCTCTCTCTCGTCGCCCCATTCCAAGGGGATCCCTTTTCACTACACTCCCTCCCGGCGCAGTGCACTCGCTCGCTGCCAAACACTGGTGTAGAGTAACTAAGTACATGTACTCCAGTACTGTCATGGATATACCTAAGAGGAGGTGTGTGGAAATAGTAGATAGATAGATAACTTTATTATCCCAAGGGGGAAATTCAGTTACCCAGAAGGTACAGCAGTTAAAGGTTACAGGACAGTATGAAAAAAAGACTGTTGTGTACAGCCGAGCGACAATACAAACAAGAAAGAAGAATCAACAATACAGGAGAATCAGCCATACGGAGCAATTACGTTAAAAAATATCTATATATACATAAAGTGTTGAGACAACACAACAACAAAAAAGTAGTACTAACGTTTCATGTAAAGGATTGCAATTTTAAGGGACTTTTCTAAGCATATTGCAAACTCAAAAAACTTACAGTACAATGGTCCAGTCATTCAAACATTAGGAACAACTTCTCAACGTAGTGCCAAAAAACAAGAGGCAGTACACTTTGATGACATCATCAAAGTGTACTTTGCAAGAAGCCAAACGCCACAATCGATCCTCCAGTTCTAGGGCAACAAAGAAGGGGACTTTTTTTTCTTTATATTTCCAACTCCTCTAAGGTATATTAATGACATAGTTCAATATTGAAAATGGCAATTTTGAGGTATTTTTCTTTGTATTACTTTCTTCTGTACTTACAATGTTCAATAGTTTTATAGTTGTTGTAGTCTGATCTGACAACACTACAGCTACTTTCTTACTCCACTACAATTATATAAAAACTTCAGTCACCAGTTACTTTATAGATTTGAATAATTATTACAAAACACACAAACCACTAAAGCCTTACTATATATATATATATATATATATATATATATATATATATATATATATATATATATGCCTTCTGAAAATAGCAGATCTACAAGCTAACAATGTGTCGCTTGTTAGATGGGCCATTTTCAAAAGATTGTTTTTGTACATTTTCAACTTCTGACACATTCTGCACACTGAGTACTTTTACTTTTGGCACTTTAAGTATATTTGGATGGTGATACGTTTGTACATTTACTCAAGTACATTTTGAATACTGCTTCTACTGCTATACAGAGTATATTTATGTTGCGCTATTGATGCTTTTGCTCAAGTAAAACATGTGAGTACTTCTACCATCACTGCTGCCAAATCACATCTCTGTCTGTCTGCCTCTCTCTCTCACACACACACACACACACACACACACACACACACACACACACACACACACACACACACACACACACACACACACACACACACACACACACACACACACACACACACACACACACACACACACACACACCCTGCAACCCCGCAGACAAAACATAGGGTTGAAGAAAAAATAGAGAGAGAGAGAGAGAGAGAGAGAGAGAGAGAGAGAGAGAGAGAGGAGAGAGAAGAAAGCTCCTTCCAGAAGGCCAGTTTCCTGTGCGCGCCTCGGCGGCGGGGGTCCATTATCTGAATCCCCCCCTAACGTGGGAGGAGCTTAGCGGGCCATTATACTTCAGAGCAGCAGAGATAGGTATGTGTGATAGCCGGGGTCTGGTGTCAGATATCAGGCCCGATAGCAGCCTGCAAACACGCCATCAGAACACTCTCACAGGGAGCTGTCGGAAATCAAACGCCACAAAGCCGCTTCTTGGTTGTAAAATGAGGGACGTTTGATATCCCTCCGTCCAAAGAAAAGCTCCAGATCTGGTCTAATTGTTTAGCAACAGTAGAACTGAGTTCTAGAGCAGGGGTTCCCAAACCTTTTTGTCTCATGGCACCCCATAAATATTTTTTTTAATCCGAGGCACCCCTACATTATAATTTTCACTCCCAGCACCTTATATTTATAGCACATTGTCGTTGTCGGGTAGAAACCTTGTATGTCCAAAACCGTTCGTTTTGTATTTATCATCTATAAAATGTAGGTACTAAACTAGTGAAAACAGCCGATCTACAAGCACACAACGTGCTTGTAGATCTGCTGCGATGGTCTGTGCGATGGTCTTGTATGACCAAAAGACATACACTTTTGAAACTTGGAGATACGAGGTTTCTGCACGACAGTGACGATATTTTAGTGATTATATTGCGAGGAAAACGTTGAGATAATAGCCATTTTGGTTAGAACTGACTGAAAGTAACTTTGTACTTCAAGTTTAAAATGATATTAAATATTTTAATTTACATTACATTAAATTAATAAGTGTCCAAATAAATTCCAAATATTATCAAACGATCTCGCGGTACCCCTGGACTTCCGTCGAGGCACCCCAGGGTGCCCCGTCACCCACTTTGAAAACCCCTGCTCTAGAGAGTTCTACTGTTGATCCTATGTAACATTAGGATGTTCAGTCACATTGTTCCTGCAGGTCATTCTACATGCTGCCAACCAGCTGAAGAAATCACACGCCGAGGCTTTAAAAAAACCTTCGCTTTCATGAAATATCCCCCAGACCATTAGGCTTTGAAGATAAATGCTTCTAAATCTAAACATAGGCTAATTGCTAGTTTAACTTAAAATAGACAATCTACAAGATTGCAGATATAGGCTATTATATAATCCTAGACAGTTGATCTACAATCTTGCAGATCTGCCTTTTCGCTGTGCAACGTGCTTCAATAGAAGACATGCTATGGCTTCTATTGAATCCAAATAAGAATATTGTTTCATCCGATCCATCGTATTCACACACTAAAAAAGCTTCAAGTCACTCCAGAACCAGTAGCATCTACAGCAGGGGTCTTCAACGTTTTCAGGCAAAGGACCCCTTAGTTGAGAGAGAGATGAAGCAGGGACCCCCACAACCTGTTCATAGATTCCATATAGTTTCATTGTTTGACAGCACACTCATCAGTGTATTTTGGATTCATGTCAATTTGTGTTTTCAGATATTTAACCACTTGAACGGTCAATACTTAATAAACTTGACCTTTCACTCTGTACTTAGTCTGCTCTTTTCCCCCTCTACACCAAACCTCTTTGCCGAAACAACGACTCGCAGCTGTAGATCGGCTATTTTTGGCTACAGTTCTCAGGACATGAACACTAGGGTTCAAGTTGTTAATATAAAAAGGATTGGAAGATTTGGAGGACCCCCTGTGGTAACTCTGAGGACCACCTAGGGGTCCCGGACCCCCTGTTGTAGACCCCTGATCAACAGTATAGCTTTCTTTGAGTTAGAGGAGGGGTTAATATACCGGCCATTCCCAGTATACGGAACTCAGAACCTAAAATAGAATATGCATAAAAAGAATGCCACGTCCTCTCTCTGTGTGACAGGGTGCTTTGATTTGAGACTGACCCAGATAAGAAGAGGCTGCATGGCGTAATGAGAGGCGTGGTGAGCAGAGCGCTAGGTGAATCACATCCTCCCCGAGAAGTCAAGTCGCGGCTGCATGGGATTGAACAGCTCTTTATCTGCATGGGGCCTCTGGCTGGCTGAGAGAGGAGGAGGAGGAGGGCTAAAATAAATCCCGCTGCTGCGGTCAAAGACAGCTCTTTTATTTCTGACGACCAGAGGTGTCGCACCACGTTCTGGGCCCTGGGTGCAAGGATTCACTCCGGGGCCCCTCGTGAATGTTCTTCATTTAGACTGGGAACGCATTAATGGGGGGCACCGGGGCAGACCTCCATTCAGAAACACCTCCACTTAGAAACAACCCCGTTCAGAAATACCCCCACGGAGGTTAGGGTTAGGGTTTAGGTTAGGTTTAGCCCGCATTAATACGCATTATTTTGTGCTTTAGCTTTTGAAAAATAGCAGATCTACAAGCTCACAGCGTGCCTGCAAGCTTGTAGATCTGCTATTTTTGAAAAATCGTGAAAGTCTTTGAACATTTCAAATCCTTCTAAGGTTTTTTGAAAAACCTATGTTTCTATGTCAGTGGTGCTCAAACCTTTTCATGTGAAGGACCCCCAAAATGATATGTATTTGGCCACGGACCTCCATCTCAAAATATTTAGTTCCAGGGGACCCCCCAGGAGCAAAATGTTAGCTACAAATGTTCACTTAAAAAATACATACATTCAAAGATTTGCACATATTTTCACGACTTTTCAAAAATAGCGGATCTACAAGCTCGCTGCGAGGCACTCGGTGCCGCGCCTGAGCTTGTAGATCTGCTATTTTTCAATAGCTTAAGTATAAAATAATTAAGGCCCCTCCACCTTGGGCCCTAGTAACTCAGTCTCCCACTTGTGACGCCCCTGCTGACGACTCGCCGTGGGCTTGCGGCCAGGGGATTCCTGACTAGAGTGTGCCGCATGCTAACTGTTGCCCCGCGTCGAGGCGTTAAGCATAAGCACCGTCCTCCACTTCCAAAAGGTTTTTATTTGTTTAATATTCAGTGGAGAGACGGTAATGATGTTGAATTGGAAAAGGGAAAAGGTCTCTCCGTTAACAATGGTGCTGATAACCTCCAGGAGCCAAATAAGATAAACTGTTCTGTGAAAAAAAGGCTGCTTGGCTGGAATCGACGCCGTTATAGAAATATCAGTGCAGCTCGGGCCAGAAATCACAGCTACAAGCCAGTGTTGTTTTTGACAGCAAATTTTGATTTAGTTTTAGTCATAGTCTTTCGAATAACATTCTTTCAGATTTTAGGCGACTAAATCTACAGTTGATTCAGTCAACTGAAATGTATTTTGGCAGGCCTTGATGACATCGTAATGACTGATTTTACACTTGGTTGCGTGCTGAAAATAGCCGATCTACTGAGCTCGCGACTGCGACGCGTTGTGAGCTTGTAGATCTGCTATTTTCAGCACGCAACACCTGAGAGCAACCAAACATAAAATGAGACTCTTCTCCACTAGTCCCTCCCCAACAGTTTAGTCTAGTTTTTATTTTGTTGATGAAATTGTAAATATATTTAGTCTTAGTTTTAGTCATCACAGCTTAGTTTTTATTTCGATTTTTATCGAAGTGAAAAAAACACAGTCGACAAACATTTTTTGTCATAGTTTTAGTCGATAAAATCAACACTGCTACAAGCTCAATGTTGTGCAAATCCCCTGAAAATCTACTGTCCTGCCAATGGCGGGACGCGTGATGTTTTGAAATGGCACGTCTGTACGTCCACAAACAAGCAACAAGAAACGTCCATTTTCAAAGCGAGGCTGCTTGGCATGTCCATCTATGGCACACATCCCTTTCCTGTCGTTCCCCTCGTCCCGTGTGAGCGCTCATCCAATCACATCGATCCGTCTCCTTCTTCCTTATTTGTCCGTCTCGCCGTCAGGCTCCTTGACCTGCAGAGTTTTGACCTTTTTTTCCCCCCCTCAAAGCCCTAACGGAAGCTCCCTCCCCCTCCTATGACTCACTGCGTTGTCCTCCTGACACAGAACATGCCTAAATAGAATCTCATACTCTCTTCAATCTCCAACAAGGGGGGGAAAGGTGCAGCTGTGTGTGTGTGTGTGCGTGTGCGTGCGTGCGTGCGTGCGTGCGTGCGTGCCTGCCTGCGTGCGTGCGTGCGTGCCTGCGCGTGCGTGTACAGTATGCGTACGATTGCAAAAGACGAATGCAAAAGTCGTTGGCTAAATACTGCTCTATTTCAGCTATCCTAGGCAGTCAGTCAGTCTATCTGGAGAAGACTAATGTTTCCCTGAGTAGCTATAGGGGGGGAGGAGGGGAAAATAGTAAGTCAGCGATGTGTTATCTTGTTTCCTCTGTGTGTTAATAAGCATGTGCAGCAGTCCTATCTGCTTTGACCGTAATGTAACCTTAATCTGATCAGTGTTTGGGTCTATTCTGTATCGCCCAAATGAAATAATTTAAATGTGTATGTGTGTGTGTGTGCTTGCATGCGTGCGTGCGTGCGTGAGAGAGACCAGGGCGAGAGGAACTGTTCTGTGCCATGCCGAGTAGCCTGAGTTCACACACTAGACGTGACAAAGCAACAGGTTACAAGTAACTCATTTCGAATGGAAACCAGCAGTGGTGGCGAAATAACTCAAATGTTTTACTTAAAGGCTTGCTGACACGCCCCGAAAGTATAATATTATGATACAGTTAGGTCACGTGGTCTCTCTGAAAACGGTCTGAAACAGTCTGAAGCTCATGTCACAGTGTGATCTGCCCCTCGCCCCCCAACAACAGCTGACCAGTACAGTAAGTAGTCTAAGTACAGTCAATTAATTTGATTGGCTTACAATTGCGCATTCCCTCAATGATGACAATACAATGACAATGACAATTATACAAATATTAACTCATATTTTAAGATGACTTTTTAAAGTGACAGTACCCCTTTAAGTAACAGTAGCAATACCACAATATAAAAATACTTTGTTACAAGTAAAATGCCATTATTAGCCTATATGGGCTGAAGTGGTTAATGTTAATGTTTTATAATATAATAATGTATATCTGCAAATAGAAACTAAGTAGTGTCACATAGTGACAATTATACACCATAATACAGTTTCAACTTCGGTGAAATTTGGACTAATAGAGAAGGGTGTAAGATCCTTAGAAGGCCTTTTTATTCATATTTTTTTAAAGTTTAAAGTAAACTACTGTAATTTGGTGATCACTTTAACCAAAAAATGAAGCAAAATGAGTTAATAGATCATCAAAATGGGTTGAAAATAGCCAATACAAGCCCACAACACATCACAAGTTTGTGATGTTGACAACAACAGTTAGGCAGAGCATTTCTTGTTTCATCAGACTAAACAGCGACCTGCACTTGCTTACCCAGCTTGTCGCTGCTAAAGAGATCAAAGCAAGACATACTGTAAGTATCCGTACAGAATAAATCGTCTCTGACGGGTGGAAACCACACATAATACAATGTCCTAAACTGTTACTTTTCAAAAGCTTAGCGCCACATTTCAAGCTTCTAGATCTGATGCTTTTAGGCTTTTGTGTGACGCTGTAATATGATCAAGTAGGGCAGTGGTTCTCAACCTGTGGGTCAGGACCCCCAGGGGGATCCCCAAATTATTTTGGGGGGTCTCCATATGATGGACTTAATGTGCAACATTGTTTTCTCACTCAACAGTAAACAAGCAAACGTAAAGTTTAAGTGTATATAGAGGGTATCTGCACATTTCTAAAGTGACAATTTATGGACTTTTTAATACCTCTAAAATGACAAATTAAACATTGGCCAAATTGTCAAATATAAGAGGCAGAAATTGTGAAAATAGCCGATCTACATGCATGCTCACAACGCCCATGTAGATCTGCTATTTTCACAATAGAACCGTGTTATACAAAATGTAATTCCTCAACTCTAAGCGCTCGTCAGGGTGTGTGTGGGGGGGGGGGGGGTCCCAGTTAAAATATGACTATTTTGGGGATCACGGCCTGACAAGTTTGAGAACCACTGAAGTAGGGGGTGTTCATTTATAGAAAAGAACACACAGAAAAGGTTACAATACAGAGATAAAAGGATTCTGCCCGACAGCAAAATATACAGTAAGAGGCGGAATAAACTTTCTGCCACTGGTTGAAATGATAGAGTTGGAGGAGAGAGATGTAAACTTGGATACTGTATGATGTACTGTATGATGTATGAATGCATTCATACCAAAACCAGAGGAGATCCCCAGTCCCAACATGATGGGTCCTAGCAATACAAAGTAACACACACCCATGCTGTATCACAGGGGTCTTCAACGTTTTCAGGCCAAGGACGCTTAGTTGAGAGAGAGATGAAGCAACCAAACCTTTTCATAGATTCCATATACCGGTAGTTTCATTTTTTGACAGCACAATGACAGTACCATCATCAGTGTATTTTGGATTCTTGAACCATCCATACTTTAAACATTTTACGCTGTACTTAGTCTGCTCTTTTACCCCTCTACACCAAAGCTCTTTGCCAAAAATAGCCGATCTACAAGCTGCGAGGCGTTGGAGGACCCCCTGTTGAAGACCCCTGCTGTATCCCTAACATTCTGGATTCAAATCTTAATCTAACGCCCTCTGATTATCTCCAAAGATAAAATAATAAAAAATAATAATGTCAATGATGTGATAGCAATGTCTTAGATGAGCCGATCTTAAAGATGGGGTGCCATGATTTTTTTCTCCCTCTAAAACATGATTATCAGGTATTATGATTATACTAGGAGGAAGATTTCTTTCCAAAAAAGTGTACAGAAAGAGTTAAAATTAGGTGTTTAAGTGGCTGGTTGTCATGGTGGGTGGTGACCCACTTGTTTTGGGTGAATGGTAATTAGGGGAGGGGTTGATTCTATGATGTAATTGTATCTGTGTTTTTGGACCGGCACTTTTGACCCACAAGGTGGCAGCCTCCAGGAAAAAAACCCAAATAGAAAGGGAATACATAATTGCTCATAACAACCACACCAGGGGGTCTAATGAAGTACTGTCAACCTCCTAGACATATGAAAACCAGAAATAAAGTACAAATCTATGGCACCACCTCTTTAATCACATACTACTGCCTTTTTTATTATTTTGCTGGAATAAACACAGACATTCTGTTATATGCAACATGGCAGAAGACAGACAAATGCTTTAGTAGTGTGACGAAACGTAAGAGCTTCCTCTAGTTGTTTTCTCTTTCCACGTCAACAAATCTTGGTTGTAACAAGTTCAGTTCAAAAACGGCATGTTTGTGGCAAGCGGAATCGAGGCCACATGTTGCAAACACATATTTGCACATAATTTGCTATCAATCCCTTCTGACAGCAGTGTTTTGTAAGTGACACAAAGATTTATGCTAACTGAAAGATGGAAATAACTGAAAATGAACCTATCTATCTATCTATCTATCTATCTATCTATCTATCTATAGTTTGCAGTATCCTAAACATCGTTTACATAATAACTGAATTGTTAAGTGAAAGTTAATATACTGAATAGTTTATTGCGACCATAGGTCACAGTTTAGGGTGTGAACGGTCACAGCTTGCCCGTATGTATCACTGTGGTTCCCCTGACACATCACTGTGACATCAGGACTTCATATGGGAATGCCCATATATGGCCATATGCCCATATCTGTGTGGCTGGTTCAGACAGGGATCTCCATGTATGGGCATAAAAGGGATTGTATGTATGATGTCAGATGTGATAGACATCTCATAGGATTTTCACATAACGAATAACTGAGTAAGCGTGTTTGGGGTCTCACAGCATATATCCATATTGTACATGGATCTCCATATATGGGTACCAGGGGTCTCCATATATGGCTAACTGGTCCGATATACGTCACTGGCCAGATGGCCAAGACATGGCGCGACCTCGACCTTTAGGGTGTCGTCCTGAGGCGTCTTACTAGTCTGTCTATCTGTCTATCCATCCATCCATCCATCCATCTATCCATCCATCACTCCAATAATGTCAGATTTGAACAAGAATTTAATCATGAATCTCTGATGTCATAATTGAGGAGATGACGCCCAAATATGGCCGGGCGGCGGGACAGTGGATCTGAGTTTATAAATGAACAAAATGATAAAAAGGTTCAGGGACTTCTAGCTGCTTGGCCTAGTAGAACTGGCATGCAGCGCGCACCAGAAGATTTATTGCTGTAGTGGTTTGTGCGCCGCAGACAAACACGTACGGACAGACACCAGAACACACAAACATTTGGGGGACAAATGAGGACCAACGCTCGCTCTTATAGACCAACAGCAAAACCAGTTCCGAGTTCAGCTCATATCTATCGCTATACCATGACGGGAGAGTGTTTCTTGCAGTTTGTTCAGTCCGAGTGTATCAAAAAAGCAACTGGGTTAAGGCAGCGGAAGCTTGTAATTGGCTGCGCGGAGGTGATGAAAGACTGGGGGACAATGATACACCTAAGCTCGCCTCACCAGCCTTTCTGGGGGAAAGCCTGGTGTTCGTTCACAACAGGCCGTTGGTTTTCACCTGGTGACCCAGCTGAAGTTAGCCACACCCACGTTTGTTGGGTGAATGGTAAAAGGGGAGGGGTTGATTCTATGATGTAATTGTATGTGTTTTTGGAACAGCACTTTTGACCCACAAGGTGTCAGCCTCCAGAAAAATAAAATAAAAAATAAAATAAAATACGAAGGGAATACATAATTGCTCATAGCAATCACACCAGGGGGTCTAATGAAGTACTGTCAACCTCCTATAGACACATGAAAAACAGAAAAAGTACAAAACTATGGCACCGCCTCTTTAAACAGTGCATAATGGGGTCAAAGTCTTTCACGCGAAAGTAGCAGGGAATCAGATTTAGAACAACTTCATTTCACTCACTGCCTCCACCGCTGTACATACCACCAGAGGAGAGACACCGTGTCACTTTGGGAAAATGGGTTCCGCTCCGAAAAAGCCTCGTGCAGCTGTTGTCAAGGTCAGCGCGGTGCGTTATAAATCATACGTACAGTTATAGTATCCTCACTGTCGGGCGAGGAAAGCTTGTACGTCCAAAACCGTTCATTTTTATTATTATCTTTAAACAATTTAAGTCGTGAAAATAGCTCACAACGTGTCGCCTCACGACGCATTGTGAGCTCCCAACTAAGGCCAAGGACCCCTTAGTTGAGAGAGAGATGAAGCAGGGACCCCCACTACCTGTTCATAGATTCCATATAGTTTCATTGTTTGACGATCATCAGTATATTTTGGATTCATGTCAATTTATTTTAACCACTTGAACCGCCAATACTTAATAAACGTGACCTTTCAATCTGTACTTAAGTCTGCTCTTTTTCCCCTCTACACCGATCTCTGAGCTTGAAGATCGGCTATTTTTTGGGCTAAAGTTCTGGCTAAAGTTCTCTAGAAAAAAAAAGCTTCTATCACACAAACATTTGGAGGACCCCCTAAAGTAACTCTGAAGACCCCCTAGGGGTCCCAGACCCCCTGTTGAAGACGAAGAAGTAGGGCATTCATTTACAAAAAAAGAAAAAGGCAGAAAATAAGTTCTACGGAGATACAAGGTTTGTGACCAACAGCGACCGTATGGAAATAGATGGTATGGCTGAGAGAGACAGGGCGCCCTGAAACCACTAAATAGCGGGTTTCAAACTAGCAACCAGCCGAGGTCTCCACACTAGGGATGGGACGATATGAAAATGTCATATCTCGATTATTGTGACCAAAGAAATCGCGATTTACGATATTATCACGATAATCAAAATATCCCCAACATCCATTATCCTGGGGCGGAACATTTGCCAAAAAATAGCAGATTGTGAGCTTGTAGATCAGCTATTTTTTTGGCAATTACATTTGATAGAGAGTGAAAAAAAAGACTGTATCAAGCAGGGCAGGAATTTCAAGGAGGCCATGAAGGCCATGGCCGTCGTTGCCCCTCAGTTTGGCCTTGTGGCCCTACAAAACATGTCATGCCCTGAGGCCACAGTGGCCTTAATGACGCAGCCCAGCTGACTGTAGTACTTTCTCCTCTGTCTTGTCAATATTTAGACACCAGTGTCTTGATGAGTCCCCTTTTGTAAACCAATCCAGTATCTTTGTGCAGGGCTGAGCATGGATCAGACTGTAAATACCAATTTATTTATTTTACAGCAGATAGTCTACATATTACATTTAAAAGCCTCCTTAACCCTTAAATTCAATCAACTATTTCAATAGCCTAAAATCTTGTTTTATTTGATGGCCTTCCTGCCCTGCCATTTGGCCTTTGTGCCTTCCAAAAATGGACAACCCTAAAGGCCAAGTGGCCTTACCCCTAAAATGATGAAATTCCAGGCCTGGTATCAAGTACGTATAATAAACTTACTTATAATATTATTATAAGTACGTTTTACCAATAGAGGGTTTAAGTGGTACCGGATATGCAGCTCAGCAAATAACAGGTGAATTGATCCCAGTGCATGACGGAGGACGATATCCAATATATTAAATCTCCACCATACGATTATCGTGAGTGTTTTTTATCACGATAAACGATAATATCGCGTATCATCCCATCCCTATAGCAACCACCAAGGTCTCCACACTAACCGAGCCCCAACCTATGGGTGCTCTACTCTGTCTGTACCTGCACACTTATTGCAAAGTCACTGACACTCTGCCTAGAGGCACTGAGTAAGGTCATGACTCAAATGTAGGCTAAGTTCCTCATGGAAATGTTTTGTGTTCTTTCTTCCACTACATCTCACAGGCAAATAATTGTACTTTTACTCCACTGCCATTTATTTGACAGCTTCAGTTGGTTGGGCTAGTAACGAAATCTACTCGTTACTTTGTAGATTTCGATTATTATTAGTTATTACAAAACATACACAAACCAATGATGAAGCCCTTTGTTGTACTTCGGGTATTTGGAAATAGCAGATCTACAAGCTCACAACGTGTCAAATATTGAAACTACTTTTACTTTAGAGCTATTAGCAAAAGTATATTCTTTAGCAAAAGTATATTCTTTATGCCATTACGGTTGCATCAGACCTTTAACTCGTTACAGAGTATATTTTTTTATATTGTGGTATTGCTACTGTACTTTTCCTCTTTTTTTTACCCATTACATTAGATTTTCACTAGGGCTGCACAATTAATCATTTTTAAACCGAAATCGCGATTTGGAACCACGCAATTAGCAAAATCGCAAAGTGCAAATAATCGCAAAAGTGATTTCTGTGTGACGGTGGCTCCTCTCCTCTGTCCCCTGCATACATGTGAAACTTATGGTGTGTCTTAGGGTGCATTTTTTTGCCTAGATGAAAGCAAGGCAGCGACATACGGTACTTTCTTCCTTGACTGAATCAAACCATTTGCATGATTGCCAATTTGCCTAGTTATTAATAATCAGTTTCTTTTCAAATGTATGTACAATAAATATATTCAACGGAAGCTTCGGAAGCTTGACTTAACTGTTCTGCCGCCGTTGACGGTGAGGATTGTCATTGAAAGGGTTAATACCATGGCGCCGTTGACGGTGAGGACTGTGAATCTTACTGTATATACAGTAAAGATATTATTACTTACTTAATGTCGCTCCGGTCCCGCTCGCATCGGTAATGTCGGCGATTTGTTTACAACGCACGTTGGGCGTGCACGCGAAGTGAAGCTCCTCAATGTTAAGTCAATGGAGAGGCCCATAAAGAAACTTCATTTAAACAAAATAGCCATTTTGAGACATTTTGCAGCAGATCTAAATGTAAACAAGGCACAAGGCAGGGCGCAGCCATCTTGCCTCTTCTTGTCCCACACTGTCATGTGACTAGATGACGTAATCGTTGCCGTCAAGTGATAATCCAAAAAAACAAAAACAACCCCCTTCCGGCCCTTCAAAATAATAGCGGCGGCCGACGGAGGAAACGACGTGGCACCAAGGCAACAAGCAACCTTCAGATTAAGAGGCAGTAGATGTGTTAAGGTATAGTGAAGTGATTTTATTTGGTTAAAATAATTTATTATATCAACCTTTTAACAAAAACATTTTGTTCACTTCACTTATCACTTATCCTACCTTAAAATAAATATATAAATATCGCGAATAAAATCGCAATCGCAATATTAGTCAGAAAAATCGCAATTAGATATTTTCCCAAAATCGTGCAGCCCTAATTTTCACCACCATTATTTTATGCTTTAACTATTAAAACATAGCAAACATACAAGCTCACAGCGCGGCAAACACACAGGCCTAAATGGATTAAGTACAGTATGTCTTCCAGCCCTGGTGTCAGAATACAGGTGAAGGCCGAGACGATAGTTTTTAGCGGTGTGGTGCTAAAAACAGCCGAGCAGAGCAGACCACCCACGCTGCTGCTGTGTTAGAGGAAAAGAGGGTTTGACGCAAAAAAACATAGCATCACCACCGGGCCGGGTCACCAGTTAAAAACATACCATCACCGCCTCTGTCCGCCCGGCCAGCTCACCAATTTGAGGGTTAGCATCCGAACCACTTCCTTGTGGTTCGCACAGGCTCGGCTCAACCACAGGCCAAAGTCCTACACATTTAAAGCTGCAATGCCTTGGAGAATTTTGTCCATTGTCCACTATACCCGGGATTCGAACCCAGGTCTCCCCAACGGGACAAGGCGCTCAGATTTTTCTAGCGCTGAGCTAAAATGGAACGGCCGCTTGGGCTGCGGAGATGTTGTGCTGTGAGCTTCACACTAGGGCTGTTAGCATTCCTCAGGAATACAATTCTAATATTGGTCTTAAAAATTGGCCCAAATATCAAATATATTTGAATATTATTACTATTATTATAATAATTTGGTTTCCACCATAGAAAAATACTTATTGTAAAGTAGGATACCAGCGGAAGAGAGAAAACATATTGTCCCTGTAAAATCAACATTCAGATACACATTTTTTAAATTCGAATATAATATTTTCCCCCATATTTGAGGAATATTCGAGATTTGAATATTAATTTACCAGCGAAACTTCACACAATAACACTTAGCCAAGCAGTAGCGCTGCTGCCCTGAACACAAGATATACATGCCTCAATAGAGGAACAGCAAGACCACCTCCAACAACCACAGTTATGCTAGTTATATTGTATCAACATAATACAGTATACTCTACCATACACATTGCTCTCAATGATGTATTATTCATTAAAACAAGCTCCAGATTGCAGCTTCCACATTATGCTTAAATACCACAGTTCTGCAACATAATTTTTTACGGTATGTAGTAGGGGGGGTCACTGCTTCATCTCTCTCTCTCTCTCATCTGAAGACCCCTGGTCTAATACATAGAAGAACAGCATGCTGTGAATCCAGGGGGGAAAAAATGCAGAAAAGCTAAAGCAAACGCAACCTGTGCTACAAAACACGCTGTAAAAAATGGTCAAAGCACACAAACGGGTAAACAAGGAAACAGCGCAAAAGTTATGGCAAGACACACACCACAACGGACGTTACACCTAGAGGGGGACAGAAAGTCTCCATTACTACGTTTATTCATGGGAATTACATCCTTTCTGGCTCTTTTAAGATTTGAATGTGCTTCTGTTGCTCGTTGGCAGGTACCTTCAGAAGGACACAGCTGTACAGGCTAGCCGTGTGGCTACCTGCCGCTACACAGGTCTGTATAAGCTAGTCATATGGCTACCCGCCGCTACACAGCTGTATAAGCTAGCCGTGTGGCTACATGTCGCTACACAGGTCTGTATAAGCTAGCCGTGTGGCTACCCGCGGCTACACAGCTGTATAAGCTAGCTGTGTGGCTACCCGCGGCTACACAGCTGTATAAGCTAGCTGTGTGGCTACCCGCGGCTACACAGCTGTATAAGCTAGCTGTGTGGCTACCCGCTGCTACACAGCTGTATAAGCTAGCCGTGTGGCTACCCGCTGCTACACAGCTGTATAAGCTAGCCGTGTGGCTACCCGCTGCTACACAGGTCTGTATAAGCTAGCCATGTGGCTACCCCCGCTACACAGCTGTATAAGCTAGCCATGTGGCTATACCGCCGCAACACAGGTCTGTATAAGCTAGCCATGTGGCTACCCCCGCTACACAGCTGTATAAGCTAGCAACGTGGCTATACTGCCGGTCTTTATAAGCTAGCCGTGTGGCTACCCGCCGCTACACAGGTCTAGCCCTGTGGCTACCTGCCACTACACAGGTCTGTATAAGCTACATAGCTGAGACCAGAGCCTTCTACTTACGGAGAGTTGCGTCACTTCATGGGGCCAGGTCTTCTACGCACACATCTATTGGCGTATAGTGACAAACGGCGAACCGGAAGTTTACAAAATGCATTGAAGTCTATGAGGTGTAAAGTGACAGTGAACCACGTGACCAGCGCTGTTTCTGACCCCGCAGTGGCAGGACTCTCTGATTAGAAGACTCTGGCTGAGACTAATGAGCACACCAGGGCACGAGGAGGGGGAGCTACACACACACACAGACCACTCCTAGCGCAACATGTTTCTCAAAGTGGGGTGCTGGGAGCACCAGGGGTCCTTCAAGGGGTTCCAGGGGGTCCCTGCAGCTAAAGCACAGCAAAGCACGCAAAGCAAAGCGAAGCAAAGTAAGCCTTGGATTGATTTAGCCAAACCAGCAAATAAGTAGTGACAGGAACAGGCCATTGTTATAGCGGTGCTCAAAGGCTCTCAGTGCTCTGGTAGAGAGGCTGCTCCTGGTGAGACACTGATTGACTCAGCGTGTGTGCGCGTGTTCATGCACGTGAGTGTGTGTGTGTGTGTGTGTGTGTGTGTGTGCGCGCACGCACGTGTGGGTGTGTGTGCGCGTATGTGTGTGTGTGTGTGTGTGTGTGTGTGTGTGTGTGTGTGTGTGTGTGTGTGTGTGTGTGTGTGTGTGTGTGTGTGTGTGTGTGTGTGTGTGTGCAAAAGCTGGGGATAAAAAGCCTGATCTCTACGCAAGTATTGCAGCAAAAACAGTGCCGATCTTCATGCTCACGGGCCGCTGCGGCTGCGACGCGTCGTGAGCTTGTAGATCTGCTATTTTCTGCGCATGATATGGTGCACGACACGATGTATAATTAATGCCTATAATTAGGCATAGTTCAGCGCTCGGTGTCTGCCATGGATAAACAGTGCAGAGAGTGCATGCATGCATGGCTACCTTTCTGGGTCAGGGGTCAAGATGAAGCACATGGTCCTGGCCTGGCTATATGAGGTCCACATCAGGCCTCTGACTCACGGGGCGTCACAAGGGGGGGGGGGGGGGGGGGGGGGAGTGGGACTGAGTTACTAGGGCCCAAGGCAGGGTTTCCTGCAGCACTTTACAGGCCAGGCGCCCCGCCCGGCCTGAAAACCCCCCCGCCCCCCCAAGGGACTAAAAAAAATTTTTTTCTCAAAAAAAGTTTTTGGACCTCCAACAATGTACTAGGCATGATCGCGATCGCGAAATTGCATGTTTAACCCCCATACCAACCCTATCTTTTTACATTTGAAGAAAACATAAGGGCTGGTATCTCCTGAATGCCTATTCAATGTTGAATAAATGTGAATGATAGCATGTAGTTGTGTTTTCCGTCATCATGGGCACATTCATGTGTTTTTTATAGGGCAAAAATAAGAATTAATATAAAAGATTAAGTGAATTAATTACTCGAATTAATTAATTAATTATCAAAAAATTTCGGCGCCATGAGATCCCCCCCTGGTCAAGACTTTTTCCTGCAGGAAACCCTGCAAGGTGGAGGGGCCTTCATTATTTAATGCTTTAACTATTGAAAAATCAAACCTCGGTTCGAAGTGGAGCGGTGAATCTGTGTGTGTGTGTGTGTGTGCGTGTGCGTGTGCGTGTGCGTGTGCGTGCGTGCGCGTGCGTGTGTGTGTGTGTGTGTGTGTGTGTGTGTGTGTGCGTGTGTGTTTGTGCCTGCACAACAGCGCCCCTCCTTTAACTTGTGTGGCCACTCAAGGTATTGCCAGGCTACAGACATACCCAGCCAGCCAGCCAGCCAGCCAGCCAGCCACATAGCCAGCCAGCCACAGACATACCTGTCTATTGGGAGCGCTTTCACCGCTCCAAAAATCTACAAGCTCTACAAATCTACAAGATCTACAAGATCTACAAGATCTACAAGCTCACAACTGTAGATTGGCTATTTTCAGCAAAGAGCAAAGAGCTTTGATGTAGAGGGGGAAAAGAGCAGACTAAGTATTACAGAGTGAAAGGTCAAGTTTTCAAGTATTGACGGTTCAAGTGGTTAAATTTCTGAAAACACACAAATTTACATGAATCGAAAATACACTGATGATTGTGCTGTCAAACAATGAAACTAAATGAAATCTATGAAAAGGTTATGGGGGTCCCTGCTTCATCTCTCTCTCAACTAAGGGGTCCTTGGCCTGAAAACGTTGAAGACCCCTGGTTAAAGCACAACATGTGAGTGAATCCTTGTACCCAGGGCCCAGGATGTGGTGTGACACCCCTGCTGACTCACACTCTAAAAGGAAACACAATAAAGGAACAAGTGTAGCCTGAGCGCCAGACCGGAAGCCAGGCAGTCTGCTTCAAGTGCAGTGTTGATTTTGTCGACTAAAACTATGACAAAAAATGTTTGTCGACTGCGTTTTTTTCACTGACAAAAACTAAATAAAAACAAAATAGAAACTAAGCTGTGATGACTAAAACTAAATATATTGACAATTTCGTCAACAAAATAAAAACTAGACTAAAATGTTGGGTAGGGACTGGTGGAGAAGAGAGTAATTTTATGTTTGGTTGCTCTCCAGTGTTGCGTGCTGAAAATAGCAGATCTACAAGCTCACAATGCGTCGCAACGTTTATCGATAGATAAACCTGCGGTCGCCCCAGCCATCTCTACTACGGCAGAAGGTCCCTTCCCACGTAGCGCCTACTCCGTCTGCTGCGTGTACGCGTCGCCATGGGAACCAAAGCGCTCAGTGAAAGGGGTAGGAACCCGTCGCCGCCGAGGCTTTGCTTAACTATTTTGATTGCTACGGCGATTACGTCATAGCAGCCGTAGTCCACCTGGCGTTGCCGTCCTGAAAATCATCTAGCTTAAAGTCGCTAGTACCTTGGCACAGCGTGTCACATGTACAATTCCCGATCCCGAAGACCTTTGCAGCATGTCACTCCCCTCTCTCGTAGATCTGCTAATTTTTGGCAAAGACATTTGATAGAGTGGGGAGAAAAGACTGTATCAAGTACGTATTATATTATAAGTACCTTTTAGATCTGCCTATTTGGTGTGGTGTGGTGTGGTGTGGTGTGGTGTGGCGTGGCGTTGGCGTGGCGTGCGCCACGCGGAGGCCCGTCCGTCTCCGGTAGCCAACGAGAGGCGCGCGGTCGGGGCGACGAAGTAAATCATGGCCTCTGCTCGATCCCCACCCCTCCACTCCTTATAGCCTTATAGCCGCCCTGCCGTGGTCCTAGAGGGCTGCTATCCCATGTCAGCACCCCCTCCCCCCTCCCCCGCCACTCCCCTGGGATCCGTCAGAAAAGGCATATAATATCGTTTACCAGCCACTAAAGCCATCTGGCTTTCATTTCCAGGGGACTCCCGGAGGTTTTCAGGTCACTAATATTAACTGTTTCAACGTAAAGGCGGCGGGTTCAGCCAGAGTGCTGGGAAGGAGAGGAGGGGGAGAGGGGGGGGGGGGGGGGGGGGGTGTAGACGAGTAGGGGGAGGGGGTGTAGACAGTGGTGGAAAAAAAGTACTCAAATGTCTTACTTAGGTAAAAGTAAAAATACTGCAATTTGGAAGTATGCGGTTACAAGTATTACTCTGGAATTCAAAATATAATTTAGTATAAAAGTACGAAAGTATTGGCATCAACATAATACTTAAAAGTACCAAAGGTAAAAGTACAAAATGTTTGAGAATAGCAGATCTACAGGCCGTAGATCGGCTATTTTCAAATAGCCAAGGTATAAAATATGGCTAAAGTGGTTTATGTATGTTTTATAATGTTATAATTTAAATCTGCTTCAGTAACTAATAAATACACGTAGTGGAGAAAAAGTACAATATTTGGAATCCGAGACGTAGTGCAGCAGATGTAAAAGTATTCATGGGTTGCATTTGTAGTCCTAAACGGCCATGTTGGTCCTCAACATGGCCGCTGTATAAGACTACAAATGCAACCCATGAATTGTAAATTGGAAAGTACAAATACCTCAAAATTGAACTTAAATGACAGCTTTGTTTTTTTACAACAAGGGTTCATATTTTAGATGGTAGAGAGAAAAAGAAAGATGAGTGTTAAAATGTTTTCATTTACTTCTTTCTATCGTTTTAGTGATTTTAACGATTTAGATTTGCATGCATGCCCTCAGGTTGGGGGCATGCATGCAAGTGGCTAAATATGTAATTTTAGACACAATAAGCCCATTCCCAAGATGCACCACGATCTTTCATGGCCAGATGTGACTTAAGGGGGGCTGGTGTAAATATTAACAAAGAAATTGCCGGCTTATTGCGTCTAAAAATACATATTTAGCAAGTTGCCCCCACCCACTGGAATCAAAATACTAAAATCGCTAAAACAGTAGAAAGCAGTAAATGAAAAGATTTTAACACTCATCTTGTCTTTTCTAAAAAAAAAAAAAAAACTAAGGCTGGGACTTTAACTGATTAATTGCGATTAATTAATTACAGAAAATTAACATGATAAAAAAAAAATTAACCCATTTTAATCGCACTTAGTTTTTGCACCACAGAACCTTCAGTTTCGGGCATACCGATCATAGCGATGCACCAACCAAGAAGAGACAACGAACGCAAAGGGAGAAGAAGCCGATCAGAGCGCTTTGCTTGGCCCAGTGGATGAGAAATTTAGATTTAAAAAACTCACTCGTTGATTCACTCGTACAACAAAATGTGTTTTACTAAAAATGCTGCAGGTCAAATATCGATGTGTGATTAAAATGAAATTGCGATTAATTAATCACAGAGTCTGTAATTAATTAGATTAACATTTTTAATCGCATCCCAGCCCTAAAAAAAATAAACAAAGTTGTCCTTTAAGTAAATTTACTTAAGTAAATGTACTTAGTTACGTTACACCACTGGGTAGTAGACAAGGAAAGGGAGGGAGGTGGGTGGTGGTGGTGGTGGGGGGGGGGGGCTGTAGACGGGGAGGGTAGGAGGGAAAGTGGGACGGGCAGGCTTCCCCTGGGCGGTCCACAGAGACCCCTCTCTCTCTCTCTCTCTCTCTCTCTCTCTCTCTCTCTCTCTCTCTCTCTCTCTCTTCCTTTAGTTGTGGTGTGTAGCAGCGGGCCCCTGCTCCTCCAGTCTGGCCCCCCTGATGGATGGCTGTCTGGGGAATGGGGGGAGGGGGGGGGGGCTGCCAAGGCTAGAGGAAACTGGAGGTTCCTTAAAATCCCCCCCTGCTTCCTCCCTCCCTCCCTGCCTGCCCGCCTGCCTCTCTGCCTGTCTAGATCAGTGTTTCTCAACCTTTTTTTCTGCATGGGCACACTTTTCATGTCCCAAGAATCCATGGGCACACCAACATAAAACGGGGGTGTAAATAAATATCGTCACTGTCGGGAAGAAACCTTGCGTCTCCAAGTTTCAAACGTGTGCGTTTCTTCGCAAAGTAAAGCCCTGCTTCATCATACAAGGCTGTCGCACAACAGTAGTTAAAACAGCAGATCTATAAGCACACAACGCCTCGCACCGCGAGGCGTTGTGTGTTTGTAGATCGGCTGTTTTCACTAGTTTGAATCATTTTTAAAATGATAAATACAATACTGGCTTTCAAGCAGTTTCAAGGGGCACACTTGACCCTTCTCAGGGGCACACCAAAGGTCCCCAGGCACAGTGGTTGATAAACACTGGTCTAGATGACTGGGGGTACGACGGCTGCTTCAGACCTTCTTTTGGCTTAGAGCTCGTGTCAAGGACCCCCCGAAATAATATGTACGATATGCACAAAGTGATGTTTTGTGAGCTTGTATATCTGAGTACCTGAGACGAATAACAGTCCATATTTTAATTTTGTCTGCTGAATATTGCGTATTGCGTATATTGCGTATCTTATGTTGAGAGAATTGCCCTCTCTGTGTGGGAATCCATGCCGTTAAGCCACATCTCCAGTACTGCCAGTATGAAGTACCGAAAATAGCCGACCTCGTGTCGCAGTGCGACGCGTTGTGAGCTTAGAGGTCTGCTATTTTCTAAATTTGCACCAAAAGGCCCTTTTTAGAAATCTCAGCCCCTGCCTCTCTAACATTCTCTGCACGTCCTTGATATCCTACAGCCTTGACATGAATCCACTCACAGTAGACCGAGTTCAAATAACTCTCTAGTAACGCCTTTTTTGGCTCGGGGGAACCTGAGCTCTGTAAAATAACGTTTTAATCCACAGTACCCGTGAATCACAGTGTTACTTTGTAGCACCATACATTCATGTAACAATACGGTACGTAAATATGTACATTTTCCCCCCCTAAGATACCGTAAGTCTTCGAGGAAATCTTTCTTTTATAGGACAGATTGAAAATAACTTTATTCTTGACGTTTAAACGCAGCATCCCCAGTCTGAGGTGGGGAAACATTTTTATTGATTGATTGAATGTTTTATTAGACACAAATGGAGAACAGAACAAGTATAAAAAATGTAGTACAGTGCAAGTACAGTTAAACACCCTGCCTAAAAGGAACATCCCAAATAAGTCCTTTTTACGGTCTTGTTTACGTCGGAGATCCTTGGTATTCAATTCATGGACATAAAATAGCCGATCTAGAAGCTCGCGACTTTGTTGTGAGCTTGTAGATCGGCTATTTTTGGTGAAGATTTGGGGTGTAGACTGAAAAAGAATGCACCAAGTGCAGTGCAATTCAGGTCCGTTTTACAAAGTCAAATATGATCAAAGTATTCCACTGCAAACCTGGAACTTGGAACTGGACCTTTCCAGGCCGAGACCCCCAAAATAATCATATTTTAACTGGGGACCCCCCCACCCTGACGAGCACCAAGAGTTGAGGCATTACATTTGGTATAACACGGTTCTATAGTGAAAATAGCAGATCTACATGCTCACAACGCCTCTGCTATTTTCACAATTTCAGCCTCTGATATTTGACAATTTGGCCAATGTTTAATTTATAATTTTAGAGGTATTAAAGAGTCCTTAAATTGTCACTTTATAAATGTGCAGATACCCTCTATACACTTAAACTTTATGTTGGTTTGTTTACTGTTGAGTGGGAAAACAATGTTGTACATTAACTTAATCATCTGGGGACCCCCCCAAAAAATAATTTAGGGACCCCTCTGGGGGTCCCGACCCACAGGATGAGAAGCACTGCTCTACACTACTATAGCCCAGGGGTCTTCAACAGGGGGTCCTCATAGTTACTACAGGGGGTCCTTCAAATGTTTGTGTGATAGAAACTTTTTTTCTCCTTTTTTATATTAACCACTTGAACCCTGACGTCCATATTCTGAGTACTTTAGCCAAAAATAGCAGATCTACAAGCTCACAACGCCTCGCGCTGCGAGGCGTTGTGAGCTTGTAGATCGGCTATTTTCGGCAAAGAGGTTTGGTGTAGAGGGGAAAAAAGAGCACACTTAAGTATTGACGGTTCAAGTGATTACAAATTGACATGAATCCAAAATGCACGGATGATTGTGCTGTCAAACGATGAAACTATGTCGTATCTAAGGGTTGTGGGGGGTCCCTGCTTCATCGCTCTCTCAGCTAAGGGGTCCTTGGCCTGAAAACGTTGAAGACCCCTGCTGTAGCCAATTTAAAATGTAATTAAAAGATGTCCAAAGTAAAAGCTGGTGAGCGAGAACTCTAGCATTGATCCCCGGGCATGGGAAAAAGACATTAAAGTTCCTGGGAGACTCTGAACATAACCCAATCATGTGAGCGTATGATTACAGGCCTCTAAGTTTAACGCCACAGCAATCTATCACCGTGATTTGATTTACAAAACATCTGGGTGTGGCAAAAAACATCCATGTTGGGGACGGTTTTGGCTCGCGATTGGCCCAGGCATATTACAAGTCATCGAGACAGCGAGACCAAAATAAACAAGCAGATATTCATGAGGGAAAAAGAGCAGGCGGCCACGAAGAGGGAGCGAACCGACGGAGGGGAGATAAATAAAGATCAGATGATAAAAGACGTCATTGATCCCAGTTACAGCTGCCAAACCAAGGATATTAAATACAAGTCTATAATAATATAACACACAGAGATATATAGTACCTCTATCTCCATATTTATCTCGTAAAGTAATGGTCTACCACAGTGGTTCTCAAAGTGGATTCCAGGGACCCATACAAGTCTGTAACTCTAACAGCATACAAATGGAACCAAATGAACCCTAACGGGTCCATTTGGTTCCATTTGTACGCTGTCAGAGTTAAAGGAGTAGTTCACCCCCAACATGACTTTTCTTCTATTAATTATTCACCCCATGGAGAGTTCAATAATATATATATTTTTTAGACAAAAATGTGATTATGGTAAATGTACCCCCATTGATTCCAGGTGGGGACCCGAATGGATGTGGGTCCCCATCCGGAATCAATGGGGGTACATTTCTTGCAATCACATTTTTGTCTTAGGAATGCAACACAAAACTAAAAAATATTATTTAACTAGTCTCTATGGGGCGAGTAATCAATAGAAGAAAAGTCATTTTGGGGGTGAACTACTCCTTTAAGGGGAAACGTTGAATTGTAAAAGTTTGAGAAAAACTGGCCTACTATTACTGGATCATACTACAGTGTTACACACAAGCATCAAAAGTAGCAGATCTAGGAGACTCCCACTGGTCTAGCGGTCCACGCAGATACCACACATATAGGCTCTAATGCTGTCCGACAGCATGTCGCGTGTTTGAATCCTGACCATTGCTGCGTGTCTCTCTCTCCGTTCCCTGACCTATCTTCATTGTAATACTATCAGTGAAGGCCGAAAAGCAACAAAATAAAATGTTAAAAAAAGAAAGGAGGAGGAGATCTACAAGCTCGAAACGCAGCAGAAGGGATGCGTGTTGAACTGGAAGATCTGCTACCTTTGCCACGTTTTAATTTGAATCCTGAAAAGTAACAGTTTTGGACATACAGTATGAGCTTCCACTCAACTGTACGATATGAACAATAGAAGGAAGACAGATTTAAAATCTCCCAATAGGACAGAAGTAGAACAGGTGTAGCCGGTTTTGTGTCGCTCCTCCGACACAGAGCGGTTTGATCTGGCCCGTGCAGAACCACCTGAATCCTCGCCTGCAACACAGCACCATAAGTCCTTCCCGCAAACGTGTAGAAAATGTACAATAACGAACCGTGACGTGTGCAAAATGTAGGACATATGTACGGGGCGTTGGGTTTCTCTAGGTCATGCACACCCCGAAATCTGGCAAAACCCTCAGCCATCATTTTACTCTGAGAGTGTACAGACGTGGACACTCTCCTGGGAGTTCAATTAACACTGAGGATTTTCACTGTGTAGTCCGGAATTCAAAATGTACTTGAGTAAAAGTATGAAAGGCATCAAAATATAGTACCAAAAGTACAAAATGTTTGTAGACCTGGCAGATCTACAAGCTTGTAGTTCAGCTATTTTCAAACAGGTATAAAATAGGGCTAAAGTGGATTAATGTATTTTTATAATATAATTTATACCGGCTAAGTGACTAGTACCTAAAGTTTTCAAATAAATGTAGAGGAGTAAAAGTGCAATATTTGGATCCAAGATGTAGATACAGTCAAGTGACTTCTTATTGTCGGAGTGGCAACACTTCCATAGAGGTTAAGGTTAGGGTAAGGGTAAGAGATGAGGTTAGTGTCTGTCGGAAAGGAGACATGTCGGAATGGAGAGATGCACCCGTGATGATGCATAGCGCAGTGTCAAGTTCATAAACGTGATTATACTGAGATTATTTTTCTATATTTTTTTAATTAAAATGTATTTCAATTCATTAACTTCTTTTTCAAAACAACTTTTCTTGGGAGATACCAACCATACCGTCGAACACATCCATACCGCCCCAGCCCTAGTTACAAGGTGCTGTAAGAAAGAATAAAATCATGACAATTGTACACTGTAGGAAGTTAAAAGCAAAACAGAACAGGATAAACCAGATAAATAGATGAAATAAATACACTTCTGTGTGGTAAAAGCTGCACAGAAGGTGAACACATTACAAGATAAATTGCCGGAGAAACAGGTGGCTTTTTAGCAGCTTTTTTTTTTTTAAAGATTCAACTGACTCTGCGCTTCTTATTGCCAGGGGAAAGACATTCCAAAAGAGTGGGGGCTACAACAGCCAAGGCTCGGTCACCCTGAAGTTATTTTAGCCTAGATTTCAGGCTTTTCAATGCAACTATTGAAAAATAGCAGATATACAAGCTCACAGCGCGGCACCGAGTGCCGCGCTGTGAGCTTGTATATCTGCTATTTTTGCAAAATCATGAAAATGTGTGTGAATCTTTGATATCTTTTTTAAAGACATTTAAATCATTTGTTTTTTTTGTAACTCAAATAGTTGCTTCTGGGTGGGGGGTCCCTGGAACATAATATTTTGAGATGGGGGTCGGTGGGACAAATTCTGGGGGTCCTTGACATGAAAATGTTTGAGAACCACTGACATAGAAACATGCGTTAAAAAAAACCCTCATGTTTCTATTATCAGTGGTTCTCAAACCTTTTCATGTCAAGGACCCCTAAAAATGATATGTATTTGGCCACGGACCCCCATCTCAAAACATGTTGTTCCAGGGACCCCCAGTAGCAAAGATTTGAGTTACAAAGGCTCTGAAAATTATATATTCAAAGATTTGCACCCATTTTCATGACTTTTCAAGCGGATCCACAAGCTCATAGCTCACTTGTATATCTGCCGTTTTTCAATAGCTAAAATATAAAATAATTCCACGTCTAAATGGGTTAAGTGAAACTATTAGTAGGGCATTCACCAAATATTCGAATATTCGAATATCAAAGTCACTATTTGACGTTGTTCACCGAAATCGAATATTCTCTTATTATTATTATTATTTTTTTTTTTTGTCTTTAAAAATACTGTATATATATTTCTTCATGGTTTATAAAGCTTGGCTAGATAGGAAGTCATAAGAACCCTGACAAGCACTTGTAGGTATTACATTTACTATGACTCGGTTCCACAAAAAAATAGCAGATCTACATGCTCAGCATGTAGATCGGCTATTTTCACAATGTTCGCCTCTTGCTTACTTAATATTTGACATTTTGGCCAGTCCTCTCGAATATTCGACTATTCGAGTACTTTGAGGTCGAATAATTCGAATACTAAAAATCGCTATTCGAGAATGCCCTATTACGTAGTACTTCTTTCTTTCCACGGCTCTTGGGTGAAGCCAGTGTGAGCGGTGCTCTCACTGTGATGTGAGCGAGGAGAGAGCAGCTGCCTGCGGAGGCAGAAACACTGCTGTGCTTTTAGTTTGCACGGCAGGCGGCCTTTTCTTTTGGGCTGAGGCGGTCATTAGTTTTACTGTACGTGGCCTACTGAGCGGCACAACCAACACCTGCTGTATTTACTGTTTATGCTTATATTGTGAGATTGCGTCGGGGTCTTTTTTTAAAACAAAAAAAAATCTTGTTGAGATCCATCCATCCATCCATCTTCAACCGCTTATCCGGAATCGGGTCGCGGGGGTAACAGTTCCAACTGAGACTTCCAGATTTCCTTATCCCGAGCAACTTCCTCCACTCCCTCAGGGAGTATACCGAGGCGTTGCAAAGTCAGTTTGGAGATATAATCCTTCCATCTGGTCTTTGGTCTGCCACGGGGTCTCCTCCCAGTGCGACGTGCATCGAGGACCTTCCTAGGAAGGCGCTCGGGGGGCATCCGTACTAGATGCCCCAACCACCTAAGCTGACTCCTTTCCAAGTGCAGGAGCAGCGGTTCTACTCCAAGTCTCTCTCGGGTGACTGAACTTCTCACCCCATCTCTTGTTGAGATATTTTGCTTGTTGGATCTCCTCTTCCTGATTTTGTAGCTTTTATCAAGCCGTTCTATTCTAGGCAGGGGTGTGGTTGTCCCGATTTTAAATGAAGCAACACGAAACTGAAAGTTCCTATGATTGGCCGCTAGTTGCGCTGTTCTGGCACCAGATGGAACATGTTCTCCATAGGATTCCATTCTATTCCCCCGAACTTTTACATTTGATTGTCTTACCTTAATAAACATTGTCATAAATACATTATGGCTCCTGTTGCTAGTTCAAAGCCTCGTTTCAATCACCATGATATGCGTTTTGTGAAAATATGCCTGAATAGCAGGGTATGCTGTAGGAGGGGCTTGTGATCATAGGCTTGTGATGATTCTTCTTCGTGTGCTTTATTTTCGGCAAGCTCAAGACAATAATGTCCCATGTATCCCTGCGGTTGCACATAACCGTTGGCAGCCAATAGCATTCGAGATGGTACCATTTCTATTTCACTTTCCACCGTCCATATTTTTTTACAGTCTATGATTCTATAGGCTGCTGGGAACAGCCTGATTCCCTGGTGGAGGATTAGTTATGTTTTTGTCTTATCTTAACAGCTCACTGAAGTCACGGTTCAGGGTGTACCCTGGTTATATGGGCTCACGGAACAGCATGTTACATTCTCAGGCGTGTGTGTGTGTGTGTGTGTGTGTGTGTGTGTGTGTGTGTGTGTGTGTGTGTGTGTGTGTGTGTGTGTGTGTGTGTGTGTGTGTGTGTGTGTGTGTGCGTACGTGTGTAGACTACGTACTGTACATGTGTATGTGCGTGCTTGTGTGTAACTACAACTACATTGTAAAACTAGAGTTATGGATGTAACTGTGGTTCTATGAATGTGGGATGAGGGCCAGGGGCAGCGTTTAGTAGGGGTGTAAGCAGGCCTGGAATTTCGTCATTTTAGGGGCGTGGCCACTTGGCCCTTGATGTTGTCCATTTTTTGAGGGCACAAAGGCCAAATGCCAGGGCAGGAAGGCCATCAAATAAAACAAGATTTTAGTCCATTGAAAGAATTTGTTGAATTTAATAGTAAGGGATGATAACTAATCGTATTTACAATCTGATCCATGCTCAGCCCTGCATCAATCAAGGTCACTGGATTGGTTTAAAGATGGGGACTCAGGGCAGTTAAGATTCCAGAATCTCCACAAAAAAACACTGGTGTCTGACAAGAAAGAAATTATTTGCACTGCATAACGATTCGATACCGATTATCTGCATTGTTAAACGATACGATACGATACAAAGCCAAAACGGTACGATATATGCTTTTGCATATCGATATAGTAGATCATTGCAAATTAAAATTGATTTTTCGATTCAGTTACTATATCGTTACACCCCTCGTGTTTAATGATGGACGCCATCCAACGCGCGCAGGTCGACTCCGCATCAAGGTCATGTGTGACCCAGGGTGGCACGTGGGCGGGGGGGGGGGGGGGGGGGGGGGGGGGCTCCACCAACGCTGCCACACTAGAAGAAGCCCCATCATCCTGGCATCTGTCCCTTCCTACACACACACACACACACACACACACACACACACACACACACACACACACACACACACACACACACACACACACACACACACACACACACACACACACACACACACACACACACACACACACACACACACACACACACCAACCCCTCGCCAAGACTCAGAGTGACACGGGACGGGACTCTGGCGGTCGTCCAAGACTTCACAGCATCCTAGTTAAGGCGCGTGACAAATTTCATTCGGCCCCACGGAAACAACAGCGATATAAAAATCACACGGAACACGTCAAATTTGATTTACTCTTTTCGCGTCGTATAGTTGGTGTACGGTAGCGAGGTGAGGTCGAAGTGACCAGGCCTCCGCTCGTGAAATTTAACCGCCTGCCCGTCTGAATCTGATCCACACTGGCACACACCAACACCATGTGAGGGCTGGATGGAAGCTGGCGTTCATTTTTGGATAATGGAAGATCAATGTAACCCAATTAGACCGGGTACGCATTATTTTATGCTTTAACTATTAATGAAATAGCAGATATACAAGAGAGCTTGTAGATGTGATTTTTTTTTTGGAAAAATCGTGAACATTTGTGCATGTTTTTGAATATTTTTGACCCGATTCTATGTGTCTTCTGAATCCTTCTACGGTTTTTTTTTTTTTTGAAAACCCTATGTTTCTATGTCAGTGGTGCTCAAACTTTTTCATGTGAAGGTCCCCCAAAATGATATGTATTTGGCCAACGGACACCCATCTCAAAATATTTAGTTCCAGGGACTGCCCAGAAGTAAAATTTGAGTTCCAAATGTTCGCTTTAAAAATACATATATTCAATGATTTGCTAAAATTTCCATTACTTTTCAAAAATAGCAGATCTACAAGCTTGCAGCACGGCACTCAAACAAAAGCCCATTTGTTGGGGGATCTGGCTTAAATAATCTACCCCAGCATGTATATCAGACCGTCCAAGTAAAGCAGTTATTATTTAGTGACATCGCAAATTGCAATTCCATCTACACGACGACACCTCAACTAACCTTTTTCTTTCGGGAACCCTCCCCCAAACACAGCCACTTTCAACTGGATATACATATACATTATATATATATATATATATATATATATATATATATATATATATATGGTCCATCTACATTTCCCATAGTTCCTTGGGTCACCACCACCCCACTGCTGCTCCTCCTCCCCCTTACGTCTCCCAAAAGCCAACCTTCCTTGTGCCTACATCTCCCATGATTCCACCTTCCTATATATTTCTTTATTTTTTTTATTTTTTTTGCCGCATAACATCTTGCAAGATTCATGCGTTTGCGGCATTATTTTTGTATTCAAAAAGGCACGACATGTTTGCCCCCCGAAAAGGTGGTGAGTTTGCAGGTCTAAATTCAGGCAGGGTTTAATAATTCAACGGTGAGAAGGAGGGAGGGAGGGAGGGTGAAAGCATGATCCAACATGGGTGGAGCGGGACAGGGACAGGGTAGGGGTTCAAACCGGGGGCAGGGAACCACACAGGGCAGGAGAGGAACACGGACAGGGGCGTCACAAGGGGGGGGGGGGGACTGAGTTACTAGGGCCCAAGGTGGAGGGGCCTTCATTATTTTATACTTTAGCAATT